>NC_041386.1:234499881-234606603 GCF_002162155.2 Triticum dicoccoides | reverse complement strand
TCCCGCCTAACCCTGTAGCGTTTGACCACGGGATCTAGCCCTTTGACTTTGCAGGACGGGTTTTGACCAGTGGAACTATCCACCCGGTCGTGTTAGGTCAGCCCATACGAACACTTTAGAGCAACATCCGGGCCAAACCCACAGTAAGATCCCCTCCATGTAGACCCGACGCGTCCGTTTCCCCCCTTCAGGTGCCGGCGGTGGCCCCGTCCGTGAGCGGGGGCACAACCCGGAGACGCGTGCCTCCTCTAATTTGGACATGGCACCACACCACCCCGCATGTATGAGGGCCCGGTGCGACGCTCCGGTGGTATTGCTATCCCCCAGGGCCCCCGTCCCACCTCTTCAGACATGGCACCACACCGCCCCGCATGTATGAGGGCCCGGTTAGACGGGAGGGTGTACCTGGGGGTAGCAATGCCGCTAGGTGTTGCTTTGGGCCCTCCTACGGTTGTGAAAGCGTGGTGGCTAGCGCAGGCACCCGGCACGCAGCTCCGGGGTGTGCCCCCCATCTCCGGCGTCGCTGTGGGGCACGGCGCGGCGGCAGCAACGTCCGTGAGGGGGGCAATCGATATACCATCTGGGTATGTTTTTTTTTTGTGTTAGACAAGGCACATTTATGTTGTGAAAAAAGCAGGGAAAAGTAAATAAAAATAAGTAAAAAAATAGAGATATGCCGACGGCAAGGCCGTCGGCATACCTGCGCACATGGCCACGGATCGATGACGTGCCTAAGGGCACGGATCGGTGATGTGGCAACATCCATGGGCCAGACCTATGCCGACGGCCAGGCCGTCGGAATAGATTTGCCACCTCACGGAGAGGCGAGCGACGCGGATCGATGACGTGGCGGGCGACGCGGATCGATGACGTGGCGTCTATGCCGACGGCCGCCATTAGCCCGTCGGCGTAGATTGACGCCGTCAAAAGGCCGTCTCCGTCCGGGTAGTCGGGCCCACGAGCTATGCCGACGGCCACCGTAGGCATATTTCTATCGACGCCGACGGGTGAGCTTTGCCGACGGCGTAGATTGATATACGCTGACGGCTTTTCTATGCCGACCGCCTGGGCTGGGCCTTCGGGATAGGCCAATCTATGCCGATGGGGCCCGTCGGCATAGGTTCGGCCGTCGGCATCGCCAGTTATTCTGGTAGTGTCGACCGCTGGAAAGTTTCATCGATCCGCCACCACCCCGGTGCCCCCACCTCCGTTGAGCCCTTTGCTGCACCCATGGCGAGCTCGTCCGTCGGCCCTCCCCTGTTTTCCCCTCGTCGAAGTCACCATAACTGCCGCCCTGGCCGCCGTCCCCGCGACCGCGGCCATCGATGCGCTCGCGCTCACCCCCTGCGAGCCTTGCACTCCAACCACGCCTAGCGTGCATGTGCCCAGCGTGCAGCCCCGTGCTCGACACTCCTCCCCGATGCCTGCGCTGGTTGCCACTGTTGCTGCCCACTGGTGCTCCGGTTGTGCGTCGCTGCCGCCTATGCACAACCTCGCCCCGCTTGCCCTACCCGAGCTCTTGCCGTTGCTCTTTTGCTGCTGCTCTTCTTACCTGCTGCCGCTCATGCTTGCTGCCGGTGGCTGCTGCTAGAGCCGCACGTCCGCGCGTGCCCGCCGCCTCCCTGACCGGCGCGCCCCACTCCCCTTGCCGTCCCGCCACGCCCGCCGCGCTTTGCCCATCTGCCCCGCTCGCCCTTCTGCCTGTTGCTGCCGCATGGCACGCCGCGCCTCGCATGCCCCTGGCCGCCGCATTCGGCCAACGGCCGCGCCCAGCCGCTGGCCGTCGCGCCTGGCGAAGCTCACTGCGGCTCCTGGATGAGGCCATCAAAGTCCCGTCTCCCTTGCGCTCGCATCACCATCGCACCACTCTGCCTCCCCCTTGGCCACGCCCTCTGTCCAGCTCACCGCCGACGCCCACGGCTACTACTGCCCCGCGGCCGCGTGCCATCGCCCCCTGCTCCGCCGGCGCCGCACTGACGCCCCGCCACTAGCTCGGGTTGCCTCGCCCGCACTTGAGCGCCCGTAAACCCAGCGGCTCTTAAGCCCCCCCATGTCACTGACTAGGGGGCCCCAGCCCCAAACGAAAATAAAAAATGTGTAAAATAAATAAGTAAATAAATTTGTATAATTAACTAATTAATTAACTCTGTTTAGTTAACTAATTATAGCTAATTAACCTGCTAATTAAAATGTTAGATGATAATTAGTGAACAGCCTATGACCTGTGGGACCAACGCATCGGTTTGACTGGTCAGCGGTTAGAGTTGACCGCTGACTGCATGCTAACGTCATGATGATGTAATAAATGTCTTCTCGAATAAATTAATCTGTTAATTCCTGAAAATTAATTAAAATTTTGAAAATTAATATAAAATAATTTGTAACTCGGATAAAAATACTTTGTACATAAAAGTTGCTCAGAACGACGAGACGGATCTGAATATGCAGTCCGTTCGTCTGCCACACGTCCTTAGCATAGCGATCATGCAATCTTCCCCGTCTAGTTTGACTGTCCCAAAGTGTCAAACATTGGGAATACTTTGCCGGATGTTTTCCCCCTTCGCCTGTGTCACCTATCCCCGCGTTAGATCACCTTTGGCACCGCGTATTGCGTTGTTATATTTTGTGATGCTTTGTTTGCTCCGTATTTAATGTTTCTTCCCTCCTCTTCTTCTCCGTAGACCACGAGACTGACATTGATGCGACTGAGTACGAATACATCATCGACGACCCTTCTTCTTGTGCAACAAAGCTTCTAGGCAAGCCAACCCCCTTTGTTTA
This sequence comes from Triticum dicoccoides, assembly GCF_002162155.2. Lineage (NCBI taxonomy): Eukaryota > Viridiplantae > Streptophyta > Magnoliopsida > Poales > Poaceae > Triticum > Triticum dicoccoides. The sequence continues at coordinate 234,603,822 of NC_041386.1, read as the reverse complement.
TCCTGATATCGCCTACTCTTCTCTCTACTGCTTGCATTAGCGTAGTGTTACTGTTTCATCGGGTAGATCCTATACTGCTGCATAGCATGTCCTTGTTACTACCGTTGATACCTTTACCTGCTATCCTAATGCTTAGACTAGGTTGTTAGTATTACATCAGTGGCCCTACACTCTTATCCATCTACCATGCTATATTACTGGGACGTGATCACTCGGGAGGTGATCACGAGTATATATTATACTATTACATACTTATGTTGATGATTCAGAGATGGGGGCTGAAGGGGCAGGTGGTTCCACCTAGCTAGTGGTGGGCCTGGGTTCCTGACAGCCCCCTGATGGTTACTTTGTGGCGGAGCGATAGGGAAGGTTACGGCCACGTAGGAGACAGGTGGGCCTTGTCCCTGGTCGGTGTCCGCGGATACTTCAAATAAAACGCTTAACGAGATCTGGATATTTCATCTGAGTCTGGCCACTGGGCCTATACGCACTAACCAACTACACGGGAACAGTTATGGGCACTCGACGTCGTGGTATCAACCGAAGCCTTCTTGACTTCAGCGACTGAGCGGCACGCACCAAATTGGACTAGAACGTCTGCTCTTGTATTAGGGAGGCTAGGTCTCCTTACCGACCGTGTACTCAACGTGCAGGTGTGCAATGGGCCTAGACCCCTGCGTGCTTAGGATTTAGACCGACGTGCTGAGCTCTTTGTTGAGCCAAGGTAGGGCTACGATGTGTTGATCTTCCGAGGCCGGACATGACCTAGGAAAGTGTGCCCGGCCAGAGGGATCGACCATGTTGGGTAATGTGGTGAACCCCTGGAGGGAAGTTTATCTATTCGAATAGTCGTGTCCCTCGGTAAAAGGATGACCCGGATTTGTATTCTTACCTTATGACAACTAGAACCAGATACTTAATAAAACACACCCTTTCAAGTGTTGGGTAATTAAGCTACAATAACCCTGTACTAATGATGCCACATCATGATTGTAACTGTTGCTAAAGTCACTCTGATAAAAAGCAAATCCAAATTCCATTCGAAATACAAATCAAATGTTTACTTCTTCTGTCAGGCAAGAAAATACTTCATAACATTGAAATATCCACTGAGTAATGGTCTTGGAGAAATCAACATCTTATAAGTGATTAAATGCCTTAACCCGATTAAAGCAATGCCCAATACAACATTTAAAGTGTTTTCTAATTTATGAAAATTCCAAATTAAATAAAATCACTCCCAAACTTTTTGTGCCAATGTGGTATATTGCATACTGATTTTGGATACCAGCCACACATTTTCAAAAATGGTTTAGTGCTAAGAGAAAATACAAAACATAAAAGAAAGAAAACAAAAGAGATAAGCACAGAAAAGGAATTCAAAGAAAAGAAAAGGGCCCCCCAGCTCTGCCCAGCCTTAGACACTAGGCCAGCCCACTTACCACCGTCCCCCCTCCTCTGTTCATCGGGGGGATCGTGTCATTGCATCCACAGCGCCATGGCCGACCGTGGACATGCGTCGGGCATCCATGCCCCCTTTCCTACTAGTTCCCCCCGGTCGCCCTTCTCTTCCTGTCGGTGTACTAGAGTAGGGGTACCCTAGTATCCCGAACTCGTGCACGGGCAGTTGCAGCGTCCCGCGGCAAGGCTTGTCGGGTGACCGCCAAGACCCTCCGTGGTTCCCTTGAAGACCATTCAAGAACAAAGTACTCAAACCAAGGCCCCGGCAAGAGGAGCTTGCCGGGAAGGCCAACCCAGGCCCCGGCAAGAGGATCTTGCCGGGAAGAGACAAGACCCCGGCAAGAGGAGCTTGCCGGGAAGGCCACTCAAGGCATACCAAGAAAGCTTGCCGCGACGCGCCCTGCGTCCCGGCAAGGCCCGGTGAGCGACAAGCTCCCAAACACGACAAGACGACGACCGCGGCAAGGAGCTTGCCGCGGGAAACCCCCACTTCGTGCCCGCGCTCCAGCACACCTGCTAGCGTGTCGCTCTAGGACTCTCCCAAGCACACGTGGCAGGAGGCTGTGCAGCTAGGGGTGCAAGGTGGCAAGCGGAGATGAAGAGAAGGCCATCGTGGCAAACGGTGGCGCTCCTAACGGTCACTTTTTGCACTGTTTAGGCAACTCAGACAGGCATTTAATGCCCTTGTCCCCTGCCGTCAGAGTTAGGTAGGGTGCACTGTATCCACAGTAGCGGTAGCTGCACCTACCGCATCCTTTTCCATTTTTACCCTTCTTGTCTACGTTGCCCCCTGTCGGTGACCCCTTGAAAGTATAAAAGGAGGCCCAGACGCAACGGAGAAGGGGTTCAGCTGGTTCGGCCAGTTCGGCTCATTCGAAACACCAGGAACACTCTCACGCTCAGTCTGGCAGCGTCCATCGCTCCTGAGCAAGAATTCAATACACACAAACAAGCAGCAGTAGGGTTTTACGCATCTGTGCGGCCCGAAGCTGGGTAAAAACCGCTCGCGTGTACTGCCTCGATCCGCTCTTTGTGCGACCTCCGCCCCCCACCGAACCGAAAGGGGCCCTGTCCCCATAGGTGTTGGTGGAATCAGCCTCCCCGACATCTCTGGCGCGCCAGGTAGGGGGCGTCGAGATCGTGCGAACCCGATCCGGCGTGCACGCGAGCTAAATCTTCATCGTCTTCACCGACATGCCACCGAAGAAGAAGGCTTCGGGGGCAACAGCCCCGTCTGCGTCGCTTCCACCACCTCCGGAGCAGGCGGACGGTGGAGTGGACGCCGGCGGAAGAATGGACATCGACGAGGGTGCCCACAACGCTGCCAAGTCCAAGGACAAGGTCGCGCAGACCTCGGCGTCCATACGCCCACCGCGCCCATCTCAGGAAGGGCGGGACCAGCAGCGTCATAGCGTCCGCAGCACCATACGTCCGCTGGCCCAAGATCAAGCTGGTGGTTCGCTTGGCGTTCAAGACCAGCATGCACGCCAGCATGCTGGCCCCAGCGAGGTGCGGTCGCCTGGACGGGACACTGCTCCTTCTAACTTGGTTAGGAGTCCGAGCGTGTCCCGCTCCTCGCACCGTTCACCTCTGCCGCCCACTACGCCGGCGGAAGCCTTGGCGCGGGCCCAGCTACTCCTAGATTACCCTCCGACGGCGGACAAGACCAACGAATGGAGGGCCACTATCCAGAGCCTCATCGGCTTCGCCAACGGCGACACTGCGCGGCAACCAAGCACCTCGCTGCCGCGGCAGGATAGCCGGACGCGAGCCGATGGCAACAAGACTGGGGGAGGTGCGACTTCCATGCACTCTCCACTACGAAGGCCGAAATCGCCGACTCACTAGGTCCACCCCGACAGCGGCTCCACCACATCGTCGGGCCCAAGAGCTCGTCGCGACCAGCGCCAAGAGTTAATTGCACAAGAAATCAAGAAGTTGGAAGCAGCAGGCCTTGTCAGAGGAGTGCTCCATCCCACGTGGTTGGCCAATCCTATAGTCGTGCGCAAGGCGAACGGGAAATGGAGGCTTTGTATAGACTTCACTGATGTCAATAAAGCTTGTCCCAAAGATCCATTTCCCTTGCCGCGCATTGACCAGATTGTTGACTCCACAGCTGGATGTGATTTGCTTTCATTTCTTGATGCATATTCAGGATACCGTCAGATCTTCATGGTAGAAGAGGATGAAGAGAAAACCGCATTTATCACCCCTTGCGGCACATATTGTTTTGTACGGATGCCCTTTGGGTTGAAGAATGTTGGTTCAACATTTGCAAGGGTAGTCCATGTCGCTTTTGAGACACAGATACACAGAAATGTGGAAGCCTACATGGATGATATAGTGGTCAAGAGCAAGGACAAGGCTACCCTGATCCAAGATTTAGAAGAAACTTTTGCAAATCTGCGCAAGATCAACCTCAAGCTCAACCCCGAGAAGTGCGTGTTTGGAGTCCCTTCCGGCAAGCTTCTCGGGTTCTTTGTGTCTCAGCGGGGAATTGAAGCCAACCCTGACAAGATCAAGGCCATCGAGCAGATTGAAGCACTGAAGCGCGTCAAGGATGTGCGAAGGCTTGCCGGTTGCGTGGCTGCTCTCAGCAGGTTTATCTCTAAGTCTGCTGAGCGCGCCCTGCCGTTTTTCAAAATATTGAAAAAGGCAGGTCCAATGAAATGGACTCCGGAAGCGGAGGCCGCGCTGCAGGACTTGAAGAGGTACCTGTCCTCCACTCCAATACTTGTCGCACCTCAGCCACAAGAGAAGTTGCTGCTATATCTGGCAGCAACCAATCAAGTGGTTAGTGCTGCGTTAGTAGCGGAGAGGGAGGCGGATGATGAGCCAGCGACCGCGACAAGTGAATCCAGCGACAAGCAGGGGGCTTCTCCGACAAGCTCTGGTCCCGACAAAGTTGAATCTGCGCAGACGTGCAAGGAGGTGCAGAAGAAGATGGTGCAGCGCCCAGTTTACTTTGTCAGCTCCCTTCTCCACGGGGCTAGGTCGAGGTACTCTAGTGTGCAAAAATTGCTTTTCGGCCTCCTCATGGCCTCGAGAAAGCTGCGCCATTACTTCCAGGCACACGAGATCACAGTTGTCACTCGCTTTCCGCTGAAGAGGATATTGCAGAATCCAGAAGCAACAGGCAGGATTGTCGAGTGGGCATTGGAACTGTCAAGCTTTGGCCTCAAGTTTGAGAGCACTGCAACGATCCAAAGCAGGGCATTGGCAGAGTTCATAGCAGAGTGGACGCCAACTCCAGATGAAGAAATTCCAGAGACGAGCATCCCCGTCAAGGAGACAAGCAAAGAGTGGCTGATGTACTTTGATGGTGCCTTCTCGCTGCAAGGCGCCGGTGCTGGCGTGCTGCTTATCGCACCCACCGGAGAGCACCTCAAGTACGTAGTCCAGATGCACTTTCCCAAGGAGCAAGCAACAAACAATACTGCAGAGTATGAGGGTTTGCTTGCCGGCCTCAGAATCGCAGCCGACCTTGGGATCAAGAGACTCATTGTAAGGGGTGACTCGCAGCTTGTCGTCCGCCAAGTGAACAAGAACTACCAGAGTCCATTGAAGGAAGCTTATGTTGATGAAGTGAGAAAGCTAGAAGAACACTTTGATGGCCTGCAAATGGAACATGTTCCACGAGCTCAGAACGACATTGCTGATGGCCTGTCAAAGTGCGCTGCACTAAAGTTACCTGTGGAACCAGGGATCTTTGTGCTCAAGCTGACTCAACCATCCGTGACACCATCAATTGGACAAAATAAGAAGAGGAAGTTGGTTTCTGGTGACTACTTTCCGGCATAGCTTCCCGAAGCCGCCGCCAAGAAGGTCCCCAAGATCGACGCCAAGAGTGCTGAGGAGCAGTCTGCTCCGGCGAACCTCTTGGTTTGTTCCGTTGAAGCAAAAGCTCCCGGCAAGTTTTGCTCCGGCAAGCTTGCCGGGGAATATCACGCTCCGGCCGAACCGCAGGTTCTTGCCGTAGAAGCGGATGTTCCCGCAGCAACAGATACGCCTTTAGTCCTTGTTGTCGAGCCACAAGCTCCAGCATGGGCGCAGCAGATTGTCCGTTTCCTTCAGACAGGAGAGCTTCTCGAAGAGCAAGAAGAAGCGGAAAGAGTAGCCCGGCAGTCAAGTATGTACAAGTTTGTCGACAACACACTGTACAGAATAAGACTCAACGGTGTGAAATTGAAGTGCATTCGCCGGGAAGATGGACCACAGCTGTTGGCAGAGATACATGGAGGCATATGTGGTCACCACATTGGCGCAAGAGCACTTGTCGGCAAAGCATTCCGACAAGGCTTCTTCTGGCCGACAGCCCTCCAGGATGCAACTGCACAAGTAACCAAGTGTGAAGCGTGCCAGTTCCATTCCAAGCAGATACACCAGCCAGCTCAAGCTCTCCAGACGATCCCTTTATCCTGGCCATTTTCGGTCTGGGGGCTCGACATCCTCGGCCCCTTCCCCCAAGCTGTCGGGGGCTTTGAGTTCTTGTACGTTGCAATCGACAAGTTCACAAAGTGGCCGGAAGTGGAACCAGTGAGGAAGGTGACAGCACAGTCAGCAGTCAAGTTCTTCAGGTCGATCGTTTGCCGTTTTGGGGTTCCTAACAGGATCATCACCGACAACGGCACGCAGTTTACGAGCCGCACCTTCATGCAGTATGTCCAAGATCTTGGCGCCAAGATCTGCTTCGCTTTTGTTGCTCACCCGAGAAGCAACGGTCAAGCGGAGAGGGCAAATGCTGAAGTGCTGCGAGGCCTCAAGACCAGAACTTTCGACAGGCTGCACAAGTGCGGAAGAAACTGGATCGAGGAGCTGCCGGTGGTTCTTTGGTCGATCAGGACGACGCCAAATCGAGCCATTGGCCAGACACCCTTCGCTCTAGTCTACAGAGCGGAGGCAGTTCTCCCCACGGAACTCGTTTACGGGTCACCTCGAGTGCTCGCTTATGATGAGCTCGAGCAAGAGCAGCTGCGACAAGATAACGCGCTGCTCCTTGAGGAAGACCGTCTTCAGGCTGCTGTGCGAGCCGCTCGCTACCAGCAAGCTTTGCGTCGCTACCATAGCCGCAAAGTTAAGGCCAGAAGCTTCGAGGAAGGCGACCTTGTTCTTCGGCGTGTTCAGTCCGCCAAGAATTCCAACAAGTTGACGCCGAAGTGGGAAGGCCCTTATCGGGTGAAACGAGTCACTAGGCCCGGTGCTGTCCGCCTTGAGACCGAAGATGGCATTCCGGTGAGCAACTCCTGGAACATAGAACATCTTCGTAAGTTTTACCCGTAAGGCGCGGTTGCCGGAAGCTTTTCCGGCAACCACCTTTTGTACAAGTCTTGCCGCTGTTGCATGTAATCCTTTGTACAAAGCCGGGCGCAGACCCCGCGCACCAGTAAAGTTCATGTGCCCCACACATCTTGTCAGTTTTTTATGCTATAATCCCTTTTTTGCATATGTTATCTGACATTTTGTGCAGCACTAGACCCCGGTAAGCAATAACGAGCCCAAGGCTCCATATCATTACTTTATTTCTCTGCTTCTTTCTCGAAAGAAGGAAGGTTCCCTCGCCCACAAGGTTTACCAGGGGGGAAGGAGAAGATAATTGTGTGAACCAGGCCGTTCAAGAAAGTTTCTCCTTGCCGGGAAGCAAACGACAGAAAAGCTAAGTTGCTAAAACTTGAGCAATCAGTTTTTTAAGTTTTTGAGTTATTTTCCTTGAACGACCGTGCTTTGTATGGAAAACCTGTGCGCGGAGGAACCAACTCGTAGCTAGTTGCGCCTTTACTTTGTTTTGACTTGGCTCAACAACTTAAGTGAGCTGCTAGCGCCCTTACTTTGCTTCGAGTCCGCTCAGCAACTTAAGTGAGCCACTAGCGCCCTTACTTTGTTTCGAGTCCGCTCAACAATTTAAGTGAGCTGCAACTAGTTGCGACAAGGTTGCTTGTCGGTAGCGACCCCGCCAGCAGGCTGCTGAAGTTCCGCACTCGGCGCTCGCGGCAAGGGTACCTGCGCCGGCAAGTTTCCCTAGAAAGCGTAGGGCAGAACCATACAAAGCCAAGAGTCGAGTAAAGGAAGTAACACAGCAATTCTTTGCCTAAGATAGAGTTATATTACAAAAACAACTTGTCGCGCCTCTAATAAAGTGTTCTTATGACATGACTGGCAACGACAAGAGAAGAAGAAAACGGACGGCACCTGGGCCCCGGCAAGCCAGAATCGTTGGGGGCTGCGAGTGCCAAGAATCGTCCACGGCAAACCAGAGTTGCCGGGGGCTGCAATATCAGATAAGTCTTTCATCCCTCATCATGCATCCTCTTATGGACTGGGGAATGCGAAACCGCGTTTCTTCCCGGAAACTGCCGTGCTCCCTCAACTCTAGGCCCTGGGGCTCATTCCCGGGGCCAAGTTTGGTCGTAGTCGCGGCAGTAAAGGGATGAAACGAGGAGACCGCACCCACCTCGTTCCCGCCTCCGTCAAAGGCGTGAGAAAGGTCGAGCGACGTGGGAGGGCGGCAGGGCCTGTTGCCGGGAGATGAAATGTCTGTCCGAGGGATACCAAGGATTTGCTCCTTGGCGTGGGTTCAACCCGCGAGACAAATAACCCGGCAAGCATCCCCTTTTCATTAAAAAACATCCCACTTAGGTACAGTCCATAGAGGATGAAAAACATGAAAGAGAGGATTACAAGTTTTAGATACAGCTAAGGCCCGAAGGCTTACAAATTAAAAAGATAAGATGCCCGTAATCCCTTTCCTGTCCCTCTCTTCAGGAGGCAGGTCAAGGAGGCGAAAAGGGCAAAAGGAGCGCCTAGGCGAGCTACGGGTGCCAGAAGACACCAAGAGAACATCCCGGGAGCCGTCCGAAGGCTGGACGGCGATGGCGGCGCTGGAAGCGGGGCTCGAAGACGGGGCGGCAGGACGTCAGCATGCTGTCAAGGGCACCACGCCCTCGTACTCCGACCTGACGGCCTTGTCGCCAGCCCTCTTCCCCTTCTGCAGCCTCCCTACGCCAGCTGCCCAAGGAGACGACCCCGGGGAGTTCAAGCAGCCGGCGACACGGATGATGGGGTCGCCGGTGCCGCGCGAAGCGGCGCCCGACGCCTAGTCGGACCCGCCACCCCGCCGCCCGCTACCCTCGTCGTCGCTGTCGCTCTCCTCCTCGTCACTCTCGCTCGAGGAGGAGCCTTCGCTGTCGGAGGAGCTGTCCACGCAGCACTTCGCCCGAGTGCCGAAGCACCCGAAGACCTTGACGGAGAGGAGATCGCCCTCCATCAACTTAAAATGGAGGGTAAACCCCTCCATCAGGCTATGGATGCGGGAGAACGTCTTCCACCCTCGATCAAGATACATCACATTAGGGGCTAGGAATACAACGCGGACTCGCGTGCCGCTGATCCCACAGCCCCTCATGTGCAGTCTCAGTGTCTCGGGCGGGTCCAACTCCATCGCGCGCGCAAACGGAGCTGGAAGCCGGAGGCGACGACGAGGCGCCCGGCGCAGCTTGACGAAGAACTCGCAAGGGTCGTCCCCTATGTGGACCGCCATGGGGGGAGGAGCCGCCGGCGGAGGCGAAGCTGGCGCGCCGCCCCGTCCGCCTCTTCCCCGAGCGCCTCGACCTCGTCCTCGACCTCGTCCGCGACCTCGCCCCCTCCCTCTTCCCCTTATGGCTGGCTCTGCCACCACGGGTGCGGAAGATGGAGAGATGCGCTGTCTGGCGGCGACCCTCGCCGCCACTGATGAAGGGCCCGGGTTCCCTTTCTCCATGGCGAATGAGAGAAAGGGGAGCTAAAGCTGAAGAAAGGAGGAGATGAGAGAGTGCGGTTTCCTGTGCTCCCCCCCCCCCCACTCTTTATAAAGGAGCGAGGTGGGGGCTCGGCCGCCCTGCTCAGTGAATCAAGGCACGGGAAGAGCAGGGAGTCGAGGCCAACCCGCTGCCTCTGCTCGCGACGGCCCAGTTTCCCACTTCCACCGTCCGTGACCCCAAGCGCATGGGAGCCGCGTGGCGGAGATGCAGAACCAAGGCGACGGGTGAGGCGGCCTCGCTCCGCCCCGCGATCACGGGGAGTGGACGTCCCGAAAACCGTGCACCGGCCCCGTCCAGTAAATGCACCACGCCCTCATGCCTACCTCCGTTCAGGGAGGAGGGCGTGAACCGTCCCCATCATTGTGGCCTGACGCATGCTCGAGGGGCTTAGCCCCGCGCACGCCGCCCACGTCACCCACGACGCTGCGTTTGACGTGTGCCGTTCTGGGCGTGCGCGGTGGGAGCGGAGAGATATGCGGCGTGACCTAGGCCGTGCGTGCCCGTGCACTGTTTTGGGCCTGGCCCAACAGCGCTCGGCACCGTGTATGGCCCAGGCCCAGGGGCTCCTGTCGGTGTACTCGAGTAGGGGTACCCTAGTATCCCGAACTCGTGCACGGGCAGTTGCAGCGTCCCGCGGCAAGGCTTGCCGGGTGACCGCCAAGACCCTCCGTGGTTCCCTTGAAGACCATTCAAGAACAAAGTACTCAAACCAAGGCCCTAGCAAGAGGAGCTTGCCGGGAAGGCCAACCCAGGCCCGGCAAGAGGAGCTTGCCGGGAAGAGACAAGACCCCGGCAAGAGGAGCTTGCCGGGAAGGCCACTCAAGGCATACCAAGAAAGCTTGCCGCAACGTGCCCTGCGTCCCGGCAAGGCCCGGTGAGCGACAAGCTCCCAAACACGACAAGACGACGACCGCGGCAAGGAGCTTGCCGCGGGAAACCCCCACTTCATGCCCGCGCTCCAGCACACCTGCTAGCATGTCGCTCTAGGACTCTCCCAAGCACACGTGGCAGGAGGCTGTGCAGCTAGGGGTGCGAGGTGGCAAGCGGAGATGAAGAGAAGGCCATCGTGGCAAACGGTGGTGCTCCTAACGGTCACTTTTTGCACTATTTAGGCAACTCAGACAGGCATTTAATGCCCTTGTCCCCTGCCGTCAGAGTTAGGTTGGGTGCACTGTATCCACAGTAGCGGTAGCTGCACCTACCGCATCCTTTTCCATTTTTACCCTTCTTGTCTATGTTGTCCCCTGTCGGTGACCCCTTGAAAGTATAAAAGGAGGCCCAGGCGCAACGGAGAAGGGGTTCAGCTGGTTCGGCCAGTTCGGCTCATTCGAAACACTAGGAACACTCTCACGCTCAGTCTGGCAGCGTCCATCGCTCCTGAGCAAGAATTCAATACACACAAACAAGCAGCAGTAGGGTTTTACGCATCCGTGCGGCCCGAAGCTGGGTAAAAACCGCTCGCGTGTACTGCCTTGATCCGCTCTTTGTGCGACCTCCGCCCCCCACCGAACCGAAAGGGGCCCTGTCCCCATAGGTGTTGGTGGAATCACTTCCTCCCCGAAAACCTAGCACTCAGATCCCCTTCCCCCTCTCGCTTTGCTCTCTCCCGCGCAAGGCCGAGCACTTCCATCGTCATCACCTCGTTGATCTTGTGGCCACCAAGCTCTTCGGTGCCCGAGGCCATGTCCAGCTTCTACTACATCATCTGCTACGTCAACTACATGGATGGGGTCAACCTTGGAGGCCCTGCATCGCGCGCGTCATCGCCTTCGTCAAGCTTCGACTGCTGGAAAGTTTCATCGATCTGCCACCACCCCAGTGCCCCCACCTCCGTCGAGCCCTTCGCTGCACCCATGGTGAGATCCTCCATAGGCCCTCCCCTATTTTCCCCTCGTCCAAGTCGCTGTAACCGCCGCCCCTGGCCGCAGTCCCCACGACCATGGCCATCGATGTGCTCGCGCACACCCCCTGCGAGGCTCGCACTCCAACCACACCTAGCGCGCATGCGCCTAGCGTGCAGCCACGTGCTCGACACTCCTCCCTGATGGCGGCACTGGTTGCCGCTGTTGCTGCCCACTGCTGCTCCGGTTGTGCATTGCTACCGCCTATGCATGACCTCGCCCGACTTACCCTCCCCGAGCTATTGTCGCTGCTCTTTTGCTGCTGCTCTTCTTACATGTTATCGCTCCTGCTTGTTGCCGGTGGCTGCTGCTAGCACCGCCCATCCGTGCGCGCCCGCCGCCTCCCCGACTGGCGCACCCACTCCCCTCGACCTGCCCCTGGCCTTGCCGTCCCCCCACGCCTCGTCCGTCCGCCCCTCTCGCCCTTCTGCCTATTGTTGCCGCATGCCACGCCGCGCCTTGCGTGCCCCTAGCTGGCACGTTCGGCCAACGGTCGCGCGCCCCGCCGCTAGCCGTCGCGCTCGCTGGAGCTCGCTGCGGCTCCTAGTTGAGGCCGAGGCCGCCGGAGTCCCGTCTCCCTTGCCCCGCATCGCCACCGCACCGCTCTGCCACCCCCCCCCCACATGGCCACACCCTCGCCCAGCTCGTCGCCGACGACCACGGCTGCTGCTGCCACATGGCGTCGCGCCGTTGGCCTCTGCTCCGTGTGCGCCGCACCGGCGGTCTGCCACTGGCTCAGGTTGCCTCGCCCGCACCCGAGCGCCCGTAAACCCAGCGCTCATTAAGCCACCCAGGCCACTGACTACGGCCCTCCCGGCCCCAAACGAAAATTAAAAAATGTGTAAAATAACTAAGTAAATAAATTTATATAATTAACTAAACAATTAACTTAATTAACTCTATTTAGTTAACTAATTAAATCTAACTAACCTGCTAGTTAAAATGTTAGATGATAATTAGTGAACATCCTATGACATGTGGGAGCAACGCGCCAGTTTGACTGGTCAGCGGTCACCATTGACCGATGACGTCATGCTAACGTCATGATGACATACTAAATGTATTTTTGATTAAATTAATTTGTTAATTCCTCAAAATGAATTAAAAATTTGAAAATTAATATAAAATAATCTTTAACTCGGATAAAAATACTTTGTACATGAAAGTTTCTCTGAACGATGAGATGGATCCGAATACGCAGTCCGTTTGTCTGCCACACGTCCTTAGCATAGCAAAAATGCAACCTTCCCCCTCTGGTTCGAATGTCAGAAAATGTCAAACATCGGGAATACTTTCCCGGATGGTTTCACCCTTCGCCGGTATCACATATCCCCGTGTTATATTACCTCTGGCACCGCGTATTGCCTTGTTCTATTTTGTGAAGCTTTGTTTAGTCTGTATTTAATGTTTCTTCCCCCTCTTCTTCTCTAATAGACCCCGAGACCGGCGTTGATGCGACTAAGTACGACTATGTCACCGACGACCCTTCTTGCACAACAGAGTTTCCAGGCAAGCCAACCCCCTTTGTTCATCCCGATATCGCCTACTCTTGCCTCTATTGCTTGCATTAGAGTAGTGTTACTGTTTCATCGGGATGATCCGATACTATTGCATAGCCTGACCTTGTTACTACTGTTGATACCTTTACCTGCTATCCAAATGCATAGAATAGGTTGCTAGTATTACATCAGTGGCCCTTCACTCTTGTCTGTCTGCCATGCTATATTACTAGGCCGTGATCACTCAGGAAGTGATCATGGGTATATATTATACTATTACATACTTATCTTGATGATTCGGAGATGGGGGCTTAAGGGGCAGGTGGTTCCACCCCTATAGTGGTGGGCCTGGGTTCCCGACAGCCCCCTGATGGTTACTTTGTGGTGGAGCCACTAGGCAGTGTGCGACTACCTAGGAGATAGGTGGGCCTGGTCCCTGGTCGGCATTCGCGGATACTTCAAATAACACACTTAACGAGATCTGGATATTTGATCTGAGTCTTCCCACTGGTCTATACGCACTAACCAACTACGTGGGAACCGTTATGGGAAGTCGACGTCATGGTATCAGCCGAAGCCTTCTTGACGTCAGCGACTGAGCGGCGCGGGCCGGATTGGACTAGAACGCCTGCTCTTGTATTAGGGAGTCTTGGTCTGCTTACCAGCCGCATACGCAACGTGCAGGTGTGCAATTGGCTATGGGCCCAGACCCCTGCGCGCTTAGGATTTAGACCGTCGTGCTGACCTCTCTGTTGAGCCTAGGTTGGGCTGCGACGTGTTGATCTTCCGACGACGGACATGACCCAGGAAAGTGTGCCCGGCCAGAGGGATCGAGTGTGTTGGGTAATGTGGTGCACCGCTGGAGGGAAGTTTAACTATTCGAATAGTTGTGTCCCTCGGTAAAAGGACGACCTGGAGTTGTATTCCGACCTTATGACAACTAGGATCAGATACTTAATAAAACACACCCTTTCAAATGCCAGACACAACCCCGTGATCGATGTCTCACAGAGCAACCAGGAGAGGATCCTCGGGTAGGATTATGCTATACAATGATACTTGGTGAACTTACCATCTACTCTCTTCGATATGCTTCAATATGGAGGCAGCCAGAAGCGTAGTCTTTGATAGGACAAGCTATCCGCCTCTTATTCGGGCATTCTGCAGTTCAGTCCACAGATACTACCCATTTCATTGGTACCAATGCATATGTATTATAGATACTTGCTTGCCAGTACTTTGGATGAGTACTCACGGTTGCTTTGCTCCCTCTTTCCCCCCTTTTCCATTTTTCTTGGATGTCGCAACCAGATGATGGAGTCTAGGAGCCAGAGGATCCCGAGGATGTTTCTACGTGGAGTTCGGCTTCGAGGACTAGTTAGGAGGTCCCAGGCAGGAGGCCTTGCCTTTTCGATCGTTGCTAGTTTTGTGCTAGCCTTCTTAAGGCAAACTTGTTTAACTTATGTCTGTACTCAGATATGTTTGCTTCCATCGACTCTTGTGTCTTCGAGCATTTGTATTCGAGCCTTCGAGGCCCTTGGATTGTAATATAAATCTTGTAGTATTTTATTTGTGTCTAGAGCTGTGTTGTGATATCTTCTCGTGAGTCCTTGATCTTGATCATACACATTTGCGTGTATGATTAGTGTACGATTAAATCAAGGGCATCACAAACTTAGCCAAAAAAATCCCCGAGAAAACAGACACACGTAAAACAGTTGTTCAACCACATTCTCATCACACAAAATAGTTTATAAAATGTTGTGCCACACTGAAAACATCACAAAGTATCCTGGTTATTACTTAGTTGACAAGACATCCAAACCCTACATAGAAAGCATACAATGTTTTCAAGACATAAATCACACAAGTATCCCATTCACTACGCAAATGATAATCAATTCTTTCATGCACCAGGAGCCAAAGCCTGAAACTCCTCGGGGAGCTCCATCACCAAAGCCTGGTTATTCAGGTTGAAGATGACTATACAGATCCTCGACATTCCAACCAACAATATGGGGCTACAAACAAAAAAATACAAATAATGAAAAATGACGACACAGAAAAAGGAAAAGACAATCAACCAATCATAGAAAGTGAAAGCTGAACTAGAGCCCACATAATTATTTTCAATGTTCTCAATGATCTTTTCATCATCATAGGTTCTCGCAAACTTCAGAGCATAATGGCCACATTCATTTGGCCCTTGAAAGGGAACCTTGATAAACCTTGGTCTCTTTGCTAAAACACTCCAATTGGGCGGCTTGCTTGCATTATACCGAGCCTCACCATACACAACCTTCATTACTTTGACCAATCTAGTGATCCATAAATTAAAGACCACCAAAAAGAGAAAGAAACCACACATTTCAGGTCTCAAAAAACCAGAAACAGAAGGCAGAAAAATTAATCTAGTAGAGACAAAGCTTTAGCTAGCGAAAATCAATAACACTCACAATCTTCTCGCGACATTTGTGGTAGTAGGTGTTCTTTGAAGGACGATGGTTCGTCCCATATGGCAAAGCATTGAGGATGTCAACGGTATTTTGGTACCGATTCATGACATATAAGGAATAGTGTGACACTTTCATCTCTTTTGATAAAACCATAGGTTTGAATAGAGGCGTCATGACCTAAAACAAATGACCAAAAGAGATGTTAAATATTCAAATAAAACCTGCATCAAAGAAAACAAATAAAACCAAAAACAGCTAGTAGATCTCACAAGATTGGCAGTGAGCAAGTCTTCGGCATCTCAAACATAGCTCTTGAAATCTAAATCTCTCACTGCACTCTCCACATTAAACTCATTCTCTTCATCACCGAAAAATGAAAAGTAAAGCACAACCTGTGAAAGGACAAAAAGAAATACACAGGGAAAAGGATCAACAAGGAAAGTATTGGAAAAAACTAATAAAACAATGGACAGACTTATTTCACATAAGAAACAATCTAATTCATTACCGTGATGAAATATGGATTCGGCAAGTGTCGGGACCCCGATTCTAAGTCACACCGATCTAGCATGTAACACCTCATGTCACTTTGCAGCCTCACACACGGTATCCCCACGGGTGTCGCCTTACCATGGTCGGGACCGTTTGCGCCTTTTGGCTCACGTATATGATAGTGTCGCTAGCATCCATATGACAGAGAACCCGGGCCGACATGGCTAGTCGTGAAACCAAATCGGCACAGACATATGGAGACAGGCATACATGAATCACATCGAGCATGTCGGTCAACAGCGTATGAATCCGGGCTGTAGCACTGGGCTAACAGGACTCTGGAAGTCACCGCGTGACATTCCCCTGAAGGGACAGACATAGGAACGAAGTGGAACACATGCCGGCCAGTCAAGTGTTCTGAGCAGTAGTGCTGGGCTAGCAGGACTCCGATGAACCGGGCTGTAGTGGACTACTATGGCTCAAGGAAGCACTAGACTACATTTCCCCATAAGAGAGGCTGCCAAGGATAAACAACTAGATTGTCGGATCCCACACATAGCAATACACGTCACACGTACGCATCACATGCAAGTATGTGTTGTACAACATGGCATCACAACATAACGCAAACTCATATAGATAAAGGCTCAGAAGAGCCACATAGCATTAATACAAACAGGGGTCACATGAGCCATCATTCAGAGCATACCAGCAACGGAAGCATTACATGTCTGAGTACAGACAACTACAAAAGAAAAAAAGGCCGAGAAGCTTGACTATCTACAAGTCCCTCCAAGGTACAAGATCGTAGCTGAGGTAACAAGCTACTCGTCGAAGTCCAAGCGGTACTACTAGTGAGACAGATGTCTCACCTGCAAAACATAAATAAAGCAAACGTGAGTACAAAGGTACTCAGCAAGACTTACATCAGATCCTATCATACATGCATTTGTATCAAGAAGGTAATGTGGGGTTTAGTTGCAACAAGCCAGCTTTGACTCAGTGGCTATCCTGTTCTACGACAACGAGAAACTTCTTTGAGATGAGGCAGCGCACACGAGTCCACTAATCACCACATCAATACACTACTATGGATTCATCCCCGTCTCTCCCACGAGAAGGCCATCCATAGCACTCACACTTGTCTTGAGCATTTTAGGGTATCCACTTCAAGTTGTCTATGTACCACGTAAGCATCCAAGAAGTCCATAACCAAGGACACGGCTATTTGAATAGATCATGATAACCCTGCAGGGGTGTACTTCTTCACACACGCTCTCACCACTTATCACCATATACACGTCATGTATCTCGGCAAACTTCAAGCGGAAGCCTGTTCGAGGGTGTCGGCCACGACCTGACGAACCACACAAGACTCTAGTCCAGGTTTATCGCCTATTCGGGTTCCATCCGCAAGGAGATCCGGCCGGGGTTTCCCTCACGGCCCCAAACAATGTGTACAGGGTTCCCGAGCCCACCATCCGGGTGCCACTCGGTACACCGGGCCATGTGTGCCTAGTCTGTCCCAAGTCCACCCTGACGGGTGCCACTCGGTAGAAAAATAGCACTACCTACAAACACCAGACACTATTTGCAACTCCTGGACAGAGATCAAGGGGGTTAATAAGTTGAGAGAGCTTGGAGCGCCCGGAGCCCAATGTGTGGTAGTAGCTAGTCATTGGACAACTTACACAGAACTCGGTTCTTAAGGACGATCCCAATGAGACAACCCACCATGTACTCCTACATGGCCTCTCACCGCTACCTTTACCAAATCGTGTTCACACGCTTAACTCTCAGCACCGGAACATATCGTAACACTCCAATTCATTCCCGATGAATCAGACCTGACATACTCTAAGCAATAGCAGGCAAAGCATGGTAGGAACACAACATGTCTTAATCAACTCCTACACATGCTAGTGGGTTTTAACTATTTACTGTGGCAATGACAGGTCATGCAAAGGAATGGGTTCAACTACGGCAACATAAAGTAGCAGTTGAATCGTTGTTGTCCTAATGCAATAAATGAGAGTAGGAGTAAGAGAGTAGGATTGTATCGGAATGAACAAGGGGGGTTGCTTGCCTGGTAGATCAATAGGGGGCATTGCTCCACTGATAGGTACTCTCGAACACTTTCCGGAACCAGACCTATCGAGAAGGAACGGTGTCGGAAATCAATACACAAGCATATGCAACATTATGATGCATGAACATGGTAATAATGTTAGGATTTTCACTAATGCATCTAGCAACAATTTAAATGAAGTCCATATGGACCAAGGGTTGATATGCAACTCCATATTTAGCATTTAAAATGCCATTACCATGTTTTCACTTATACAGTGGGTATAAGTTGGTTTAACATGCATGAAAGTAGCATAAATGGATAGATTGGATTTTTCTGATAATTTTCATATATAACTTATTTCAATCTGAGCTACGGTTGAATTTCTATGAATTTTTGAAGTTTATATCATTTTCTGGAATTTCCTGGTTTAATTAAAACCAGAAAAGGATTAATTGCGTTAGCACTGTGTCATGCTTGCGTCAGCAAGTCAACAGCGTTGACTGGTCAAACCTAACGTGTGGGGTCCACACGTCAGTGACACGGGTTAAACAGGGGGAGGTTATTTCTAATCTAATTAACAGATTAGGGCGTCAGGGCCCGCGTGTCAGTGGACCAGGGGGGTCAAATCCCTGGTCATACCGGGGCTAATCCACCGGCGTTTAGCCGCCGGCAACGACCAGACGCGGCGGAGGCTCGGGATCGCTCCTCCGGCGACCAAAAGCAAGGCGGAGGCCATCTACGCGGAGTTGGAGAACGCGCACAACCAACAGGGCAAGTGGGAGTAGCTGGGGTGGCCGGAGCTCGCCGGAAAAGAGCTCGTGGCGGTGGTTGGCGTGCAGGTGTGCTCAGGGTCGGCGTTATACTGCACGGCAGGTGCCGTGGAGGGGTGCTACGGGCACCTGGTGATGCACTGAGCGCTATGGCACGGTCGGTTGCGGCTCTAGGTGATGATGGCCATGGTGGCGGCATGGCCGGCGGGGCCAAGCTCCTGGCCGCGACGGCAATGGAGTTAGCGGAAGCAAAAGGGCCAGAGGAGAGGGGGGGTCGACGTGAAAGCTCACAACGGTTGCAGTGGAGCCAACGGCGAGCTCGGAGGTGGTCCGACATGGGCGGAATGGCGATGGCGATCTTGGGCGGCCGGCAATGAAGAAGGCGGCAGTGACGGCTCCACGGGGTTTTCGGCACCTCGTAGCTTGACAGGGAGGTAGCAGGCGATAAGGCGGAGCTCGCAAGCACAACAGGCGGTCAAGGGGACGACGGGGAGCGCGTGGGCAGCGAACGGCGGCGACGGTGATGTTCGGTGTTCAGGAGAGAGAGCGGCAGAGGCGGGAATGAGCACGGGGGAGAGTGCGAGGCGGTCGAGGAGATTGCGTGGCGCTCTTGGCGCCCTCCAGCAGCGGCGGCGGCAAGCAGGAGGTGGTCGCGCGCGCTGGAGTGCGGGGGCCACGCGCCCCTGCCCACCGGCGCGAGGTAGGGGATGACTGGCGTGGCCAGTCGGCTGGGCCGGCTTGTTGGGCCGGAGCAGGTGGGCCGCCTGGTGAGGCCAGGTACGATTCCTTCTCTCTCTTTTATTTTCTGTTTCCTATTTTCTTTAACTCTGTTTTGATTTGATTTTTAACCCAAATCATTTTTTGAGCTTCTGTAAATTGTTGTATGGACTAGTGACATGAATATATAGCCCCACAACAATTTCCAGAATTATTGGATCATATTTGAATTATATCAAATATAAATCCAATGCAAATAATTATTGAATTAATTCCAAATGCCCAAAATAAATATTTATGAGCTCCTAAAAATATTGGTTTGAATTTTAGCTCTAGCCAACATTTTCAAAGAGTAACATGAACATTTTCTTCGAACTATTTGAAGCAATTTTTATCTTGGTCTTTTTCAGAAATGATTCTGAGGGTTTCACAAATCCCCATTTCAAATTTAAATGGAATTTAAACATGATGCAAACATGAAGGGCTAGCCTAGGTCATACCAGAACTAGGGATGTGACAACTCGCCCCCACTCGGAAGAATCTCGTCCCAAGATTCAGGTGTCGGTGGAAAGAAAGTGGGGTACTCGAGTCAAAGACGATCTTCACGCTCCCAAGTAGCTTCTCTCTCAGAATGATGAGACCACTGAACCTTGAGAAACTTGATGTTATGACGTCGAGTGACACACTCTGCTTGATCCAGAATGCGGACGGGGTACTCTCGATAAGTGAGGTTATCTTGCAGATCAAGCGTTTCGTGGTCCACTCCGCGGATGGGATCCGAGAAGCAACGCCTGAGTTGAGAGACATGGAAGACATCATGAACTCGAGAAAGATGTGGGGGTAGTTCCAACTGGTAGGCAACCTCTCCTCGTTTAGCGAGAATGAGAAAGGGACCAATGTAACAAGGAGCCAACTTGCCCTTGACACCGAATCGATGGGTACCCTTCAAAGGGGTAACCCGAAGGTAAGCTTTGTCGCCAACTTCATAAGCCACTTCCTTATGACTACGGTCATACTGGCTCTTTTGACGAGATTGGGTTGTTTTCAAATTCTCACGAATGATGCGAACTTGCTCTTCTGCCTCCTGAATCATATCCGGTCCAAAGAATTGTCTTTCACCGGTTTCTGACTAGTTTAAAGGTGTTCGACATCTTCGTCCATACAGAACCTCCAAAGGAGCTTTCTTGAGGCTGGATTGGTAGCTATTGTTATAAGCAAACTCGGCAAAGGGAAGACACTTCTCCCAATCCATACCGAATGAGATAACACAAGCTCTAAGCATGTCTTCGAGAATTTGGTTGACCCTTTCCACCTGACCACTTGATTGAGGGTGGAAAGCGGTACTGAAGGAAAGATGGGTGCCCATGGCAGTTTGGAAACTCTCCCAGAAATGAGAAGTGAAAAGACTACCACGGTCCGAATTGATCTCTAGTGGAACACCATGAAGTGACACTATTCGAGAAATATATAAGTCAGCGAGCTGACTAGCAGTGATACTCTCCCGAACAGGTAGGAAGTGACCCACTTTGGAAAGACGATCAATGACTACGAAGATAGCATTATTCCCTTTCTTGGTCCTGGGAAAGCCGGTGATTAAGTCCATACCAACTTTATCCCATTTCCACTCAGGAATAGCTAAAGGTTGAAGGGTGCCAGCAGGTCTTTGATGTTCTGCCTTAACGCGATGACAAACGTCGCAGTTAGCAATAAACTGAGAATTTCTCTCTTCATCCTAGTCCACCAGAACCTCTGGCGTAGGTCCAGATACATCTTAGTACTACCAGGATGAAACGTGAGAGGAGATTCATGTGCCTCCTTAAGGATTAATTGTTGAAGATGTTGATTCTTGGGAACCACCAAGCGACTCTCAAAGAAAACAACACCACGATCATCTATAGAGAAACTAGCACCAACTCCCTTGTTAATGTTTATCTTGATCCGGGAAATTCCCGTATCCTGCTTCTGAGCAGAGATGATTTGATCCACAAGAGTAGGTTTCGCCACCAAGGTAGAAAGGAATCCATGAGGAGCAATGTGAAGATTAAGCTTACAGAATTCCTCATGGCGAAGTGGTTGGCCCTGCTGCAACATAAGATTGTTGCAATAGGACTTACGACTTAGCGCATCAGCCATGACATTCCCCTTGCCTGGGGTGTAGGTAATCCCTAAGTCGTAATCTGAGATCAACTCCAGCCAATGTCTTTGCCTAAGGTTCAAATCTGGTTGGGTGAAGATATACTTGAGACTCTGGTGGTCGGTGTAAATCTCACAACATTTACCAAGAAGGTAATGTCGCCAAGTCTTAAGTGCATAGACTACGGCTGCAAGCTCTAGATCATGTGTAGGATAATTCTCCTCATGTGGATGCAACTTTCAAGATGCATAGGCAATCACATGGCTATCTTGCATAAGAATGCAACCTAGTCCCTGTCGTGAGGCGTCGTAGTAGATAACAAAGTCTTTAGTGAAATTCGGTGGCACAAGTATGGGAGCAGAAGTCGGGCGTCTTTTCAGTTCCTGAAAACTGTGCTCACACTGTGGGGACCACTCAAACTTTTTATCTTTCTTGAGAAGTTCCGTGAGAGGTTTGGCCACTTTGGAGAAGTTCTCAACGAAGCGGCGACAATAACTGGCTAGGCCAAGGAAACTCCTAACTTGCTTAACTATTTCAGGCGGAGTCCAATCAAGAACGGCCTGAACTATCTCAGGATTGACAGCAATGCCCTTACTAGAGATTACGTGGTCGAGATAGGTCACTTCTGGTAACCAAAATTCGCACTTGGAGAACTTGGCATAAAGGTGGTGCTCTCTGAGTTTTTCTAACACAAGTCTAAGATGTTCGGCATGCCCTTCCTCATTCTTCGAGTAAATAAGGATATCATCGAGGTAAACCACGACGAACTTATCTAAGTACTCCATCAAGATCGAGTTCATCAAGCGGGAGAATGTATCTGGAGCATTGGTTAGACCGAAGGACATGACGGTGTACTTGTAATGACCATAACGAGTGACAAAAGCCATCTTAGGAATTTCCCCGTTTCTGATCTTAATTTGGTGGTAGCCTAACCTCAAATCCATCTTGGAAAAGACTGAGGATCCAGCGAGCTGATCATACATGTCGTTGATCCTGGGGAGCGGATACTTGTTCTTTATTGTGACCAAATTAACGGGACGATAATCTACAACCATCCGGTCCGTACCATCCTTCTTCTTGACGAAGAGGACGGGGCAAGCCCAGGAAGAAGAACTAGGACGGATGAAACCCTTTTGCAAGGATTCATCGAATTGTTTGTTAAGCTCAGCTAGTTCTAAGGGTGCCATCTTGTAAGGTCTCCTAGAGATTGGAGCGGTTCCTGGGATAAGATCTATGACAAACTCTACATCTCTGTCAGGTGGAATACCTGGCAGTTCCTCTAGAAAGACATCCGGAAAGTCACGGACTACCAGGATATCCTCAAGGTCTGGAAGAGGGTTGGCATTAAGAGAATAGAGCTGACGCTTTGCAACTCTAGTGGAGACGGTGACTATCTTGCCAGATGGGTGTGTAAGCTGAACAGACCTAGTGTAACAATCAATCTTGGCATAATGAGCTTTCATCCAGTCCATACCCAAGATGATGTTAATATCCGTAGACTTGAGGGCTATAAGTGATGCAAGGAATACAAGTCTGTCAACAAGGATTTCATTACCATGGCTTATTCTGGTGGTTTGCCATCTAGACCCTGGAGTTTGGATTTCAAGTGGAGTTGGCATATCACAAAATGACATGTCGTGCAAACGAGCATAGCCTTCAGAGATGAAGGAGTGAGATGCTCCGGTATCGAACAGAACTGAAGCTGGATGACAGTTGACAAGGAGTGTACCAAGAACGACATCCGGATCATCATGAGCGTCTTTAGCTGAGACGTGATGCACACATCCACGTTCAGTGGGAGCTGACTTGACACTAATCATCTTGCGTGATGGCTTACCACGGCCAACAGACTTCTCAGGCTGGGGTGGAGCATAGTTGGTTTGAGAGCAGTCACGTGCATAGTGTCCTAGCTCTCCTCATGTGAAGCAAGTCCCTGAGGTAGGACGTGGACCCGCATGGACAAGCGGTCTACCGATAGGCCTAGGTGGAGCATACGGTTGAACTGGGTGAGGCGCCACATAAGAAGGCCTTGGTGTATAACCGGGTAGAAGAGCGGAGTTCGCAACCCAAAATCCGGCGCTTCTGCGAAGTAGAACCGGAAGAAGAACCCAAATCACGAGTGTGCTTACGAGACTCCTCGTAAGTGAGTTGAGCTGTTTCTGCATTAATGGCCTTGTTCACAAGAGCCTGGAATGTATTGCAATGATGCAAGTGGAGATCACGATGCAACTTGGGGTTGAGACCCTTCCGGAACCTAGCCTGCTTCTTGGCGTCCGTGGACACCTCTTCTGTAGCATAGCGGGTAAGGTTCTCAATCTCTCTACTATAAGCATCAACAGCCATCTTATCCTGGGTGAAACTACAAAACTCTTCTCTCTTGCGGTCCATGAGAGCCTGAGGAATGTGATGCTCGCGAAAAGCCTCGGTGAAATCTCTCCAGGTGGTTATCTGTCCAGCTGGAAGCATAGCCTCGTAGTTCTGCCACCAAATACTAGCAGGACCTTCCAGATGATAAGCAGCGTAGGTGACCTTGTCACTTTCAGCTATGTTCGCAGAACGCAGCTTGTGTGTGATACTACGGAGCCAGTCATCTGCATCGAGTGGTTTAATGGAATGATGGAAGGTAGGTGGTTTCAGACCAATGAAATCATAGATGCACGCTGACTCTTTGTGCTGATGGGAGGTGTTCTCCTCAATACGTGCTAACAAGCGGTTAGACTCTCGCTTGTTCTTCTCCATCTCTAACATGAACTCTGTCAACGAAGGCTGGTCGGGAGGATCCTCATCCCTACCATCTTCGTGGTTCCGGCTATGAGCAACAGAACTTCGGTTAACTGACGACATCCTGAAGAACCAACCAAGGAAACAAGGATGGATTCAACATCATCATAAGGATGTAGAATATAGTATGAGGAAAAATACTATCTCTTGAACTCCTAGGACAATTCCGGCAGCATAACGGCAGTAAAATGCTCAAAATGAGACATTCTGCAAAAGATGGGGTAGCACCATACTCAACATCATCACTCAAGGTTCTGGGATATTGCTAAACAGGCTACACCGGAGGTACTCAAACTGGGATAAGACTCATGTCAACCAAACCTTAGAGACTACGGAGTAGTAACACGTGATCCTGATAGACGAAAGAGAAATCCTAGTTCCTTAACCCCGTAGGAAGGATAGGATGACTCTGATCAAAAGGGCATGAGGTATAAGGAGTAAAAAGAGCCTTACGTTCCCTTCCACAATCAATTCCCCTATATAGCTAAAGAATTTCTAGACCCAACTTCGACCAGGTTGGCTTGGTAATCCTACAGGCAGTCAGGATCTGATACCAAAGCTGTCGGGACCCCAATTCTAAGTCACACCGATCTAGCATGTAACACCTCATATCACTTTGCGGCCTCACGCACGGTATCCCCACGGGTGTCGCCTTACCATGGCTGGGACCGTTTGCGCCTTTTGGCTCATGTATATGATAGTGTCGCTAGCATCCATATGACAGAAAACCCGGGCCGACATGGCTAATCGTGAACCCAAAGCGGCACAGACCTATGGAGACAGGCATACATGAATCACATCGAGCATGTCGGTCAACAGCGTATGAATCCGGGCTGTAGCACTGGGCTAACAGGACTCCAGAAGTCACCGCGTGACATTTCCCCGAAGGAACAGACATAGGAATGAAGTGGAACACATGCCGGCCAGTCAAGTGTTCTGAGCAGTAGTGCTGGGCTAGCAGGACTTCGGTGAACCGGGCTGTAGCGGACTACTATGGCTCAAGGAAGCACTAGACTACATTTCCCCATAAGAGAGGCTGCCAAGGATAAACAACTAGATTGTCGGATCCCGCACATAGCAATACATGTCACACGTACGCATAACATGCAAGTATGTGCTGTACAACATGGCATCACAACATAACGCAAACTCATATAGATAAAGGCTCAGAAGAGCCACATAGCATTAATACAAACAGGGGTCACATGACCCATCATTCAGAGCATACAAGCAACGGAAGCATTACATGTCTGAGTACAGACAACTACAAAAGAAAAAAAGGCCGAGAAGCTTGACTATCTACAAGTCCCTCCAAGGTACAAGATCATAGCTGAGGTAACAAGCTACTCGTCGAAGTCCAAGCGGTACTACTAGTGAGACTGATGTCTCACCTGCAAAACATAAATAAAGCAAATGTGAGTACAAAGTACTCAGCAAGACTTACATCAGATCCTATCATACATGCATTTGTATCAAGAAGGTAATGTGGGGTTTAGTTGCAGCAAGCCAACTTTGACTCAGTGGCTATCCTGTTCTACGACAACGAGAAACTTCTTTGAGATGAGGCAGCGCACACGAGTCCACTAATCACCACATCAATACACTACTATGGATTCATCCCCGTGTCTCCTACGAGAAGGCCATCCATAGCACTCACACTTGTCTTGAGCATTTTAGGGTATCCACTTAAAGTTGTCTATGTACCATGTAAGCATCCAAGAAGTCCATAACCAAGGACACGGCTATTCGAATAGATCATGATAACCCTGCAGGGGTGTACTTCTTCACACATGCTCTCACCACTTATCACCATATACACGTCATGTATCTCGGCAACCTTCAAGCGGAAGCCTCGCGAGGGTGTCGGCCACGACCTGACTAACCACACAAGACTCTAGTCCAAGCTTATCGCCTATTCGGGTTCCATCCACATGGAGATCCGGCCGGGGTTTCGCGCCCCAAACGATGTGTACAGGGTTCCCGAGCCCACCATCCGGGTGCCACTCGGTACACCAGGCCACGTGTGCCTAGTCTGTCCCAAGTCCACCCTGCCGGGTGCCACTCGGTAGAAAAATAAGACTACCTACAAACACCAGAGACTATTTGCAACTCCTGGACAGAGATCAAGGGGGTTAATAAGTCGAGAGAGCTTGGAGCGCCCGGAGCCCAATGTGTGGTAGTAGCTAGTCATTGGACAACTTACACAGAACTCAGTTCTTAAGGACGGTCCCAATGAGACAACCTACCATGTACTCCTACATGGCCTCTCACCGCTACCTTTACCAAATCGTGTTCACATGCTTAACTCTCAGCACCGGAACATATCGTAACACTCCAATTCATTCCCGATGAATCAGACATGACATACTCTAAGCAATAGCAGGCAAAGCATGGTAGGAACACAACATGAATCAATCAACTCCTACACATGCCTGTGGGTTTTAACTATTTACTATGGCAATGACAGGTCATGCAGAGGAATGGGTTCAACTACCGCAGCATAAAGTAGCAGTTGAATCGTTGTTGTCCTAATGCATTAAATGAGAGCAGGAGTAAGAGAGTAGGATTGTATCGGAATGAACAAGGGGGGTTGCTTTCCTGGTAGATCAACAGGGGGGCACTGCTCCACTGATAGGTACTCTCGAACACTTTCTGGAGCAGGACCTATCGAGAAGGAACGGTGTCGAAAATCAATACACAGGCATATGCAACATTATGATGCATGAACATGGTAATAATGTTATGATTTGCACTAATGCATCTAGAAACAATTTAAATGATGTCCATATGGACCAAGGGTTCATATGCAACTCCATATTTAGCATTAAAAATGTCATTATCATGTTTTCACTTATATGGTGGGTATAAGTTGGTTGAACATGCATGAAAGTAGCATAAATGGATAGATTGGATTTTCTAATAATTTTTCATATATAATTTATTTCAATCTGAGCTACGGTTGAATTTCTATGAATTTTTGAAGTTTATATCATTTTCTGGAATTTCCTGGTTTAATTAAAACCAGAAAATGATTAATTGCGTCAGCACTGCGTCATGCTTGCGTCAGCAAGTCAACAGCGCTGACTGGCAAAACCTGACGTGTGGGGTCCACACGTCAGTGACACGGGTTAAATAGGGGGAGGTTATTTCTAATCTAATTAACAGATTAGGGCGTCGGGGCCCACATGTCAGTGGACCAGGTGGTAAAATCCCTGGTCAAACCGGGGCTAATCCACCGGCATTTAGCCGCCGGCAATGACCAGACGCGGAGGAGGCTCGGGATCGCTCCTCCGGCGACCAAAACCAAGGCGGAGGCCATCTACACGAAGCTGGCGAACGCGCGCAACCAACAGGGCAAGTGGGAGTAGCTGGGGTGGCCGGAGCTCGCCGGAAAAGAGCTCGTGGCGGCGGCCGGCGTGCGGGTGTGCTCGGGGTCGGCGTTATACTGCACGGCAGGCGCCACGGAGGGGTGCTACGGGCACCTGGTGATGCACTGAGTGCTATGGCGCGGTCGGTTGTGGCTCAAGGTGACGATGGCCATGGTGGCGGCATGGCCGGCGGAGCCAAGCTCCTGGCCGCGACGGCAATGGAGTTAGCGGAAGCAAATGGGCCAGAGGAGAGGAGGGGTCGACGCGAAAGCTCACAACGGTTGAAGTGGAGCCAACGGCGAGCTCGGAGGTGGTCCGACATGGGCGGAATGGCGATGGCGATCTTGGGCGGCCGGCGATGAAGAAGGCGGTGGTGACGGCTCAACGGGGTGTTCGGCGCCTCGTAGCTTGACGGGGAGGTAGCAGGCGATAAGGCGGAGCTCGCAAGCACAATGGGCGGTCAAGGGGACGGCGGGGAGCGCGTGGGAAGCGAATGGCAGCAACGGCGACGTTTCGTGTTCGGGAGAGAGAGCGGCAGAGGCGGGAATGAGCACGGGGGAGAGTGCGAGGCGGTCGGGGAGATTGTGTGGCGCTCTTGGCGCCCTCCAGCAGCAGCGGCGGCAAACAGGAGGTGGCCGCGCGCGCTGGCGTGCGCGGGCCTCGCGCCCCTGCCCACTGGCGCGAGGTAGGGGATGACTGGCGTGGCCAGTCGGCTGGGCCGGCTTGTTGGGCCAGAGCAGGTGGGCCGCCAGGTGAGGCCAAGTACGATTCCCTCTCTCTCTTTCATTTTTTGTTTCATATTTTCTTTAACACTGTTTTGATTTGATTTTTAACCCAAATCATTTTCTGAGCTTCTGTAAATTGTTGTATGGACTAGTGACATGAATATATAGCCCCACAACAATTTCCAGAATTATTGGATCATATTTGAATTATATCAAATATAAATCCAATGCAAATAATTATTGAATTAATTCCAAATGCCCAAAATAAATATTTATGAGCTCCTGAAAATATTGGTTTGAATTTTAGCTCTGGCAAACATTTTCAAAGAGTAACATGAACATTTTCTTGGACCTATTTGAAGCAATTTTTATCTTGGTCTTTTTCAGAAATGATTCTGAGGGTTTCACAAATCCCCATTTCAAATTTAAATGGAATTTAAACATGATGCAAACATGAAGGGCTAGCCTAGGTCACACCAGAACTAGGGATGTGACAGCAAGATCCTTTTTCCAGATATGAAGTCAACATTTCTTTCGGGGTCTGGCTTCCATTCATCAATGAGAAAGCCCATTACACCCCCTCCATCAATTGTCCAAGTGCAAAAACTTCCCAGATGCGATTGCCAATGAAGGTAGTTACACTAACATCGGGTTGAGGTATCATTGAGAATGTATTACTTCAACACACAGAAAACAAAACTAGGGAAATGAAGACAAGGCATTCATAGCAGTTCAAGTTATATAAATTAAGCAGTTAAAGTCATATTTATTTAGCAGTTGGAAACAACAGAAGAAAAAATAGTAAACATAATGAGCGATACTCACTCGGCATACTTCTCACGTCCTTCATCGCTAAGCAACAAATCATACAACTTGCGAGCCTGTCTAGGTGAAGGAATTTACGAGGGTGAAGCTACTGCACTGGGGAGGAAAACTTAATCGGAGCTCTAGGTGCATGGTTCATGCTTGTAACATTTTCGGACTTCAACGAGATCCTTCCTAGCAACACCGGCTCTACCCTCTATTCCAGCAAGGGGGGATACACCCTTGGCAACAGCACTTCTGGTCACTCTTCCTATGCCAGCGATCTTGTCAAACAGGCCAGCATCGGCGTCTATCAATTTCACAATGGGATTCTTGGGTGTAGAGGGGCTCACTAGATTAGCAGTCGTAGAACCTTTGAGAGCTCCCAACTGACCATTCATAACCTCAGATCTTCTCTTTTCAGGAGAACGCCCGTGGCTCAAATCAACAGGCACACGCTCGACCTCCGAGAATTGGCTGCCAAAGATCCTTTAGTCATGCTCCCCAAGATCCATCCACTCACCTGCAACAAAGAAGGAGGAGCACAAAAAGGGTAAGTTAAAATACAAAATCCATGACACTACTACTCAAGAGGTAAATCTGGAAACAAAGGCAAAAAGTCATGCATAAGGTTCAATGCCAAATAAACCCCGCGAGTGAACATCAAAGACATGGCTAGTGGCACAAGTATACAACAACATCTTTCCAATGTCAAGAATGTCTTCGTGGGTGTAATCAAACATTTCAATCACACCATCCTCCCGGCAATGATAAGTCTTGCAGTTTTGTAGCATAAAAAAGCCACAATCATGTCTGTTAACCAGAAAAAACAAAGGCTACATTACAAATTGAAATATTGGAATACGACAAAAAAATGGAAAACTACTCATTCCAGCAACAAAAAACAACTAATAAATTTCATTAAAATGGACACTCACGTGTTTTCCTGCTGCGGCACATGAACAAACTGGCAATAGAAACCATCAACATGCACCGGCGTGAATGGTTCGGTCCTATCTACACTGGACTCCCTCCAATGCCTCTTTATATTATCTATCATAGTCCTAAAGAATCTAACTGCATCACTCCAGGTTTCATCACTGAGTGAATCAAGACACTCGAAACGATGGAACTTCAAATTGAAAATAACCAAGCACCAATTGCCAACATCTTCACCAGGCTTCATGCAGCCACAAATGACGGCGGATCAAAAGTAGGGAAAAGAAGCTGACTAAAAATCGCAGAAGAAAAATGAATTTAACAATTATAATGAAACTAATATTCAACCTCCAAAACAATAGTAAAAGAGGGAAATTGAAATTCAGAGGTCCAAACAGATCAAAGAATCATAAGTTGTAACTAAGTAAGCAACTCAGTGAAAAAATAAAGGCTACTCAAGTTTATCTCCCTACCCAAACTTGCAAGAAACATATTAGTTCAACTTCCTTGCCACAATAAGTTCATCTTCAAAAAAGAGCACACATCATTCGTAAGTACAAGAACAAAGGCTACTCAAGTTCATTCCCACGTTCCAAACTTGCAAGAAACATGAAAATTTTAGTTCCTCAGTACAATAAGTTTAGATAAGAGCATGCATCTTTAACCAGTACACAAAAAACATCAAATATTAGGATGAGTCACGTACATGGTCATAACCATCAGCCCCTGATCTTGTGAACCACTGCCGCACATTGGCATCAATATTTCCATCACGGATCTTGGTCTGTTGTACAAAAAGAACAATAGTAAGAAAATTTCCAAATAACTTATCATCCTACGTACAAGCAATACTGACCGTCACCCATCTGGGAACAATCAACTTGTCAGTGTCTCGGTATTTCTCACATAGAGAATATGAAACAACATCAGCAATGTATGAGTTGAGCATGCCAGTGGGGACGAATGCGAAAGCAACAAAACCAACACTAGCATCACATTCCTTATTTTGAAACATCGACTATTCATTAGGGAAAACAAAAGATGAGAGGAATTAAAACTACTGCAGCGACAACAATAATCATATGATAGAAAGGAAAAGAGACGAAAATGATACGGGCAAAATCCCACACTAACCATTTCCCACGGTTCGTGCACAACCTCGTAACAGTGAAGAAAAATGAATCAACCTTAGTAGCATTAGCACCTTCTACTTACAGAAAAAAATAAGTTCAAACACTACTAGGGAACATGGCCACCATGTCATAATTGAGAACTTTACCACATTTACAACTCCTTACGTGCACGTTCAGGGTTTGACGATGGATGATCCTATGACAACAACAATATGCCTGCACTTTCAGGGTTTGACGATGGAAGATCCTGTGATGACAGCAATATGCCTGCACTTTCAGGGTCTGAAGACAGAAAATCCTGGGATGACAAGAGCGCCTCCTGCGTCAAGAGGCCAGAATAAATTGACAGGATTAAATCATCATCTTCAGATGACACATCCTCCATGCTAGACACATCAGCGTCTTCCAATGCATCGCCGTAGTCAAGCCCTCCAGGCGGGAAATTTTCTGGCGGAAAATCTTCAGAATCAGAACCATTATCATTCTCAGCGATACCAACACCAGAAGATTTGGCATCAAGTATGTTAGCAGCACCAACATCCTCATCAGCAACTTTGCCTCCAACATCGCAACCACTGGTAAATGGAACAACACAAGAATCTCCTCCAAGAGTAACGGTCGCCTCGCACTCAACATTAGCCATCTAAAAAACAAAAAATTAGACGGTGAAAAAGATGAGAAAAACTAACAACCAAAAAACCCACAAGAGGTGCATAGGCTAACTTTTACAGCTACAAGAAACAGCAGCGAAAGCAGCATAAAATTAATGCAAGTACGCAAAACAAACCTTAGCAATAACGACAACCACATTAACATCACCAATGTTGTTGCTGCTAACATTTAAAGGAACATCACCGATGGGCGAATAAGCCTCATCACCAACAACGGGGTCCTGATTCATAGTAATAAAGAAAAAACAATGATGTTATTAGCAACATCACAAAAAAGTTAAACTACACTAACAAAGGTAGGTATCACCGACAACTTTTAACAACGTCGGATAGAAAAATGAACATGTAAGGCATAGTGGTGCGCATGAAAATTCAATAATCGTGCTAAACACAATAAAAATAAAAATAACCTTGCTCTTATCAGTAGATGGATCATTGACTATAACACCCATGATGCGGCTATATCTCCCACGTGTCGAGGCATGACTTAGAGGCATAGCCGCATATTGGTTTTGTCGCAAGAAGGGTCATCTTCACAACATCCCATGTAATGAACAAGAAAGGGATAAATAGAGTTGGCTTACACTCACCACGTCACACATCATCAGAATACACTCATAGACCGACTATGGTCAAAACCAAATGAAAAGAAGATAAACCCCAAATGCTAGATCCCCGATCGTCCCAACTGGGCACCACTACTGATCATCAGCAAACGACATGTAGTAACGATGAAGGTCTTCGTCGAACTCCCACTTGAGTTCGGTGGCATCACCTGCACTGGTATCATCGACACCTGCAACTGTTTTGTCGTATCTGTGAGTCACAAGGACTCAAGAATCTCAAAACCTGTGAGATCAAGACTATTTAAGCTTATGGGTAGGATGTGGTAATGAGGTGGAGTTGCAGCAAGCGCTAAGCAAATATGGTGGCTAACATACGCAAATAAGAGTAAGATGAGAAGCTACGCAACGGTCAAAAGACTAGAAGCGATCAAGAAGTGATCATGAAACTACTTACGTTCAAACATAACCCAAACCGTGTTCACTTCTCTGACTCCGCCAAAAAGAGACCATCACGGCTACACACGCGGTTGATTCATTTTAATTAAGTCATGTGTCAAGTTCTCTACAACCGGATATTAACAAATTCCCATCTGCCACATAACCGTGGGCACGACTCTCGAAAGTTTATAACCTGTAGGGGTGTCCCAACTTAGCCCACCACAAGCTCTCATGATCAACGAAGGATATTCCTTCTCCCGGAAAGACCCGATCAGTCTCGGAATCCCAGTTATAAGACGTTTCAACAGGAACAGCAAGACCACCCGACTATGCCGACAAATCCCGATAGGAGATGCACATATCTCGTTCTCAGGGCACATCGGATGGGTCAAGATACGAGTAAAACCAACCCTCGAGTTTCCCCGAGCTGGCCCCGCAGGTTGCCCGGTTCGGACCAACACTCAGAGGAGCACTGGCCCCGGGGGGTTAAATAAAGATGACCCTTGGGGTTGCAACTCCCAATGGAAAAAGGCTTAGGTTGTTAGGCAAATGTAAAAGCAAGGTTGGGCCTTGCTGGAGGAGTTTTATTCAAAGTGAACTGTCAAGGGGCCCATAACCCCAACCGTGTAAGGAACCCAAAATCAAGGAACATAACATCGGTATGACTGAAACTAGGGAGGCAATAGTAGAACAAAACACCGAGCAGAAGGCCAAGCCTTCCACCCTTTGACAAGTATATAGATGCACTAATTAAATAAGAGATATAGTGATATCCCAACATATCCATGTTCCAACATGGAACAACCTGCAAGGCACCTACAACTAGCAACGCTATAAGAGGGGCTGAGCAAAAGCGGTAACTTAGCCAAACAACGGTTTGTTAGGAAGGTGGGTTAGAGGCTTGACATGGCAATATGGGAGGCATGATAAACAAGTGGTAGGTAGCGCGACATAGTGACAGAACGAACAACTAGCAAGCAAAGATAGAAGTGATATGTGGGTAATGGGCATCTTGCCTACAAAGTTCTCAAAGTTGTCGAAAGCTTGCTCCTTGTTAGCGTACTCAACAGGTTCTTCATTCACGAACTCGTCTCCCGGCTCTACCCAAAACAAGAACACAAGCAAGGGAACAACAAGCAATCACGATGCAATGCACAAGCAACATGATGCAATACATGGCATGGAATGCAATGTATGATGTGAAATGGATATGGGTACTCCGGAAGGAAGAGAATGATCAAGGTATCAACTTGGCAAACCAAGTGTGCCGCTGGAAAGATGAGGTGATTTCGGTCGAAATCGATATAAGGATCACCAGAAACAGATGCACGGTTTGCAAATGACAAGCAACACAAGAATGACGCAAATCTGTGATTAACAGCATCATAGCACTTAGCACACAACAAGAAACTATGCTACAGCACTCCTACATAGCAACAAAGCACATGGCCTTAACGTATAGGTGAAGCTCCACAAATCATGAACACTGAGCTCCTGCTAGAACTCACTAGAACAAGCTAAAAATAGGATGGCAAAAATGCAAATGATAACAGATTCACAGACTTGGAGAAAATACTAAACATGTCAAAACAACATCAGGAAGCAATGTTTAGAGCTAGCAAACAACATACTACAGGAACATATCATGGAAAACAAAGGCATGGCATGCTAGTACTAAAGACATAAAATAAAACAATGTTTAGAATGTTACCCAAAGATGCATGGAAAATGATGTGGCACCCATGCAAACATGGCAACTTATATGATCAGTTTCAGACTTGGAAGAAAAACAGAGCATGGCAGGAAAAGATTCATGATAGCAACTTTGCAAGCTCATGCCACTCACCACAAGGCATTTCAGGGCATAACAAGGTAACCAATAATAAGTAGACATGTTCAAGAAGCTAAGCATGGCAAGAGAAAGTTCATAGGGTATATCACTAGCAACACTCGTGGGAAAGTTGAATCTCATGTTAACAATCTGCCAGGAACAATATTTAGCAAATGTAGAGCATGGTAATGACAAGCTAGGGTACTCCGTAATTGCAACCAGAGGCATGAATGGATATAGCAATGCCACATATTCAAAACACTCTTACTGAACTATCTCAAAATGGGCATGGGTCTCATGGTAGCTGATACGTCTCCAACGTATCTATAATTTTTTATTACTCCATGCTATGTTATCTACTGTTTTGGGCAATATTGGACTTTATTATCCACTTTTATATTATTTTTGGGACTAACCTATTAACCGGAGGCCTAGCCCAGAATTGTTGTTTTTTGCCTATTTCAGTGTTTTGAAGAAAAGGAATATCAAACGGAGTAGAAACGGAACGAAATCAACTGGAGAAGTTATTGTTGGAAGGAAAGCTACCGGATGGACTTGGACCCCACGTCAGGAGCCAAGAGAGGTGCTCACGAGGGTGGGGGCGCCCCCCCTAGAGCGCGCCCCTGCCTTGTGGGGCCCCCGAAGCTCCACCGACGTACTTCCTGCACCCATATATACTCACGTACCCTAAAACTTCTAGAACATACAATAGATCAGGAGTTCCGCCGCCAGAAGTCTCCGTAGCCACCAAAAGCCAATCTAGACCCGTTCCGGCACCCTGTCGGAGGGGGAAATCCCTCTCCGGTGGCCATCTTCATCATCCCGGGGCTCTCCATGACGAGGAGGGAGTAGTTCTCCCTCGGGGCTGAGGGTATGTACCAGTAGCTATGTGTTTGATCTCTCTCTCGTGTTCTTGATTTGGCACGATCTGGATGTATCGCGAGCTTTGCTATAGTTGGATCTTATGTTTCTCCTCCCCCTCTTCTCTCTTGTAATGAATTGAGTTTCCCCTTTGAAGTAATCTTATCGGATTGAGTCTTTAAAGATTTGAGAACACTTGACGTATGTCTTGCCATGCGTATCTGTGGTGACAATGGGATACCACGTGATTCACTTGATGTATGTTTTGGTGATCAACTTGCGGGTTCCACCCATGAACCTATGCATAGGGGTTGGCACATGTTTTCGTCGTGATTCTCCGGTAGAAACTTTGGGGCACTCTTTGAGGTTCTATGTGCTGGTTGAATAGATGAATCTGAGATTGTGTGACGCATATCGTATAATCATACCCACGGATACTTGAGGTGACATTGGAGTATCTAGGTGACATTAGGATTTTGGTTGATTTGTGTCTTAAGGTGTTATTCTAGTACGAACTCTAGGGATGTTTGTGACACCTATAGGAATAGCCCAACAGATTGATTGGAAAGAATAACTTTGAGGTGGTTTCGTACCCTACCATAATCTCTTCGTTCGTTCTCCGCTATTAGTGACTTTGGAGTGACTCTTTCTTGCATGTTGAGGGATAGTTATGTCATCCAATTATGATATTATTGTTGAGGGAACTTGCACTAGCGAAAGTATGAACCCTAGGCATTGTTTCAACGCATTGCAATACCGTTTACGCTCACTTTTATCATTAGTTATCTTGCTGTGTTTATATTTTCAGATTACAAAAACCTTTATCTACTATCCATATACCACTTGTATCACCATCTCTTCGCCGAACTAGTGCACCTATACAATTTACCATTGTATTGGGTGTGTTGGGGACACAAGAGACTCTTTGTTATTTGGTTGCAGGGTTGCTTGAGAGAGACCATCTTCATCCTACGCCTCTTATGGATTGATAAACCTTAGGTCATCCACTTGAGGGAAATTTGCTATTGTCCTACAAATCTCTGCACTTCGAGGCCCAACAACGTCTACAAGAAGAAGGTTGTGTAGTAGACATCAAGCTCTTTTCTGGCGCCATTGCCGAGGAGGTGAGTGCTTGAAGGTATATCTTTAGATCTTGCAATCGAGTCTTTTAGTTTCTTGTTTTATCACTAGTTTAGTTTATAAAAGAAAACTATAAAAAATGGAATTAAGGATGCCTCATATGCTTCATCTTTTTAATGTCTTTCGTGAGAATAAGGATTCCGATAATTGTGCTCAACTGCTAGAATAAAAATGCATTAGAATGTTTGGCAGTAAATATTTGAATGATGAGCATGATTGCAATGTTGTTAGTATGAATTCCTTGAATACCTATGATGCTAATGATATGAAAAGCCACAAGCTTGGGGAAGCTATGTTTGATGAAGATGATATTTTCTGTCCCCGAAGCTTTGATGAGCAAATTTATTATGATGAAAGCATGCCTCCTATCTATGATGATTATTGTGATGACACGTGTGCTTTAAAGAATAATTATAACCATGAAGCTTGTCATCTTGATCTTAATTTTCAATCACATGATAGTTATTTAGTTGCGTTTGCTCCCACTATTATTCATGAGAAGAATTTTGCTTATGTGGAGAGTAATAAATTTTCTATGCTTGTAGATCATGAATAGAATGCTTTAGGGCTGGATATATTGTTGAATTCATTCATGATGCTACTGAAAATTATTATGAGGGAGGAATATATGCTTGTAGGAATTGCAATAATATCAAGTTTCCTCTCTATGTGCTTAAAGTTTTGAAGTTATGTTTGTTTTACCTTCCTATGCAAGTTGATTCTTGTTCCCACAAGTTGTTTGCTCACAAAATCCCTATGCATAGGAAGTGGCTTAGACTTAAATGTGCTAGTCATATTCTTCATTATGCTCTATTTATGTTTCAATTGTTATCCATTATGTGAGCATCATTGAAATCATCATGCCTGGCTAGGGGCGTTAAACGATAGCGCTTGTTGGCAGGCAACCCAATTTTATTTTTGTTCCTTGCTTTTTGCTCCTGTTTAGCAATAAATAATTTATCTAGACTCTGTTATGATTGAGTTTTCATGCTTTTAATTAGTGTCTGTGCCAAGTAGAACCTTTGGGAAGACTTGGGGAAAGTCTTGTTGATCATGCTGTCAAAAACAGAAACTTTAGCGCTCATGAGAATTGCTGCCATTTTTATTTGGAAAGTGCTATTTAGTTAATTATTTTTGCAGATGATTAATAGATAAATTACTAAGGTCCAGAAATTTATTTGAGAATTTTATGAGTTCCAGAAGTATACGTTTGATCCAGATTACTACAGACTGTTCTGTTTTTGACAGATTCTGTTTTTCGTGTGTTGTTTACTTATTTTGATGAATCTATGGCTAGTAAAATAGTTTATAAACCATAGAGAAGTTAGAATACAGTAGGTTTAACACCAATATAAATAAATAATGAGTTAATTATAGTACCTTGAAGTGGTGATTTATTTTCTTATACTAACGGAGCTTACGAGTTTTCTGGTAAGTTTTGTGTTGTGAAGTTTTCAAGTTTTGGGTAAGGATTCGATGGATTATGGAATAAGGAGTGGCAAGAGCCTAAGATTGGGGATGCCCAAGGCACCCCAAGGTAATATTCAAGGATAGCCAAGAGCCTAAGCTTGGGGATGCCCCGGAAGGCATCCCCTCTTTCGTCTTCGTTCATCGGTAACTTTACTTGGAGCTATATTTTTATTCACCACATGATATGTGTTTTGCTTGGAGAGTCAATTTTATTTTGTTAATATTTTCTTGATGTTATTTATAACACTGTTTTTCATCTTTTATTTCAATAAAAGTGGTATTTATAGCCTTTACTATGCCTATTTTACTAGTCCACATGTGGCTGTTTAAAAACAGAAAGTTTACTGCTGTTGCAATAATTCCCTAGAAAAGTCAGAATGTGATAAAATGTTGAAACCTTTTTCATATTAAGCTCTGATAAATTTACTACAGTGGGAATTTTCTTTCATAATTTTTGGAGCTAGGGAAGTATGGATGTTGCTGCATTCTTTACAAACTGTCCTGTTTAGGCAGATTGCTGTTATGTTTGCATTGTTTGCATGTGTTTGCTTCTTTAATGATTCTATTTGAGGATGGGACTATTAAATATGCAGATACATTTAGTATGAAATGTTGAATAATAATTAGTGATTTGCTACAGTAGAGTATGATAAGGTTTTGGCAATGGTTTATACTAACTTATCTCACGAGTCCTTGTTGAGTTTTGTGTGGATGAAGCTTTTGAGATTTAGGGAGACCGTGATATGAGAGGAATTAAAGAGACACAAAAGCTCAAGCTTGGGGATACCCAAGGAATCCAAAGATAATATTTCAAGAAGACTCAAGCATCTAAGCTTGGGGATGCCCCGGTTGGCATCCCACCTTTCTTCTTCAACAACTATCGGTTAGTTTCGGTTGATCCTAAGTTTTTGCTTCTTCACATGATGTTTGCCATTCTTAGAATGACATTTTATTTTGCTTTTCTTGCTGTTTGAATAAAATACCAAGATATGAAATTATTAAATGTTAGAGAGTCTTCACATATTTGCATAATTATTCAACTACTCATTGATCTTCACTTATATCTTTCAGAGTAGTTTGTCATTTGCTCTAGTGCTTCACTTATATCTTTTAGAGCACGGTGGTGGTTTTATTTTGTAGAAATTAATGAACTATCATGCTTCACTTAGATTATTTTGAGAGTCTTTAATAGCATGGTAATTTTCTTAAATAATCCTAATATGCTAGGTGTTCAAGATTAGTAAAATTCTCTTATGAGTGTTTTGAATACTAAGAGAAGTTTGATGCTTGATGATTGTTTTGAGATATGGAGGTAATAATATCAAATTCATGCTAGTTGAGTAGTTGTGAAATTGATAAATGCTTGTGTTGAAGTTTGCAAGTCCTGTAGCATGCACGTATGGTAAACGTTATGTAACAAATTTGAAACATGAGGTGTTATTTGATTGTCCTCCTTATGAGTGGCGGTCGGGGACGAGCGATGGTCTTTTCCTACCAATCTATCGCCCTAGGAGCATGCGCGTAGTGCCGAGGTTTTTGATCACTTGTAGATTTTTGCAATAAGTATGTGAGCTCTTTATGACTAATGTTGAGTCCATGGATTATACGCACTCTCACCCTTCCATCCTTGCTAGCATCTTCGGTACCGTGCATTGCCCTTTCTCACATTGAGAGTTGGTGCAAACTTCGCCGGTGCATCCAAACCCCGTGATATGATACGCTCTTTCACACATAAACCTCCTTATATCTTCCTCAAAACATCCACCATACCTACCTATTATGGCATTTCCATAGCCATTCCGAGATATATTGCCATGCAACTTTCCACCATTCCGTTTATTATGACACACATCATCATTGTCATATTGCTTTGCATGATCACGTAGTTGACATCGTATTTGTGGCAAAGCCATCGTTCATAATTTTTCATACATGTCACACTTGATTCATCGCAATCCCGGTACACCTCCGGAGGCATTCATATAGAGTCATATCTTGTTCTAGCGTCGAGTTGTAATCATTGAGTTGTCAAAAAATAGAAGTGTGATGATCATCATTTTTCTAGAGCATTGTCCCAAGTGAGGAATAAAAAAGAGAAAGGCCATAAAAAAGAGAAAGCCCAAAAAATAGAAAGGCCATAAAAAAAGAAGAGAAGGCCCAAAAAATGAAAAAAATGAGAGAAAAAGAGAGAAGGGACAATGCTACTATCCTTTGGCACACTTGTGCTTCAAAGTAGCACCATAATCCTCATGATAGAGAGTCTCTTGTTTTGTCACTTTCATTTACTAGTGGGAAATTTTCATTATAGAACTTGGCTTGTATATTCCAACAATGGGCCTCCTCAAGTGCCCTAGGTCTTCGTGAGCAAGCAAGTTGGATGCACACCCACTTAGTTTCTTTTGTTGAGCTTTCATACATTTATAGCTCTAGTTCATCCGTTGCATGGCAATCCCTACTCCTTACATTAACATCAATCGGTGGGCATCTCCATAGCCCATTGATTAGCCTCGTTGATGTTAGACTTTCTCCTTTTTTGTCTTCTCCACATAACCCCCTTCATTATATTCTACTCCACCCATAGTGCTATGTCCATGGCTCGCGCTCATATATTGCGTGAAAGTTTATAGGTTTGAGATTACTAAAGTATGAAACAATTGCTTGGCTTGTCATCGGGGTTGTGCATGATGAGAGAATTCTTGTGTGACGAAAATGAAACATGACTAAACTATATGATTTTGTAGGGATGAACTTTCTTTGGCCATGTTATTTTGAGAAGACATAATTGCTTAGTTAGTATGCTTGAAGTATTATCATTTTTATGTCAATATGAACTTTTGTCTTGAATCTTTCAGATCTGAATATTCATAACACAATTAAGAAGAATTACAGTGAAATTATGCCAAGTAGCACTCCGCATCAAAAATGTTGTTTTTATCATTTACCTACTCGAGGACGAGCAGGAATTAAGCTTGGGGATGCTTGATACGTCTCCAACGTATCTATAATTTTTGATTACTCCATGCTATGTTATCTACTGTTTTGGGCAATATTGTGCTTTATTATCCACTTTTATATTATCTTTGGGACTAACCTATTAACCGGAGGCCCATCCCAGAATTGCTATTTTTTGCCTATTTCAGTGTTTCGAAGAAAAGGAATATCAAACGGAGTCAAAACGGAACGAAATCAACTGGAGAAGTTATTTTTGGAAGGAAAGCTACCAGATGGACTTGGACCCCATGTCAGGAGCCAAGGGAAGTGCTCACTAGGGTGGGGGGCGCCCCCCTCTAGGGCGCGCCCCCTACTTCATGGGGCCTCCGAAGCTCCACCAACGTACTTCCTGCACCCATATATACTCACGTACCCTTAAACTTCCAGAACATACAATAGATCGGGAGTTCCGCCGCCAGAAGCCTCCGTAGCCACCAAAAGCCAATCTAGACCCGTTCCGGCACCCTGCCGGAGGGGGCAATCCCTCTCCGGTGGCCATCTTCATCATCCCGGTGCTCTCCATGACGAGGAGGGAGTAGTTCTCCCTCAGGGCTGAGGGTATGCCCTAGTAACTATGTGTTTGATCTCTTGCTCTCGTGTTCTTGATTTGGCACGATCTTGATGTATCGCGAGCTTTGCTATTATAGTTGGATCTTATGTTTCTCCTCCCCCTCTTCTCTCTTGTAATGAATTGAGTTTCCCCTTTGAAGTAATCTTATCGGATTGAGTCTTTAAAGATTTGAGAACACTTGATGTATGTCTTGTCGTGCGTATCTGTGGTGACAATGGGATACCACGTGATTCACTTGATGTATGTTTTGGTGACCAACTTGCGGGTTCCGCCCATGAACCTATGCATAGGGGTTGGCACATGTTTTCGTCATGATTCTCCGGTAGAAACTTTAGGGCACTCTTTGAGGTTCTATGTGCTGGTTGAATAGATGAATCTTAGATTGTGTGACACATATCGTATAATCATACCCACGGATACTTGAGGTGACATTGGAGTATCTAGGTGACATTAGTGTTTTGGTTGATTTGCGTTTTAAGGTGTTATTCTAGTACGAACTCTAGGGCTGTTTGTGACACCTATAGGAATAGCCCAACAGATTGATTGGAAAGAATAACTTTGAGGTGGTTTCGTACCCTACCATAATCTCTTCGTTCGTTCTCCGCTATTAGTGACTTTGGAGTGACTCTTTGTTGCATGTTGAGGGATAGTTATATGATCCAATTATGATATTATTTTTTAGGGAACTTGCACTAGCGAAAGTATGAACCCTAGGCATTGTTTCAACGCATTGCAATACCGTTTACGCTCACTATTATCATTAGTTACCTTGCTGTTTTTATATTTTCAGATTACAAAAACCTTTATCTATTATCCATATACCACTTGTATCACCATCTCTTCGCCGAACTAGTGCACCTATACAATTTACCATTGTATTGGGTGTGTTGGGGACACAAGAGACTCTTTGTTATTTGGTTGCAGGGTTGCTTGAGAGAGACCATCTTCATCCTATGCCTCCTACGGATTGATAAACCTTAGGTCATCCACTTGAGGGAAATTTGATACTGTCCTACAAACCTCTGCACTTCGAGGCCCAACAATGTCTACAAGAAGAAGGTTGTGTAGTAGTCATCAATAGCAACAAGTTTAGTTAGCATCAAAATATAACAGGAAATGACTTAGCAAAATCACCAAGTGTCTGAAAACAGCAACATCATGAAGCCTACTTTTCATGCTTCTGCTAGTCACCACATAGCTCCTAAAAATACAAGGCTTGCACTTATGTAAATATGGCATGATGAAGCTCATAAAACATATAGACATCATGCTCATAGGATGCACACACAAAATGCATTGAAAATGACAAATCAACAAGTTCTGTTAAATTCTAGCAGACAACATCATATAGCACTTTTGCAACGAGGATTAGGCCATCAATATGGACAGTAACATGCATGAAAATGCAGCTAACGTGAAGAGCATCACGAGGCAAACATTTCTATATATCATGTGTGCAAAACAGAGTCATGGGCATGGAGATATGACATGATGTTACAGATTTCGGGATTGTGGAATTTTACCCTCGTGAGAAGTCAACGCGGGACGAGGACAAGCGGGACGGAGGGATCCCGAGCGCGGAGAGGCCATTTGGATGGAGGGAGTGGTGGATCTGATCCACTTCCTCGGATCCGACTAGAGGTCTCGCCGGAGTTGGCCGAGGAGAGGGTCGTCGAGGTGGGGACGAGGCACTTCGGGCGGATCTCGTCGGATCCGGTCCGGGTCGAGGCAAGGCGGCGACGGGGAGGCGCGGCCGCGGCGGCTACGGACGCTGGCGGCGACCGGTGGCGTCGGGCGGCAGTGGAGGCGTGGGTGAAAGGTGGCGGCGCGCGGGCGACGTGGAGGCGGTGGCCGGCGGGATGGGCGCGGGGTGCGCGGGGCAAGGCGGCCCGGGGCGGGCCGGCCTCGGGCCCCGGCGGGCCTGGCGGTGGGGAGGAGAGAGAGGAGGCACGGGGGACACGTGGCAGCGGTGGATTGGTTGGAAGTCGGTGGCGGACATGTCCGGTGCGGCGTGGACGTGTCGGCGGCGCGAGGATGAAGAAGACTAGGGTTTTGCCCAGAAATTTCGGAGGGGGGGCTAGTTTATAGGTATAGGGAGCTAGGAGAGTCCAAATGAGGTGCGGTATTCGCCAACATGATCGTGGTCTAACGAAGGAGAGCATGGAGGGGGTTTAGATGGGTTAGTGGGCTGTTTTGGAGGGGTGTTTGGCTGCAAAGAGAGAAAGGCTTTTGTGGTTACCCCGTTAATCGTTGGGGCATCAAACAACCTCCATATGGAGCTAAATTTGATAGGCGGCCTATCGGTGATGTACCAAGGACACTCGACAAATCTCGACCCCTTCCGAGAATGTTTTTCCCCCACTCACGAAACGAGATTTGAGGGGTGCAACAGGTGCATGTGGGAGTGTCGGATCGTGAAACGGACAAAGGGGAAAATGACCGGATGCATGAGACGAACATGAATGCAAATGAGATGCACATGATGACATGATATGAAATGCATGACATGAACAAAATGCAAAACGAAAGACAAAAACCAAACCACGAAGGAAATCTCATATCACATAGCCAGAAATGGCAAGAGTTGGAGTTACAAATATGGAAAGTTACATCCGGGGTGTTACAACACTCCACCGCTACAAGAGGATCTCGTCCCAATATCTAGGATGGCACCGGAGAGAAGCAGAAAAGGAAGAGGAGAGGTAAACAAAGTTGCTTGTTGTAGAAACGAGTGAAACCAATGAATCTTGAGAGCTTAAATAATTTTGAGAAAATAATACAACGGAGATGAACGAAGTTGAAAACACTTCATTAGAAAAGAGGAACAAGGAACATTGCGAAAACCTTGGGGTTGCAAAGACATGAATGAAGAGCTTTAGCGACAAGGAATAACATGTAGCCACTCCGATTGAAACGGAATAAGAAAGGAATGAGAACAAAAGAATGCATGCAGCACTCCGGTAGAAAGGAGAAGCAAAACTTGACAAAATGGGATTAACTTGAAAAGAGGACACGAAACTCCGGTTGAACGGATAAGCACGAAGGAACATGATCCTCACCATTTGAGATGATGAGTGAAGAGAGCAACATCACAATGCCTCCGAAAGAAAGAGTAGAAGATAGATCATTGGAATAAAAGAATGGAGAAGAAAATGCCAACTTCTGTCACAAATAAGCTTGGAAGGCACACTTCCAAGAAGGTTATAACGGAGTTGTTGGGAAACCAACAACGAAACGAGTAAACTTGTAGTGGGCTTATGGA
Source organism: Triticum dicoccoides (assembly GCF_002162155.2). Taxonomy (NCBI): domain Eukaryota; kingdom Viridiplantae; phylum Streptophyta; class Magnoliopsida; order Poales; family Poaceae; genus Triticum; species Triticum dicoccoides. The sequence continues at coordinate 234,558,977 of NC_041386.1, read as the reverse complement.
CAACTTCTCAAAATTTAGCCAAAATTCTGCCACTACGGAAACAAATAATATAATTGATAACACCAACGACATGAAAAAACCTTTTCCACCAAGATGATAGAGAGATAACTTGGATCATTGATAAGCACCACAATAGCAACATTCCTTAGGGAAGGCTTTAGGTGAAATATGACACAAGATAACTCCAACAAAGAGATTGATGTATTTAAAATACCTCATTCTTGACAACCTGTGAATCGCGAAACATGAATGGAAATTGTCAAGAATGATATAATGCCATCTCAAAAGATAAGGTAGAGAAAGAATTACACTTTAGAATGCAAGATGAGGAATACTTGAAACCCTCAAAACAAAACATGTGTTGAGCACCTTGTTTAATTTTGAGTAAAGCTTGCCAGATCATAACTTCGATAGAAATCTTGAACACAATTGAAGAATTAAAAGAATCCTTGACGAACCACCATGTAGATCCTCCATGAAGATTTCCGCTAATAAAAGGATGATAAAAGGAAGAGAAGTTGAAAAAAACACAAGGTGAAGCCTTGCGATGATTTAGATGGAGCTTCGCAACGAGATAAGGTGGAAAACTTGGAACTCCGGAAAAGAAAAGATGAAGGGTCTCGAACCGAGAATGTGACATGATGAACAACTCTGGAAAGAAGAAATTAGATCACATGGATGAACTAATAATAAGAATTACGTTATGGGTATCCTTCACCAATTTAGGTTGATGACAAGCAACAGATTTGGCATACTACTTATTCTCGTAGAATGGATTAAGATAGATATAGCGCAAACTTAGGAAGGTCTTCAACGAACCACCGGTAGGATTGAAACAATGAATAAATTAATATGAGAACATAGGAAGAGGAATCTTGAACAAACCTCCGAAGAATTAAAAAAGAACAAAGAAAAGATAACGAAACACTAGGAAGAATTAGAAAATGAACGAAGATACTTGAGAGAATTTAGATACCGGTGAATGAGTAGATCCCGAGCTGATTGGAGAATACTTGAATGATGCCCCGGTAAGATTTGGAGAAAGAGAGCTGAAAGCTGGAATGAATAATTCTGAGATGATGGGCTATGGAGAATCAATCTGAAAAGACTCCTGAATTGCTCCAGATGGGTGAAAAGATTTATGACAATCGAAAACAATTATGAGAGGATGGCATCAAGCTTGAACTACGCATCTTCAAAAGAACGGAGCAAGATTTAAGATAAAATCTTCTTTAGTCTTCAAATGTAGAGAATGACGATGAGAAACACCACCGCGAATTGTTGGGATACTCTAGGAGAATGAAAAACAAAGACATTGAGCGAACAATGAAAAATAATTTGAAATCAATGTTGGAAAACATCTGATTGATGAAATTCATTCTTATGTCAAACTTCAAAAAGAAGTTGGGAGTAGCTCCAGGAATATTAGAAGAGTCAGGTAAGATCCACTCAAAAGATACACCATTGAATGATTACTTGAAACGGAGATTGCGCCGGTTGAATTAAATGGCTCAAAACAGATAACAACCTCGAGATAGCTTGGTCAAGCGTCAGTTTGGTGCAATTCTTCAGAACATGACAGTGTAACATCCCAAAATTCTAAATTTTAGAATGTTATAATAAATAGATAGATTTGATTGATTGTGTGAAATTGAGTGAAATTCAAAACCTTTTTGAAAGTTAAATGAGAGGGAATAAAAGGACTTTCCCAAACTTTCATTTTGCATTCGCCATCTCCGTGAATTCAAATTCTTTTCACCATGAAACCCTGGAGAGAAGATGACATGACTTCTTCCATTTATTTAAATGACAAGGGGTGTTGAAAATATTTCAATTTCATTTGGAAAATATTTCCAATTCTGAAACTTTATGCAACTCAATGATTTTCATGAGAGGAGATAAAATGACTTATTCAAATTATATGAAATATGAGTTGGGAGTTTCAAATGATCAAATTCAAAGTCTTTTTGGAATTATTTTTCAATATGGAGTTATTTGGATTTTATTCAAATCATTTTTCTCCAAAAATAAAATACATGGAAAATAGGGTAACATGATTCCCTACAACAGAAAATTGGAGAGAAATAAATTTGATTTCATTTTGGTATTTTTTAAAATGATTTTTGTTGGATCTTATTAGAGCAGGAGCACTGTTGGAATTATTAGAATTTTTGTGTATTTTATTTAATGCTAGGAAAATGTTCATGTCGTAGGAATCTTTTTCTGAAAATTTTGATATATAATATGCATATATAAAGTTTTTATTTTATTTTTGTTATTCGGTTTTCCTTCTGTTTCTATTTAAAAAACTATACGTGCGGCCCATATTTATTTATCGCCTACATGCGCAGTATAGTAGCTTCTGGCGCCCCATTGTTTTTTTCTCTCTTAAATAGGCCAGGCCTAGCCAGCCTTTTCCTTTTCAGATTTTATTTTCCTTTGGCAAAAAAAAATGCAGCACGTATGCGTGCGGCCGGCCGATGGGCTTTAGGCCGTGCGAGGCGCTTAGCTCTTCTCCTCTGTTTCGTTTATTTTGGTCTTATATTTAGTCCCACATTGTCTAGGCTTTGACCCCTAAACCTCTTTTCCATCAATAAATATAGACCCATGGAGCCTCCAAAAATCATCCGATTCGGGTTAAATCAATATTTTGGTTTGACTAGATTAATTTAAGAAAAATATATTTCTCCTCTCCGGCGCGACTTCTGGAAATTGTCTCTTCTCTGCAAAGTCATCTTTTCTCTGCCTTAGAAAGGTATCTTTCTTTATACTTCCGTAGTTTATTATTTCTAGACTAATACGATAAAATAATTAGATTATCAATTAGTCTACGTATTTATACATTAGACCCTAGCCGTAGCTATTTTTCTTCCGTAAAACAGCTTGGCCCTAATATTTCAAATAGCCATAACTTTTTACTCGTTCATCCTAATTAGATGAAACCAACGCCTATAGCTTTGTCTTGTTTTTACCTATCCAGTGAACCTATCACATCAACTTTTTGAAATTTTCAATTTTCAAATTTTGTTTAGATTTATATTCAAACTGCTTTTAATCATAACTTGAGTTTTATAACTCCGATTTAGTTGATTCTTTTTGCAAATTAAAGCTCTTGACCTAAACTTTCTGATAAGGCCAAATTCACATAATTTTGGTACTATTCGAAATTGTTTTATGTTGCAAGAGTTATTTGCTGGGTTTTGAAGCTTTCCGAATTGTTTTCTTCTTTCTCTCCGACCTTTTGAGTGATTGCTTATGTGTGGTTACTATTGCTTGCTTACGATAGATTGATCGGAGTGTGACGAGTAGAACTATCAAGAGTTATGAGTGTGAATCATCTTCATCAACATTGCAGGCAAGTTTACACTTTGATCATACCCCGCTATCACCCAGTTTTTATGCATTAGTTTCAACCTCAAACATTGCATGAGTAGGATTGCTAACATGTATGTATTGGGAAGTAGTTGATGAGGTAGGAACCTATTGCCCTGCATTCAAACCTTGGGAGTTACTATTACATTATTTTTATACTACTATGCTGTGCTCGTAGACGTGGATTGGGTTTGAGAGTATTCATGAAAGATGTGAGATTGTTAATTAATGGTTTACTTAAGGTGGCAACTTTAACACACATCTGGGTGGATTGAGGCACCTGGGTACTCCAGCGATTGCCTGTTTAGGCACCTGGGTATTCCAGCGATTGCCTGTTTTTTATGGACCACCACCCATGCTCAAAGGGATCATGAGATTATTCATACTAGAAACTTCCGTGTGCATCCACAAGCTATTATGGGATCTAGCATAGTTGATTAAGTCGTGTGAACTCTTACAGTGGTAGACTAGCAAATGTAGGGGTAGTAGGTGGTACGGTATACCCATCGTAAGGTGCAAACGCTTCTGAAAGACTATGTCTCGGTCATCCGTTTCTCAAACACCATGTAGTGCAAGAAATCCAATGGAGGAGATCAAGTCTTGTGGGGAAAAGTGCGCAAACCTCCACTGAGTGTATAAACTAATCATGATTAGCTGTGTCCCCGGTTATGGACATCTTGAGTATCTGGTTCTTGGATTATCATATTGATCTCATCACGTTACTTAAATAATTTGTTGGGTTGTTAATGATTACTTTTAATTGGGATTGAGAGGGTGTCTACACTCTCAATGTTTAACAACCACCATGATAGTTAAATAAATTATATTCCTTTGCAGTAGGGAAAAATTGGCTTTTCGCAAAAACCTTATAACCATAGAGCTTTTCCACCAGCCATATATGCATGTAGTGATAGCCATTGTTCATCATTTCTCTATGGTGTGAATTTGCCAGTACACTCAATGTACTGACCCTTTGTGGCTGCAACGTCTCATGTTGCAGGATTATCTTACGAAAAGTAAGTGACATGTTAGGGTTACGACTTCTACACTCAACTTTGCCGTTGGTGTTGATGGGAATCCACAACCTTGTTACTTCCGCTATTTGGATTGAGGTAATAGTATTTGCGTTACTTTTACATGTGATTTACCTCTGTTATAAATCCTCGAGTACTGTGTGTGTCAGCATACCAATCCAGGGATGACACTTAAGCACAGAGACTTGATCCATTCAGGTCGGGTCGCTACAGACAGTCACTCAAAATACTGTGAAGAAGAATCACTACTATCTACATGAAGTCTTTGACCGCACTTGGCTATTGTGTCTAATCTTTATAGTGTTGAAGATCTCAAGGTGATGGAATTTTAACAGGACTTTGACTGGGCGTAGCCACCTTCAAAGAAATTCAAGAAGATGAAAGTTCCGCAGCTCGTTGCCAGCTCATAATCCTCATCGCGCGAAACGGTTGAAGCCGAAGACTTGAGCTACACCACGGCAGGCCCTACTCCAACGGACGACCCCAACAACGCTGACGCCCCTCCATAGACATCATGATGATATTCTTCAGGGGCGTTAGTCCTCATATTTCGTCCCTTTTGGTCATTCGATTACAAAGGGGGAGAAATATGAGTTAGTCTTCAAGAGGGTCTCTTATATGGGCGTTTCTTTGCTAAGTTACAACCCATTCACTTCTGAAGTGTTTGCTCTGATGAGTTGTAAACTTAAGTCCTATGGAGCTCTGACTCTTTTGAACTACTTTTCTGCATGCTTATTCCTGAACTGCCTTAATGCACACATGCTTAATTCGTCAAGGTCCATATTTCATCATGCATTTCAAATTATTCATGTCTTATGTTAAATGCATGTATGAATTACAAGATATAGGGGGAGTTCTCCATGATACTACTCTACAATGTGCATTAGCTACTCAAAGCAAATTCCTCAGATATGCACATCTTCAGTGGGAGTTCTTCTATATCTTGCAATCAAATTCCTCAATATTAGTATTTACACTTCATATCTTTATCCCCGTTGAAAACTTAACCTATATTTTCATCAATCACCAAAAAGGGGTAGATTATAAGTGCATCTAGTGCCCCTTAGTGATTTTGGTGTATTGAAGGCTTATAGGTTAAGGAACTAATGTGTATGTGAGTGTACATAGGTCTATAAGTCTATGAGGAGTTTGCTATTTACAATGAAAGTCGACCCCTAAAAATGAATGTCTTTAGTTGAAAACTTTGGTGTTCTTGAAGACTTTGAAAGTGAGGAATTTGGTGTGACCCTCAAGACTTGATATTCATGCGAGAATGATGAAGCGTGAAGACTTTTGTTTTTGTAGTTTCATTTTCTCTTTCTTGAGTCATACGAAACACCATACTGTTAAAGGGGTTCGAGGTAAAACTAAGGAAAAGTTTCCAAGTGATGCTCATCTCAAAATCCTAAACTTACCCAATCCTTTCGAGTGAAGCCATTGGAAACCTCATACAGTTCAGTCAATTTCTTCAGTGCTAGAGACAAAGATCTTCTGTTCTCTGAGGAATTTTTTCTGACTGAGGAGTTAGGAACTTGCTAGTGCGGTTTGCCTACAAGTGAGGAACGTGATAGCCTTAAGGAATTTGAGAGCTTAAATATACGATCGTTGTTGTGCTATGCGCCAGCTGTCCCAAACTATCTACCCACCTAACAGTCATATCATTGAAGGGCACTTAAGTTATATCATGTCGGGCTGCTCCCTCGGCTATAAATAGCCACCCCTACAACCACTAGTTGGTTGGCTACTTAGAGAGAAATTGACACTTGTAATTGAGAACATCCCATCCTTCGAGGACTTTGAGCGAAAATCATCAAGTGAGGAAAAACCCAAACCCAAACACCTACAAACCCAAAGTGATTGAGCATCACTGAAGAGATTGTAACGGTGTGGAATCGACGATTGTTACCTTTGAGGACTGTGCATCCTCTAGACGGTTAGGCATCATGGTCTAGAGCATCCAAGAGGAAATTGTGGATCTCCGAGTGACCGAGTCTGTGAAGGTTTGGAAGTCACCTGAAGACTTACCACGAGTGATTGGGCGAGGTTTGTGTGACCTTAGCTCAAGGAGAATACAGTGAGAACTATGTGTCCGGGACTGTGTGTCCTCAGGTTTAAATACCTAGCCTCTCCAACCATACGTACGACAGCCACAGTAGTTGGAACTGGTCTACCAAATCATCCTCTTCGGCAAGCTACTCGTTCTATTTCCTCAACCCTTTCATTTCCTCATTCGTGTGTTGATGAACTTGACTGTTATTGTTTGAAGACTTTGACTGAGGACTTTCTCAATTTGCTCAATCCTAATTCTTCAGTCACTTTGTCTTCAGCCTGCTTACCCTATTTACACGCTACTTGTGATTTGTGCTTGTTTCATTTCATCACGATGACTATGTTACTGCTCTGTTATGCATGCACCTGAGTACTTATTCCGCTGCTAAGTAGTTCGTTACATAGGAAATTCCTCACCTAGAATTTCCTCGGTGATAAATTTGTAAAAATCTCCTATTCACCCCGCCTCTAGTCGATATAACGCACTTTCAACATTCAATTGCAAAACTCATGGAAAATCGAGCATCTCCGCGAGTTCTACCTGTAAGGAGCGACTGTCGGGCCCTGCCCAGCAGCCACTCTTTTGTACAGGCCTTGCCTCAGCTGCATGTAACCCCTTGTACAAAGCCAGGCGCACACACTGAGCGAAAAATAAATGAAGCGCTGGGTGTCGGTGCAACAAACCCTGTGTCTATCGCATAGTCTGTGCACAGGCATGAGAACAAGATCACAACGTCAAGATTAGATTAGAGCACAAGGGACCAGTCCTTTGTAGGATCCAAGTACAGATTAGGAAGACCAAGACTAGCCAGGGAAGCAAGACGTTGCTAAGGGAAAAGCCTCCCTTGTCGGGTAGCGATCCTGGCAAGGACGGGGTTTCCCCCGTAAGCAAGCCTTATGGTTATCCCGACAGGCCTGCCGGGGCTTACGGACGTAGAACCACACCACCGCACCATGTCATCACGACCCAAGTCATCAATCAATGCAGTCTCAAGCTCCAAGATGACTAAGTGGCTGTTATTCGCTTCATGGCAGCCACTTTCTACGGAAAATTCCTCCAAGCGGCACCCATCCTACAACGTGTCAAGCAAGCCGACGCGAAGCTGGCAAAATAGCCCGGCAGGACCTGCCGGCGAAGCTGTGATGTGACATTGAGTGGCACATTTAATGCGCTCTATCAGCCCACAGAGTTGTATATGATAGCACTATTTTCTATCTAATCAGTGCAAAAAGACCGATTTGCCACTGTGGCGACCCCTTTATCTATAAAAGGAGGCCCATGGAAACCGTAGAAAGGATTCAGACCTCCTCACACTCATACGCACGTAGATCCTCTCACCCCGAGGCAACCCTGCCGGGCAAGCGGGCTGTGCTCACCACAATTTTTCCATCATCAATCCACCAAAGCATGTAACGCCCCGTATGTAACTTGCCATATTTGTATTCCCAACTCTTGCCATTTTCGGCACTAAGTTATGATATTCCTCGTGGTTGGGTTTTGTCTCTGTGTTTCTTTTGTCCATGTCATGAATCACATATCATGTCATCATGTGCATCACATTTGCATACGTGTTCGTCTCTTGCATCCGAGCATTTCCCCCGTTGTCCGTTTTGCATTCCGGCACTCCTATGTCCTCCGGTGTCCCCTTTTGCCTCTTTTCGTGGGCGGGTGTTAAACGTACTCGGATTTGACTGAGACTTGCCAAGTGGCCTTGGTTTACTACCGGTAGACCGCCTATCAAGTTTCGTGCCATTTGGACTTCGTTTGATACTCCAACGGTTAACCGAGGAACCGTAAAGGCCTCGTGTGTGTTGCAGCCCAACACCTCTCCAAAGTGTCCCCAAACCCACCTACACCCCTCCATCATCTTGGTCGTTCGATCACGATCGCGTGGCCGAAAACCGCACCTCATTTGGAGTCTCCTAGCTCCTTCTATGTATAAATAGGTGCCTCCCCCCAAAAATCCGGATGAAACCCTAGCTTCCTCTCCCCTCCACGCCGCCGGACGTGTCCGGGCGCCGCCGGACAGAAATCCTGCCGCCCGCCGCCGCCACGTGTTAGTGCCGGATTCGACGCCGCCCCGCGCCCACATCCCCGCGCCGCTAACCGCGCGCCGGCCCGTCGGGCCCAGGCGGGGCCCGCCCGGCCCGAACCGACGCCGCCTGCCATCCGCGAGACGCCGCGCCCGCCCGCGCCGCTTCCCCGGTGCCGGCCTTCTCCGATGAGCTCGCGCCAGCACCGCCACGACATCCGACCCCGCCTCGTCCTGCCCTCGTCGCCGACGAGCCGCGGCGACCCCGCGCCGACCCCTGCGACCCCGAAGCTCCGGCCTCCTCCCCGCGCTCTGGCCACCATCGCAGCGAAGAACTCCGGTGAGCCCGCAGCTACTGTTCTGGCGAACCTCGTAAAGCATGCCCCGATCCTGATCTGGCTACAGTGAAACCCTAGGGGTTGACCTCGTTTTTCCCTAAGTTTGCATTATTTTTAGGCAACTTCATCATGTCATATCTTTGCATCTGTAGCTCTGTTTTGGGCGTGTAGCATATCAAATTGTTCGTCTGGATGTGATCTTCATTTCCTTCCATTGCACCATGTTCATTTGAGTTCATATTGATGCCCTGAATGTTGTTGCAAGAGTGCTATGTAATGTTAGTTTCTGCTTCTTAATAGATTATGGACATTTGTCATTTTTTCCATGATTAGTGTGTGCCTCCTATGAACTTGAGCCCTACATGTGTTTTGGGATATGCCATGCCATCTTTACAGGGGTGTATGCCATGTTTTTTGTGATCATTATGGTGACTAGCACAAGCATGCATAGTAGCTCTCATGATGTTGCTGATTTCAGGGACTTAGAATTCTTCGAAGTCATTTCCCTGATGTTATTTTTATGCCATGTATTCATGTTGCTACAGAGTGACCCATGCCTCTTTTGAGCATGTTCAGTAAGGATGATTTTGAGTTATTGTTATGATCTATCCATCCATGTCTTTGTTTGTAATTATGGAGTACCCTAGCATGACTCAATCTTGCTCTACTTTTGCTATAAAATGTTGCTGGCAGATTGTTTACGTGGTAATCAATTTTGCCGAGGTTGTTGTAGTTGATCCATGCATGCTATGAGATTGTTCTTGCCATGGTTAGCTACTTGATCATGTCTTCTTGCTGGGTGTATGCTTAGTTTGTTATGCAATGCCTTGTGGTGAGTGCATCGAGCTCGCAAACATGCCTACGTAACTCTATTTTTGCCATGCCCGGTTTTCCTGCTAAGTCTGAATCTGTTAACGAAACTTGCTATGTTTACATGATTGCCATTGTATTTTCTGATCCTTTTGGCTTATGGTCAGTAAGGGACTTTTGTTATATGCTTTGAGTAGTTTCATGCCATGCCTTGCTTTTCCATGATATGTTCCTGTAGCATGTTGTTATCTTGCTCTAAACATTGCTTCCTGATGTTAAATCCTGACATGTTATTCTCACATAGTCTGTGAACCTGATATCTTTTGCACTTTTGCCATGCTTGTTTGAACATGCTATTGTGTGATTTAGCTGTAGCTTAGTGTTCATCTTTTTTCAAGCATCTTGAGTGGATCACTGCCATGTGCTTTGTTGCTATGTTAGAGCGCAGTAGCTTATTTTTTCTTGATGCATTTAGATGCCATCGTGCTGTTAATCGCAGATTGGTGCCATTATTGTTTTTCTTGCCATTTGCAAACCGTGCATCCGATTCCGGTGATATTTATATCGATTTTGACCGAAATCAACTCATCTTTCTAGCGGCGCACTTGGTTTGCCAAGTTGAGGCCTGGTTCATCTTTTCCTTCCAAAGCATGCATATGCATTGCATATCACATCCCGTATATCATGCCATGTTTTGCATCATGTTGCTTGCGCTTTGCACTGTGGTTGATCGTGGTTCTTTTTGCTTGTGTTCTTTCTTTGGGTAGAGCCAGGAGACGAGTATGTGATCGAGGAACCCGTTGAGTATGCTTACGAGGATCAAGCTTACGCCAACCAGAGAACTTTGCAGGCAAGATGACCATACCCTCGAAATCACTTCTATCTTTGCTTGCTAGATGCTCGCTCTATTGCTATGCCTATGCCGCGATACCTACCACATGCTTTATCATGCCTCCCATATTTCCATGTAAACCTCTAACCCACCTTGTCCTAGCAAACCGTTGTTTGGCTATGTTACCGCTTGCTCAGCCCCTCTTATAACGTTGTTAGTTGCAGGTGAAGATTGGAGTTTGTTCCTTGCTGGAACATGTTTATTGTTGGGATATCACTATAATATCTTGTCTACTTTAATGCATCTATATATTTGGTAAAGGGTGGAAGGCTCGGCCTTATGCCCGGTGTTTTGTTCCACTCTTGCCGCCCTAGTTTCCGTCATACCGGTGTTATGTTCCTTGATTTTGCGTTCCTTACGTGGTTGGGTTATAATGGGAACCCCTTGACAGTTCGCCTTGAATAAAACTCCTCCAGCAAGGCCCAACCTTGGTTAACTGTTTGCCACCTAGCCTTTTCCCCTTGGGTTCCAAGGACTCAAGGGTCATCTTTATTTTAAACCCCCTGGGCCAGTGCTCCTCTGAGTGTTGGTCCAACTTGTCTGCCGCCGGTGGCCACCAGGGGCAACTCTGGGTTGGCCTACCGAAAGTTTGGACAATCCGGTGTGCCCTGAGAGCGGGATATGTGCAGCTCCTATCGGGATTTGTCGGCACATTCGGGTGGCTTTGCTGGTCTTGTTTTACCATTGTCGAGATGTCTTGTAACCAGGATTCCGAGTCTGATCGGGCCGTCCTGGGAGAAGGAATATCCTTCGTTGACCGTGAGAGCTTGTGATGGGCTAAGTTGGGACACCCCTGCAGGGTTTTGAACTTTCGAAAGCCGTGCCCGCGGTTATGGGCAGATGGGAATTTGTTAATGTCCGGTTGTAGAGAACTTGAAATTTAACTTAATTAAAATGGATCAACAACATGTGTAGCCGTGATGGTCTCTTTTCAGTGGAGTCCAGGAAGAGAACACGGTCTCGTGTTATGCTTGAACGTAAGTAGTCTAGGATCACTTCCTGATCATAGATTCTCGAACGTGCTTTGCCTTCTCTTCTCGCTCTCATTTGCGTATGTTAGCCACCATATGTGCTAGTGTTTGCTGCAGCTCCACCTCATACCTTTTACCTACCCATAAGCTTAAATAGTCTTGATCGCGAGGGTGTGAGATTGCTGAGTCCCCGTGACTCACTGATTACTTCAAAAACCAGATGCAGGTGCCGATGATACCGTTCCAGGGGATGCGACTGAACTCAAGTGGGAGTTCGATGAGGACTTAGGACGATACTACGTTTCCTTTCCAGACGATCAGTAGTGGAGCCCAGTTGGGGCGATCGGGGATCTTACGCATTTGGGGTTGTCTTTATTTTGGTTCCGTAGTCGAACCTTGATTGTATCTGGATGATTGTAATGCTATATTTATGTATTGTGTGAAGTGGCGATTGTAAGCCAACTATGTACCTCTTTCTTATTCAGTACATGGGATGTGTAAAGATTACCCCTCTTGCGACATTGCCTACAATGCGGTTATGACTCTAAGTCGTTCTCTGACACGTGGGAGATATAGCCACATCATGGGTGTTACAAGTTGGTAATCAGAGCCTTCCCCGACTTAGGAGCCCCCTGCTTGATCGAATCGTTGGCGTTGCTGATTCTAGAAAAATGTTTTGAGTCTTATAGGATTATATATATCGAACAGTAGGATTCTTTTTACTCCTCAGTCCCTTCGTCGCTCTGGTGAGGCATCCTGACGTAGAGTTTTGACTCTTCTCTTCTCAAATTTCACTAAAAAAATTTGGATCACGCGGGTATCTTGGAATCATTCCGGTGGTTTTGTGACGAGAACATTGTTCTTGGTGCCTCCTGACATTTAGGGGTTGTGGAAGTGTCCCGGGGAGTTGAGCTCCGAGGTGTTATCGTCACAATTTTATCATTGCAGTTCTGGAATACCTGAGTTCGCCGACATTGAAAATCTCCTTCATGCAGTTGTTGGTGAGATAACCTCGACACCATCCAGTACTCGGGCGGGAGTTCGGGAGTATTGCCATAACTTGTATAACGGATGCTTTTCGAAGGTTGAGGTAAATGATTTCTGAATGTTTCTTGGTTATGTGTTGAAGGATGGATACAGCTGGATGTAGGATTTGCTAGTTTTGGGTGAGATACTATGCTTCCCCTGTATCCCCAACACCTGATTGCATAACCGGAAAGTTTCGGGAGTTTCATAGGTGGGAATTCAAGTAGCTCTAGTACTTATTTCCACAGATACTTGGTTTGTGATTGGGTAATCCTTACCAATTATTTGTTCATGTCCATACCTTGTTGCTTTATTCATCTACCTTTACCTAAGTGGCTTCTCAACTTTATGGAAGTGTGATGCTTTACTTTGGAATTCATTCGTTCATTCTTGTTCGAATGTTAAGGCTATATGTTGCAATTTCAATCCATTGATTCAGCTTGAATATATTTCTTTCAAGATGCTAACGGATGTCAACCTCTTAAGGATGGCTCCTCCAACGCGTCAAAATCCGGAACCTCCGCCACCACCTCCACCTCCGGAGGCATGGCAAGCTGTCATGGCCGCCACCAATGCCAACACTCAGATGCTTTTGGAACTCTTGCAAGAGCGCAACAAAGGAAATCAAGGCCAAGGAAACAATCAAGCTCAGTTTGCTACCCTCAATCAGTTCCTTGCAAACCAGCCGAAGTCCTTCGGTAACTATGTCGAGGCCAATGACACCGACGACTGGCTCATGGATATCTGCAAACATTTTGAGTGTAGCAATGTCAGGCCTGGGGTCTTTGTCAAGTTTTCTTCGTTTCAACTCAAGGATCAAGCTGCTGAGTGGTATCAACAATACAAAGATTCCATAGGAGGTCGTGTGATTACCTGGGATGATTTCCGCCGAGACTTCAAAGCTCACCACATTCCACAAAGTGTTGTTGAGATTAAGCGTGAGGAGTTCCGCAATCTCAAGCAAGGCAGCATGTCTATTTACCAATACAACATCCTGTTTCAGAGGCTTGCTCGCTTCGCTAAACAAGACGTCCCTGATGAGAAGAGCATGATTTATCAATTCAAAGGTGGCCTCAGAGAAGATCTGCAATTATCTCTCGTGCTTTTTGAGCCGACCAAGTATGATGAATTCTACAACATGGCACTAAATCAAGAGGCCGCTCAGCTCAAGTGTGATGCTTCTAAGAAGAGAGTCAGGGATGCAACTCAATCGTCTTCTTCATCTCTAGTGGCAGCTAAGCAACAAAAGTTCTGGTTGCCTCCTCCTCCTCCGTTCTGTCAGCCTTACCTGCAGAAGAATAAAGGTGGCAATGGATCTTCCCACCCACCCAACCCAGGCTATCAGAACAAAGCTCCGTCTCATGCTCCAAAGTCAAGTGCTCCTTATCACCGTTCCCTCTCAGAGGTTACTTGGAACAAGTGTCAGCAGAAAGGGCACTATGCAAACAAATGCTTCAACCAAAGGCGCCTTCCACCTCCTCCTCCTGTGAGATCTGCCAGCAATGCAGTGGTCAAGCATAATCCCAAGCATGCTAAGGTCAACATGATGAACGCAGCTCAGGCAGAGGATTCTTCAGAAGTGATCATGGGTAACCTTCCAGTTAACTCCATTCCTGCTAAAGTCTTATTTGATACTGGTGCATCACGTTCTTTCATGTAATTCCCATTTGCATCGGAGCACAACTTTGACACTAAGTCATTACCTAAAGCATTGCAAGTTGTTTCTCCGGCTAAGCGTTTGAGTTCTAGCATGATGGTTCCGAATGTCAGTATTGAAATGGGCGATTACAAATTTTTGGCTTCTCCAATTGTTCTTGGCGACTCTGATATTGATCTAATTCTCAGCATGGACTGGCTTTCTAAGCACAAGGCTATGCTTGATTGTGCTGCTAGAGAAATTCAATTGACACACTCTTCTGAGGAAGTGATCATCTATGCCGCTCGTGATGAAACCATTCGGTTGTTTTCTCTCAATGAGAAGGGAGAGTTGATTGCCATCTCTCAGATTCCAGTCGTTTGTGAATATCAAGATGTTTTTCCAGAAGAGCTTCCAGGAATGCCTCCTCACTGGCCAGTTGAATTCATCATCGATCTTGAGCCTGGCACGGAACCTGTTTGCAAACATCCTTACAAGCTTGGACCAAAGGAATTGAAGGAATTGAAGAAACAGCTCGATGAACAAGAGTGTCTGGGTCTGATCAGACCGAGTTCATCTCCATGGGGTTGTGGTGTTCTTTTTGTCTAGAAGAAGGATGGCACGGGCCGACTTTGTGTCGAGTACCGCCCATTGAACAAGAAAACAATAAAGAACAAGTACCCACTTGCCAACATCAATGAGCTTTTCGAGCAACTTAAAGGTGCTCAAGTATTCTCCAAGCTTGACCTCTGTATGGGCTATCATCAAATTCGCATTCGTGAACAAGATATCCCCAAGACAACATTCAGAACAAGCTATGGTTCTTATGAATATACTGTCATGTCTTTCAGCCTTGTCAGTGCTCCTCCAACATTCTCTCGCATGATGAACTTCATCTTCAACCCTTTCACAAATGATTTCGTCTTGGTGTATCTCGATGATATTTTGGTCTTTTCCAAGAATAAGGAGGATCATGCCAAGCATTTCAGATTGGTACTCGAAAAACTCAGAGAACATCGATTCTATGCAAAGTTTTCAAAGTGCGAGTTTTGGCTCGATGAGGTTCACTACCTTGGCCATATCATCTCTGCCAAGGGCATAGTTGTTAATCCTGAGAAGGTGTCTGCAATTGTGAATTGGGAACCACCTCAGAATGTGAAGCAGCTCCGCAGTTTCCTTGGGCTTGCAAGCTATTGTCGAAGATTCATTGAGAATTTCTCTAAGATTGCAAAGCATATTTCCAACCTCCTCCAGAAACATGTCAGGTATGTCTGGACGCCTGAATGTGACGTGGCTTTCAACACCCTGAAAGAGAAGTTAGATACAACTCTTGTTTTGACTCCTCCTGATGAATCCAAACCATTCGAAGTTTTCTGTGATGCTTCCCTGCAAGGTCTCAGTGCTGTGTTAATGCAAGAGAAGAAAGTTGTGGCCTATACCTCTCACCAGTTGAAGCCCAACGAAAAGAACTACCCCACTCATGACCTCGAGTTGGCGGCAGTTGTCCATGCTCTATTAACATGGAGACATCTCTTGTTGGGAAGGAAAGTGGACATCTTCACTGATCATAAGAGCCTCAAGTACATCTTCACTCAGCCCAACCTCAACCTCAGGCAGACTCGTTGGGTCGAAATGATTCAACAGTACAATCCGAGTATTGAATATACTCCAGGCAAGGCCAATGTCATCAAAAATCTCTTTTATGCAGTTGTTGGTGAGATAACCTCAACGCCACCCAGTACTGGGGAGGGAGTTCGGGAGTATTGCCATAACTAGTATAACGGATGCTTTTTGAAGGTTGAGTTAATTGATTTCCGAAGGTTTCTTGGTTATGTGTTGAAGGATGGATACAGTGGATGTAGGATTTGCTAGTTTTGGGTGAGATATTATGTTTCCCCTGTATCCCCAACACCTGATTGCATAACCGGAAAATTTCTGGAGTTTCATAGGTGGGAATTCATGTAGCTCTAGTATTTCTTCGGCAGATATTTGGTTTGTGATTGGGTAATCCTTACCAAGTATTTGTTCATGTCCTTACCTTGTTGTTTTATTCGTCTACCCCTATCTAAGTGACTTCTCAATTTATGGAAGTGTGACCATTTATTTTGGAATTCATTCGTTCATTCTTGTTCGAATGTTAAGGCTATATGTTGCAATTTCGATCCATTTGATTCAGCTTGAATATATGTCTTTCAAGATGCTAACGGATGTCACCCTCTTCAGGATGGCTCCTCCAACGCGTCTGAATCCGGATCCGCCGCCACCACCTCCACCTCCGGAGGCATGGGAAGCGGTGATGGCCGCTACCAACACCAACACGCAGCTGATTATGCAACTCTTACAAGAGCGCAACCAAGGAAATCAAGGCAATGGCAACAATCAAAATCAGTTTGCTACACTCAACCAATTCCTCGCAAATCAACCAAAGACCTTCAGTAACTGTGTCGAGGCCACAGACGCTGATGATTGGCTCGTGGATATCTGCAAACATTTCGAGTGCAGCAACGTCATGCCTGAGGACTTTGTCAAGTTTGCTTCGTTCCAACTCAAAGACCAAGCTGCAGAGTGGTATCAACAATACAAAGATTCCAGAGGAGGTCGTGTGATTACCTGGGATGATTTCCGCCAAGACTTCAGAGCTCACCACATTCCTCAGAGTGTTGTTGAGAGCAAGCGTGAGGAGTTCCGCAATCTGAAGCAAGGCAGCTTGTCCATTTACCAATACAACATCATGTTCCAGAAGGTCGCTCGTTTTGCTAAGCAAGACGTCCCTGACGAGAAGAGCATGATTTATCAGTTCAGAGGTGGCCTCAGAGAAGATCTGCAACTAGCCCTTGTGCTTTTTGAGCCGAGAAAGTATGATGAGTTCTACAATATGGCACTAAAGCAAGAGGCTGCTCAGCTCAAGTGCGATGCTTCCAAGAAGAGAGTCAGGGATGCAACTCCTTCTTCTTCCTTAACTCAAGTGACAACTAAGCAGGAAAAGTTCTGGTTGCCTCCTCCTCCTCCGTTCCGTCAGCCTTATCAGCAGAAGAGCAAAGGTGGCAATGGATCTTCCCACCCACCCAACCCAGGCTATCAGAACAAGACTTCGTCTCATGCTCCAAGGTCAAGTGCTTCGTATCACCGTCTGCTTTCAGAGGTCACGTGCAACAAGTGTCAGCAGAAGGGTCACTATGCAAACAAATGCTTCAACCAGAGGCGTCTTCCTCCTCCTCCTGTGAGATCTGCCAGCAATGCAGTGGTCAAGCATAATCCCAAGTTTGCCAAGGTCAACATGATGAACCCAGCTCAGGCAGAGGACTCTTCAGAAGTGATCATGGGTAACCTTCCTGTTAACGATATTCCTGCCAAAGTTCTTTTTGACACTGGTGCATCACATTGTTTCATCTCAAGACCATTTGCATCTAAGCATGATTTAACTTTCCATGATTTGCATAGTCCGTTAGCAGTTGTTTCACCGGGTAAATGCTTGCATGCAAGCTACATGGTTCCGGATGTTTCTATCGCGTTGGGCGACTATAAGTTTCTGTCTTCTCCAATGGTCCTTGGTAACTCGGATATTGATCTAATTCTCGGCATGGACTGGCTTTCTAAGAACAAGGCTCAGCTTGATTGTGCTAGGCAGATTCAGTTGACACACTCGTCTAAGGATGTGATCGTCTTTGCCGCTCGTGATGATACCATTCGACTGTTTTCTCTCAATGAGAATGGCGAGTTGGATGCCATCTCTCAGATTCCAGTCGTTTGTGAATATGAAGACGTCTTTCTAGAAGAGCTTCCAGGAATGCCTCCTCACCGGCCAGTTGAATTCGTCATCGATCTTGAGCCTGGCACGGAACCAATTTGCAGACGTCCTTACAAGCTTGGACCTGAAGAGTTGAAGGAGCTGAAGAAACAACTCGATATTTGTTGGTGTCAAAACCATCGGATCTCGGGTAGGGGGTCCCGAACTGTGCATCTAGGTCGGATGGTAACAGGAGGCAGGGGACACGATGTTTTACCCAAGTTCGGGCCCTCTCGATGGAGGTAAAACCCTACGTCCTGCTTGATTAATATTGATGATATGGGTAGTACAAGAGTAGATCTAACACGAGATTAGAGAGGCTAAACCCTAGAAGCTAGCCTATGGTATGATTGTTGTTCGTCCTACGGACTAAAACTCCCCGGTTTATATAGACACCGGAGAGGGCTAGGGTTACACAGAGTCGGTTACAATGGTAGGAGATCTACATATCCGTATCGCCAAGCTTGCCTTCCACGCCAAGGAAAGTCCCTTCCGGACACGGGACGAAGTCTTCAATCTTGTATCTTCATAGTCCAGGAGTCCGGCCGAAGGTATAGTCTGGCCATCCGGACACCCCCTAATCCAGGACTCCCTCAGTATCCCCTGAACCAGGCTTCAATGACGACGAGTCCGGCGCGCAGATTGTCTTCGGCATTGCAAGGCGGGTTCCTCCTCCAAGTACTTCATAGAAGTTTTTGAACACAAAGGTAGTGTCCGGCTCTGCAAAATAAGTTTCCACATATTTCCATAGAGAGAATAATATTTACACAAATCTAATCTGCTGACGTATTCCGTAGTGTGACATCACACCACGGCCAAGTCTTTATTCGAATTGTTTTATTGTCCCACCTCAGTGCGTTTAGCGAGGCGGCTTCCTTGGCACGTCTTGTTAAAGCAGAGATCGTGTCCCCTTATTTCGGGATTCTCATCAATACGGGTGTGGGTAACCCAACCGCGCCATTGACTACGGCGCTTGGGAGATAAGCGAGTTTTACCAGGCTGGTGGGGATGCATAGTCGCGTCCGCCCATATAAGGGGATAAGGATCCACCTTTTCATCCACGCCTTCTTCCTCCTTCGCCTATCCATTTCCGCGCACTCGAGCTCCAGTGCCCAAGTATGCACACCCCACCTCAACCTTCTCCAGCCATGTCTGAAGCGGGAGGCAAGTGGATGGTCTCCTCCGTCACGGAGGGACAGAACAAAAGACTGAGGAAGGACGGATACTTGTCTAGCGACATTGCGCACCGGCTTACGAAGAGGGGCAGCTCATCCCCACCCCTAGGCCCCATGAGAGGGTGGTGTTCCTCCCCCATTTCCTCCGCGGACTGGGCTTCCCTCTCCACCCGTTTGTCCGGGGGCTCATGTTCTACTATGGCCTGGATTTCCACGATCTGGCCCCGAATTTTGTCCTCAACATCTCGGCATTTATCGTCATGTGCGAGGCTTTCTTCTACATCCGCCGCCATTTCGGCCTATGGCTCAAGACTTTCAATGTCAAGCCGAAGGTGGTGCGCGGCACTCAGGCGGAGTGGAGAGGCGCCATGGTGGGCAAGATGCCCAACGCCCTATGGCCCGAGGGCTCCTTCGTGGAGTCCCTAAAGGGGTGGCAATCGGGGTGGTTTTACATCACCGAGCCGCGCGACCCTGAATGGGTCGCAGCCCCCGAGTTCCGATCCGGACCCCCTACGCGGCTCACTGAAAGTGCAACTATCCCTAGGTGGTTTTGGTAATTCATAACAACATATAGCTCATTGAGCTAATGCTATTCCAAGATGATTATTTCAGGAAAGCTCAATGATTGGCATGGCATGGATGTGAAAGTGGAACCCTCAAAATGCTAAGGACAAAGGATTGGCTCAAGCTCAAAAGCTCAAGACTCTTCATTTTATATTTTAGTGATCCAAGATCACATTGAGTCTTTAGGAAAAGCCAATACTATCAAGGAGGGATGAGGTGTTGCTTAATGAGCCTCTTGCTTCATGTGCTTAATGATATGCTCCAAAAATCCTCAACTACTTTCCCATATCCACATATGACCTAAACCCTAAGCCAAACTCGGTCCTACCGATTCTTCCTATCCGGCGCCACCGAGTTTCACTTGTCATTTGCCACTGCCAAACCCTAGCATTTCGGTTCTACCGATAGGGATCTCGGTCTCACCGAGATGGGATTGCAAACTCTCTGTTTCCCTTTCGTAACTTTTCGGTCTCACCGAAAGAGCGAATCGGTCCCACCGAGATTGCAATGTAAACTCAGTGTTTCCCCTTTGTAACTTTTAGGTCTCACCGAGTTCCACTCGGTCTCACCAAAAGAGCAAATCGGTCCCACCGAGTTTGCCTGACCAACTCTCTGGTTAGCTAATTACCAAATTCGGTCTCACCGAGTTTGTGTAATCGGTCTCACCGAGATTACGTTATGCCCAAACCCTAACCATATCGGTCCTACCGAGTTGCATGTCAGTCCCACCGAAAATCTCTAACGGTCACTAGGTTTACCTTTTAGGTCCGACCGAGTTTGTTGATTTGGTCCCACCGAGATTGGAAAACTGTGTGTAACGGTTGGATTTTGTGTGGAGGCTATATGTACCCCTCCACCTCCTCTTCATTCGGAGGGAGAGCAATCAGAACACATACACCATTCCAACTCATATGTTCTGAGAGAGAACCACCTACTCATGTGTTGAGACCAAGACATTCCATTCCTACCATATGAATCTTGATCTGTAGCCTTCCCAAGTTGCTTTCCACTCAAATCTTCTTTCCACCAAATCCAAATCCTATGAGAGAGAGTTGAGTGTTGGGGAGACTATCATTTGAAGCACAAGAGCAAGGAGTTCATTACCTACACACCATTTGTTACTTCTTGGAGAGCGGTGTCTCCTAGATTGGCTAGGTGACCTTGGGAGCCTCCGACAAGATTGTGGAGTTGAACCAAGGAGTTTGTAAGGGCAAGGAGATCACCTACTTCGTGAAGATCTACCGCTAGTGAGGCAAGTCCTGTGTGGGCGATGGCCATGGTGGGATAGACAAGGTTGCTTCTTCGTGGACCATTTGTGGGTGGTTACTTCTTCGTGGACCCTTCGTGGGTGGAGCCCTGTGTGGACTCGCGCAACCGTTACCCTTGGGTGGAGTCCTGTGTGGACTCGCGCAACCGTTACCCTTCATGGGTTGAAGTCTCCATCAACGTGGATGTAGGATAGCACCACCTATCCGAACCACGGGAAAAACATCCGTGTCTCCAATTGCGTTTGAAATCTCCAAAGTCTTCCCTTTACATTCTTGCAAGTTGCATGCTTTACTTTCCGCTGCCAATATACTCTTTGCATGCTTGCTTGAATTGTGTGATGATTGCTTGACTTGTCCTAAAATAGCTAAAATCTGCCAAGAACTAAAATTGGGAAAAGGTTAAGTTCTTGTTTGGTCAAGTATTCTAATCACCCCCCCCTCTAGACATACTTTCGATCCTACAAGTGGTATAAGAGCTTTGGTCTCCATTTGCTTTGATCTCCATAGCTTTTGGTGGTCATAGCCTTGGTTTCACAACCTAGGAGAGTATGGCGTCTAGCGAGGGAAATTATCACCGTAGAGGTCCTTACTTTGATGGTACTAATTTTGCTAGTTGGAAGCATAAAATGAAAATGCATATTCTTGGACATAACCCCGCCGTTTGGGCTATTGTGTGTGTTGGTTTGCAAGGTGACTTCTTTGATGGGCGAGAACCAAACCGTGAAGCTACCATGGACGAGTTGAAGATGTTGCAGTACAATGATCAAGCTTGTGATATTCTCTTCAATGGATTGTGCCCCGAAGAATTCAACAAAATCAGCCGTCTTGAGAATGCAAAGGAAATTTGGGACACTTTGATTGATATGCACGAAGGTATCGACTCCGTCAAGGAATCCAAGTTGGATGTGCTCCAAAGCCAACTTGACAAGTTCAAGATGAAGGATGGTGAAGGTGTCGCTGAAATGTACTCTAGGCTTGCTCTCATCACAAATGAGATTGCCGGCTTAGGAAGTGAAGAGATGACCGATAGATTCATCATCAAGAAGATTCTAAGAGCCTTGGATGGAAAATATGATACCATGTGCACATTGATCCAAATGATGCCCAATTACAAAGATCTCAAGCCAACGGAGGTGATTGGAAGAATTGTTGCTCATGAGATGTCACTTAAGGATAAAGAGGAACTTCACAACAAATCAAGTGGTGCCTATAAAGCCTCATGTGAAGCCCCTACATCGTCGAGTGAGAAACAAGACTTCAATGAAGAATTGAGCTTAATGGTGAAGAACTTCAACAAGTTCTACAAGAGTAGAAGCAAAGATAGAAGCTTCAAGTCAAGGTCCTACAATGACAAAAGATCTTCTAGTCGAGAGCGAAATTGCTACAACTGTAGAAGACCCGGACACTTCTCCAATGAGTGTACGGCTCCCTGCAAGAGAAGAGAAGATTCTCCAAAAAGAAGAAGCAAAGAATCATCACCAAGAGAGAGAAGGAGTAGAGATGATCGTTATGAACGAAGATACTCACGGAGAAGCAAGGATTCGGAAAGGAAGGAAAAGTCATCAAGAAGCTACACAAGACGAAGACATCAAGCTCATGTTGGTGAATGGGTATCCGGCTCCAACTCCGATAGCCACTCCGAGAGAAGTTATCACTTCAACTCCGAAGATACTCAGGATGAAGGTGTTGCCGGTCTAGCACTTGTGTCAACCAACTCCTACGACATATTTGACTCACCAAATGAAGGAATTGGAAGATGCTTCATGGCCAAAGGTCCTAAGGTAACACACCCCGAGTATGTTGATTTCAATAGTGATGAAGATGACTTGTTAGAAGATGATTTGCTTGTTGACAACTCTAGTGATGAATACTATGATGAAACGTCAATTAAACATGCTAATAAAGATAAAACGAATGACAATGATAAGGAGAAGATTGAGGCTCTAACTAAAGAACTAAACACTCTTAAGTTAGCTCATGAAACCATCTTCGAAGATCATCGAGAACTTTTAAGAGCTCATGAGAAATTACGCTTTGAGAAGCTCAATCTTGAGCAAGAGCATGAGTTCTTAAAAGAAATCAATGATGATCTCCGCAAGAAAAGTTCTTCTTACATTGCCAAGCGTTTACTCTTATCCACTTACATGCCTCAAGTCAAGTCTAGTAACAAGAAAGATTCTTCCTCTAGCAGTGACAATGATAATGTTAAATCCAATATTGTTGCTTCTAGTAGTTCTCTTGATTCCACTAATGATTCTCTTAGCCAAGTTACACTTGAGCAAGAAAATAGTTTATTGAAGGGAATTATAGAGAAAGGAGTGTACAAAAGCCTTGCCAGGAGTAAGCAATTCGAGGAAATTGTGCGCAAGCAAGGAATGCACCGGAAGAATCAAGGTGTTGGTTTTGAACGAAAGGTCAATGCCAATGGAGTTGAGTGGGAAGAAGATCAATACCCCAAGACAAAGTTTATTCCTCAACAAGAGAAGTATGATACTTCTTTCAAGGGGACACAAGCTCAAGATGATCTTCCACCACAAGACTACAAGCAAAAAGGCAAGGACAAGCTTCAAGAGGAAATTGACGCATTTGAAGAAGCTCCTAAGACCTTAGTAAAGTGGATTCCCAAGACTACTTCAAGTTCCACTTCATCAAGTACGACTACAACTCCAAGGATTCCCACCAAGATGGTGTGGATCCAAGAGAAGAACTAGAGAGTTCTCGAGGGTGACTCCGCCAACATACTTCACTCTTATCATTTTGGCAAGAACAAGTGCAATCAACTTCCACATCTTGCACTAGTTCAAGGAGTCACAAACCCTCTTGTTGGTAAGACAAGGGACAAGGTAACCTAAAAGTTTTCATGGACATCATCTTGTGTGTGCATCACTCTATGTCTATGGATATCCTTGTTTGTTCCTTGTGGGACTAACCCATGTAGGTATTGAAAGTGCAATTCACTCAAATGGATAGCTCCAAGTGATCTACATCAACATTGAGCATCCACATCTTCAACATCTACATGAAGTCATCATCGACAAAACCCAAGGTTAGTTCATCCCTCTTAGGGGGGATATCACATCTAGGGGGAGCTTTACTCTAAGACTTGAGCTAAAGCAACTCTAAAGATGTGAACACAACAATGCTTTATGTAAAAGTGGTAACCCAACTTGAGCTTAAACGATGAGTATGACCTATGATCAAGTGTTCTCACTTGACTCCTAAGTCAATATACTCATATATAGATGACCTAGTCATCGCAAATTGCTTGATAGATGCTAGAATTGGTTGTGCATGCCTTGTCACATATTTCATTTGCCATCTTATTGTGTGAGCATGCTGGATGCATATTTTACTCATTCGAGGACATCCACTTGTTGTTTTGATTGTTCGGCTTTATTTCTTTTTGCCAAGTGGATGGACAAGAATGCATAAGAACCTCCTCTAGCTATCTATGCTTTTATCGTCTCAAACTCTATTCATGCTGCATCACAAAATTTGATCAAGTCAGATTCGAACCACTTTGTGTGAGGAGCGCTCGGAGTCCCCGATTCGTCATAGACTTAAACTTCCAAAACCTCTTTATGATTCTCGGTCTGACCGATACCCCACTTTCGGTCCTACCGAGATCATTAAGTTGATCTAGGTTTTCGATCTCGGTGCAACCGATTTGAACATTTCGGTCACACCGAGTTTCAGTAACTGCCTGCAGTTATGAATCTCGGTGCCACCGAGTTGTTCCACTCGGTCACACCGACAGGGTCGGGCTATATATAGTCACGGGCAAAATTTTGGAAATTTCTCCGAATCCATTCGCCCGCGCGATAGCCTGCTCTGCTCTCGTGGTCTCCGAATCGTCTTCTCGCTGCCAGCCGCCTCCAGTCGCTAGTCTCTGTCACCGTCAACGGGAATTCTGCCCCGCCGTTGCCGCCGTAGCAAGTCCCCGCCGAACTAGGGTATGGACTTATCTTTGTGCTATTCTCCAATCTGATTCCTAGCACATTGTGATCTTCATGATTCTTGCCACGATTGAAACACTCCTATCCAGTCAAAACGCTCATAGATTAGGTTTGATTCGAAAATTCTAGGTTTAGGTCTCCGCCGAAACCATCTCGGACCCACCGAGTTGAAAAACTCGGTCCCACCGATTTGGCTTATGCCATTGCACAAGCGAGACTCGGTCTGACCGAGAATTACTTATCGGTGTGACCGATTTTGGAACTCAGTGAAACCCTAGCAGTCTCGGTGCCACCGAACTGTGACTCGGTCCAACCGAGTTCACTAGTTTAGGTTCCAAAACTGCTTCGTTATCACCGAGTTTGAAAATCGGTAGATCCGAGATGATTTCAGTGGGAAACTAAAACTAAGTTTTTGAATCATGCTTTTGCAAAAATATCTGCATTTTGTGATGCTCATCTTTTCTACCTCATCTATAATCTGTTCACAGGGTCAGCAGTCAGTTTGCAGCATGTCTGATCAAAGTGATAGCCAAAACATGTCAGAGCAGCAGGTGCACATGAGTGAGGGCACTAGTCCCTCAAGTTCTTCAGATGAGGGCAGCAGGAGCACCCCTAGCAACTTGCCAAAGGCTGCCACCAGACAGAGGAAGAAGAGGACTTCAGACTCTGAAGATGAAGACTATGTGGCAGAGGAAGAGGCCACTTCCAAGAGAGTTGAGCCAGCTCAAGGCACAAAGCCAGGGCTGAAGATCAAAAGGCCAGCAGGCAGGCAGCCCATGTCAAAGGCAAGAGCTTCAACTGAGAAGCCCACTCCCAAAGAGCCAATTGCTGCCGAGGGAAAGAAAAGAAAGGAAAGGGTCAAGAAGACCGTGGCCAGAGTACTAGGAAAGGCTTCCATCATGGAAGAGGAAGAGGAAGAAGAGGTAGCTGCACCAGCACCCAAGGCACCCAAGCTGATGGGTGATGCCATAAGGTCAGGGGCTATTGCATCTAAGCCCAAAGCTGCCTCCAAGCCAAAACCAAAGAGGAACATAAGGAGCATTCCTGCAGCTGAGAAGAACAAGGCCCCAGTGCCTGAGACTGTTGCTGAAGAAGAGGAAGAGAATGTCCTGAGAAAGCTAAAGCCCAAGATCCCAGACCACAACGATGCTCATCCTTTGGCTGAGGATATGAAGCTCAGGAGAGATTCAGGGCTGAGGAAGTGGAGAGAAGCAGACTCATATGCTTCTAGGAGGAGGACTGCCGTGGATTACAGGTTCCACACCAAGGAGCAGCAAGATTTTTATGAGACAGTTTTGCTTGATAAGAAGCCCATAGTCTGTGATATGAGATGGGTCGACTGGACCTACATGAAGGAGAATGAGGAGCACTACCCTGGAGTATTTGACAGCTTTAGTGCTTGTGGAGTTGCTGACTTTGTTGGGCAGAAGCTCACAAAGTGGAACGAGGAGCTGATCATGCAATTCTACTCCACAGCACATTTTTATTCAGATGGGAGGATCATATGGATGTCTGAGGGTACAAGGTACCAATCCACAGTTTCTGAGTGGGCACAGATCATTAATGCCCCAGAGGAGCATGATGATGACTTGGATATATATGCCAAGAAGAAGATGGACCATAACTCCATGTCCAATATGTACAAGGAAATTCCCAATGAGGCACTTGACACGTTCAAATTTGGCTCAGTGCACTACCTTCTGTCAGGACTGCCAACGATCAATTGGATATTGAGGCACACCTTATTACCCAAGTCTGGAGATCACAAGATGATCAGAGGCCATGCTATCAACCTGCTTCATGTATTTGATGTACCTCAGAAGGTCAAGGTGATGAGCCTAATAGTGGAAACAATCAAGAGGACTGCAGCAGACCAGAAGAGGAGTTGCGGATATGCCCCTCAGATCCAGGAGCTCATCAACTCCAAGATGGGCACGGACATATATTTATTGGACAAGGAACACCTGCCCATCCGTCCAGATTTTGAAGACAATGAAGTTGTCATGACTGAAAATGAACCGTCATCTGCCCAAGCCTTTGCAAAGAAGGAGAAGGCAAGGAAGGAGAAAGCTGCCAAGATGCCAACTCAAGAGGAGGCATCTGAGTACTTCTTGAAGACCAAACAAGAGCAGCTTGGTTACCTCATTGCATCCACCCTGCGGATTGAGAAAGGACTAGCCACCCTAACTCAAAACCAGGCAAGCCTAGAGAGAATCATGGAACAAACGTTCTATGACTTGGATGTCAAGGTAACGGAGATTCAGACTGCAGTGGAGCAGCTCCAAGATGATATGCAGGAGAGGAGAGGCAGGACTACCACTCATGCCTTTGCCAGAGTGCCCAGAGGTCCAAGGTCGTCTGCCATGCCAGTTGCTGACACAAGAGCCAGCACCTCAGCACCAGCCACAGCCTCAGTTCCACCAGCTCCAGCATCTACTTCAGCTCCAACTCTAGCGTCTACTTCAGCGTCTACCGAAGCCTTCGTCCTTGGAGTGATCCGGACTCCACCACCACCAGAAGATCAAGCCTGAGCGTCGATCTAGTGCTATGCATTTTCTAGGAACTTTTTGGTAACTTGTTGCCAAAGGGGGAGAAGATGTATAGATCATAGGCTTCGAGAGAGAGAGAGTGTTGCTTTTCTCTCTTGCTTTATTTGGTGGTTTTTCAAACTTGTTTGCTTTTGAGTGCTTGAGATACTATGCTTGTGAGACATTGATGATCATGTGTTTGATCATAAGCTACACTCAATACTTGATGAATGCCATTATCTTATCTATCTTATGTGATCATTCACTATTCTTGGTGATGAGTGCATGTATTTCATTCTTATCATTTTAAGCGCTCCACCAAGATGTATGTGACATGGAAGAGTAACCCATGACTCTAATTCCTTGTGCATTTGCAGTCCAAAGCAAATTTTAAATATGCACAAATTTAGGGGGAGCTCTTACTTATCACATACTTCTCAAAGCGACGATATATTTCATGCTCATTATCATTTGTCGAAGCTTTGATCTATATGTTGTCATCAATTACCAAAAAGGGGGAGATTGAAAGTGCAACTATCCCTAGGTGGTTTTGGTAATTCATAACAACATATAGCTCATTGAGCTAATGCTATTCCAAGATGATTATTTCAGGAAAGCTCAATGATTGGCATGGCATGGATGTGAAAGTGGAACCCTCAAAATGCTAAGGACAAAGGACTGGCTCAAGCTCAAAAGCTCAAGACTCTTCATTTTATATTTTAGTGATCCAAGGTCACATTGAGTCTTTAGGAAAAGCCAATACTATCAAGGAGGGATGAGGTGTTGCTTAATGAGCCTCTTGCTTCATGTGCTTAATGATATGCTCCAAAAATCCTCAACTACTTTCCCATATCCACATATGACCTAAACCCTAAGCCAAACTCGGTCCTACCGATTCTTCCTATCCGGCGCCACCGAGTTTCACTTGTCATTTGCCACTGCCAAACCCTAGCATTTCGGTTCTACCGATAGGGATCTCGGTCTCACCGAGATGGGATTGCAAACTCTCTGTTTCCCTTTCGTAACTTTTCGGTCTCACCGAAAGAGCGAATCGGTCCCACCGAGATTGCAATGTAAACTCAGTGTTTCCCCTTTGTAACTTTTCGGTCTCACCGAGTTCCACTCGGTCTCACCGGAAGAGCAAATCGGTCCCACCGAGTTTGGCTGACCAACTCTCTGGTTAGCTAATTACCAAATTCGGTCTCACCGAGTTTGTGTAATCGGTCTCACCAAGATTACGTTATGCCCAAACCCTAACCACATCGGTCCTACCGAGTTGCATGTCAGTCCCACCGAAAATCTCTAACAGTCACTAGGTTTACCTTTTCGGTCCGACCGAGTTTGTTGATTCGGTCCCACCGAGATTGGAAAACTGTGTGTAACGGTTGGATTTTGTGTGGAGGCTATATATACCCCTCCACCTCCTCTTCATTCAGAGGGAGAGCAATCAGAACACATACACCATTCCAACTCATATGTTCTGAGAGAGAACCACCTACTCATGTGTTGAGACCAAGACATTCCATTCCTACCATATGAATCTTGATCTCTAGCCTTCCCAAGTTGTTTTCCACTCAAATCTTCTTTCCACCAAATCCAAATCCTATGAGAGAGAGTTGAGTGTTGGGGAGACTATCATTTGAAGCACAAGAGCAAGGAGTTCATTACCTACACACCATTTGTTACTTCTTGGAGAGTGGTGTCTCCTAGATTGGCTAGGTGTCACTTGGGAGCCTCCGACAAGATTGTGGAGTTGAACCAAGGAGCTTGTAAGGGCAAGGAGATCGCCTACTTCGTGAAGATCTACCGCTAGTGAGGCAAGTCCTGTGTGGGCGATGGCCATGGTGGGATAGACAAGGTTGCTTCTTCGTGGACCCTTTGTGGGTGGTTGCTTCTTCGTGGACCCTTCGTGGGTGGAGCCCTGTGTGGACTCGCGCAACCGTTACCCTTGGGTGGAGCCCTGTGTGGACTCGCGCAACCGTTACCCTTCATGGGTTGAAGTCTCCATCAACGTGGATGTAAGATAGCACCACCTATCCGAACCACGGGAAAAACATCCGTGTCTCCAATTGCGTTTGAAATCTCCAAACCCTTCCCTTTACATTCTTGCAAGTTGCATGCTTTACTTTCCGCTGCCAATATACTCTTTGCATGCTTGCTTGAATTGTGTGATGATTGCTTGACTTGTCCTAAAATAGCTAAAATCTGCCAAGAACTAAAATTGGGAAAAGCTTAAGTTCTTGTTTGGTCAAGTAGTCTAATTACCCCCCTCTAGACATACTTTCGATCCTACACTCAACTCCTGGAAAGAGATGAGCCTGTCATGGGGTAAAGAAGGAGAGCTGACCGGACTCCAAACATGCGTCCAAACCCTGGTGGACAAGAAGCTCAAACTTGTCAACGTAGTCCAGGTTATGCTCATCCGCCGGATCCTCCCGTGTCAACAACGGGCTTTCAACCGGTGGGAGTTCGACCCAGCGCAGCACCGAACTCTAAGCAGGCTCTTCGACACAACGTTCGAAGATGCCTGGAAGGTGCTTTTCAAGGGCGCCGAGGCCCCCGCATCCGCTACCGAGGATCGCGGATTCAGCATGCAGCGTCGCGCTCGTGCGATAAGCTGTATTTACCTTTTACGGGGTATTAGTTTTTCATAGTTTGACTCCACGCGGGATCTTAAGCTCCCTTACCTTTGACAGGATTGGCAGGAGACGTCCGGACAGATCAATTATCTGGCTCCTTTGCCCGAAGGCCCAGCGGACGCTCGCTTGGCGAAGCTGCTGGTTCCGGCACCCTATGTGGTGCCGGAGAAGAAGGCCAAGAAGAAGGCCACGAGGACTCGGAAGAGTGCCCGGCGCCTGGGGGTGTCGGATTCATCATCCGACGACTCCAAGACACACCCCTCCCGTGAAGATGAGGAGGAGGAAGAAGAGACCTCTCCCCCTCCAGTGGGGGGAGAGAAGAAAAGGAAGGCCGCCCCAACTGGGGAGGCCGAAGGGTCCAAGAAGGGGAAAACCCTTCCTCCGGACGGCTCCACCAATGCCGACGACGGGGAAGAGGAGTGGCCGCATAGGGCCAAGCCCCTGGCGAGATCGTAAGTGTCCGGGTACCAGTGTGATTCATAGTATTCTTCCATTGCACAACTTTTCCTTATGTCGAACATGTTTATGCAGTCCACCCAAAGACCGGCTCGACGCGTCGTCAAGCGGTTCCCTAGATTCGTCGGATGTGAATTTGCTTCCGACGGCTACCTCCCCCGACCCTACGGACGACGCCGAGGTGCTGTCCCAACAGGTTCCAAGCCAGGAGGAGGTGGTCCTGGAGGCGCCGCAAGGCGACCTCCCGGACTCCAGGCGCGAAGGGGATAAAACCCGCAAGGGCTCCGAGTCCGGCCTTGAGCCGGACACCGCGCCGGAACCTTTAATGGTTCCGGACTCCAGTAGGCGGCCTCCTTTCAAGAGGAGGGAGCCTACCGAGCCGGTGACCTCTGTCCAACCGGAGGCACCGAACAATTTGCTGGAGACGCTTAATGGCGCCTCCATCGACGAGGAGCACCGCACTATTATGAGTGCGGTGATCCAGAAGGTTTAGTCCGCCAAGAGCAGACTGACTGAAGCCTATGCCGACCTTCTAACAGGCTTTGAGGTAGGTAAAGAATATGTAAAAATATTACCGCATAGACAGTAGCCCCTGATGCTCTGTTCGGCATTCGGAAAGAAAAGCCGAATAGAGGATCTAATAATCGCAGGAGTCTAACATAATCAAGTCAATATGCGTATGCAGGCTTCGCTGCTGGCCTCCGCCGCACTGACTGCGGAGGTGGATATGCTGAAGCAGAACCTCGTGCGGTCCAAGAACGAGCTCGGCCATGCCAAGAGGCAACTCGAGGAGAAGGAAGGTAAGTAATACCTTGCGCAATTATATAGAGAAGATGTGGTTGCAAAAAATGACAGGATCAATGTGCTATTATAGGGGCAACGGCCGAGGTGGCAACCCTTAAGCAAGCGCTGTCCGAGGCCAAAAACAGGGCGGCCGCGGAGCACACGGAGAGAGAGAAGCAGGAGGCGCGGGTGGAGGAGGTGCAGAAATAGCTCCAGGCTCTCGTGAAAAACACGAGAGTTTGGAGCTTGACTCGAAGACGCAAGCGTCCGAGCTTGCGGCAGCCCTCAAAAGCGTGAAGTCTGCCAAGGCCGAAGCCCAGAAAGCCCTCAAAGAAATTGACGCGATGAAGAAGATAGTGGCGGGTAAGGCATTCATTATGCAAAGCAAGCACGTGAAAGTGAATTATTTGTTACTTATCCGAGTCCGGAGCTCTCCAGGAGCATTCGCAGATTTGCCCCGCAGTGCGCCTGATGCCGCAGCCTACTACCGAGCCGAGGAGGGGAGCTCGATGAAGAAGGTGTTCTGGTCTCAGTATGCTGAGGCCGGACACCTGGTGCCTTTGAGCGACCAGCTGAAGCAGATGGTCGAGCTCCACAAGGTTGCCGAACAGGTCGTAAAGGGCCTCATAGTTCGGCTGTGGCCTGGAGAGGATCTTCCTGGGAGCTACTTTGGGCTGGTGAGGCGGCTGGTGGATGCATGTCCATGACTTGAAGTAATCAAGCGCTCCATCTGCATCGAAGGTGCCCGTAGGGCGCTTGCCCGTGCTAAGGTGCACTGGGGCAAGATGGATGCGGAGAAGCTGGTGAAGGACGGGCCGCCGCCGGGCAAGGAGCATCACATCCCGGAAGCATATTATGAGGAAGTCCTGAAGGGTGCCTGCCTTATAGCGGATGAATGCTCCAAAGATGTAATTTTTGAGTAAACTCGCATTTGTGATCCTGTACGCTGAAAACTTGTTCATATGCGCTAAGCAACACTTTTGAATTTAAAATATTACCTTCTGTGCGGCCGTTTATCAAATTTGAGAGATGGCGAGTCGTCGGCTTCTGCCCCTATGCCACAAGTGCTGGGGTGTTCGGGATAAACATGGGCACTCTTTTTCCCATTCTTGGGTCCTTCAAGGGAGGCGCTCAACACAACAAACAAGGCAATCGGACTATAATGCTTGTACACTCTCACTTAGCCATAGAATTCTATAATTTTAAATTTCAGCAAAGCCCCTAGTGTTCGGAAGACCGAGTTCGGGGCGCTATCCACGCCCAGGCCGGACAAAGCCGACTCCTCGCTCTAAGCGGCATAAGTCTTTAGGGACTCAAAAACCTCTCGAACAGCGACCAACTCTCGCCTCATCATGACGGTTAGTTTTAGCTTTCTCTACTGAGGTGCTTAGCCCAGCTCAATTGGGGCACAATCGCAGTAGTTCTCCTAGTGCTACCTTAGCCGATATAACGGAACGTAAGGTACCAAAACATAGGAGCCGGGCAAACCCAACTATTGACCCAAGACATGATTCGGAGCCGATGCATATAATGCTATAAGTTCGGGGTGCCGCACTTGTAAAAGTGTTCGGACTTCTCACACCATGTTGTGGGGTACTTAAGCCCCTGGCGTATTGGCCGTACCAAAGTGTACGGGTGCAACATGTCATTAATGAACATATATTCGTAAAAAAGAGGTAATGCGGTAATAGACGTAAGCTATGCATTGTTTATTTAAAAAAGCTGCGATCAAAGCAGAACGATACAAATAGTGCGATAAGCAAAAGATGGGACTATCAAATATGTCCTTTCCAGGGGCAAGCTGCGGAATGTTATGCGAAACAGGTATACTGCTCGTTATAGAGACCACCTTAGAGTCCCGTAGTGCGGCGTAGCTTTCTGCTTCCCTGGTTGTATTGTTTGTGCGGCAATTGTACTGCCGGACAAGCCTTCCGAAGAATGGAGTCCTGAAAATAAGAGAAAATTTAAGAAATCGGCAGCCCCTAGTGCGGTTTAAGCCGCGTTTCGGGCTTGCCGTGATGGTGCCCCTCCCCCTGTGCCCATGGTATTTCCAGAGCATAGTTATGTACGCGCGGCACTGGTTTCGCAAGTTCGCGAGGGCTGGGGTTGGGGCCGCATTGCTACGCTTGCTCGGAACGTGCCAGGCGGTCTTGTTGTAGGTTACTCCGGGCGCGCTTGACGATGTCCGGACGTTTAATGGCCGGACTGGAGAATTGCCTTGAGAGGCTGCTTTGTACTTCTGCTGCGATAGCCGCCGTATGCTCCTTCATTCAGAGAGAGCGTTCGGTGTTTCCATTGACCGTGATGACGCCTCGAGGGCCTGGCATCTTGAGCTTGAGGTATGCGTAGTGCGGCACCGCATTGAACTTGGAAAATGCGGTTCGCCCGAGCAGTGCGTGATAGCCACTGCGGAATGGGACTATGTCGAAGATTAACTCCTCGCTTCGGAAATTATCCAGAGATCCGAAGACCACTTCAAGTGTAACTGAGCCTGTACAGTTGGCTTCTACACCTGGTATGACGCCTTTAAAGGTCGTTCTGGTGGGTTTAATCCTCGAGGGATCGATGCCCATTTTCCGCACTGTATCCTGATAAAGCAGGTTCAGGCTACTACCACCATCCATAAGGACTCTAGTGAGGTGAAATCCGTCAATAATTGGGTCTAGAACCAATGCGGTGAATCCGCCATGATGGATGCTAGTGGGGTGGTCCCTTCGATCAAAAGTGATCGGGCAGGAAGACCATGGGTTGAACTTTGGGGCGACTGGCTCCATCGCGTATACGTCCCTTAGCACATGCTTCCGCTCCCTCTTGGGGATGTGGGTTGCGTATATCATGTTCACCATCCGCACTTGTGGGGGAAAACCTTTCTGTCCACTGTTGTTCGGCGGCCGGGGCTCCTCCTCGTCATCGCTATGCAGCCCCTTGTCTCTGCTTTCGGCATTTAACTTGCCTGCCTGCTTGAACACCCAACAATCCCTGTTGTTGTGATTGGCTGGTTTTTCGGGGGTGCCATGTATCTAGCATGAGCGGTCGAGTATTCGGTCGAAACTAGACGGGCCCGTAGTATTTCTTTTGAATGGCTTTTTCCACTGACCGGGTTTAGAGCCTCTGAATTTGGCATTAACTGCCGTATCCTCAGCATTGTCACCGTTAATGCGGCGCTTTTGCTTGTTGCGACGCGACCTGCCACTGCTATCCTTGGTATCCGAATTACCAGGGCTCTTGGTCATGTTATTGCTGCGAGCTAGCCAGCTGTCTTCTCCTGCGCAAAAGCGGGTCATAAGTGTCGTGAGGGCTGCCATAGATTTCGGCTTTTCCTGTCCTAGGTGTCGTGCAAGCCACTCGTCGCGGATGTTATGCTTGAAGGCTGCTAGGGCCTCTGCGTCCGGACAGTCGACGATTTGATTTTTCTTGGTTAGGAACCGTGTCTAGAATTGTCTGGCCGATTCCTCTGGCAGCTGAATTATGTGGCTTAGGTCATCGGCGTCTGGTGGTCGCACATAAGTGCCCTGGAAATTGTCGAGGAATGCGGCTTCCAGGTCCTCCCAACAACCAATTGATTCTGCTAGCAAGTTATTAAGCCAATGCCGAGATGGTCCTTTAAGCTTGAGTGGGAGGTATTTGACGGCGTGTAAGTCATCACCGCGGGCCATGTCGATATGAAGGAGATAGTCCTTGATCCATACCGCAGGATCTGTTGTGCCATCATATGATTCGATGTTCATGGGTTTGAAACCCTCGGGGATTTGATGATCCATTACTTTATCTGTGAAGCATAGTGGGTGTGTGGCGCCTCTGTACTGGGCTATATCACGACGCAGCTCAAACGAGCTTTGTCTACTGTGTTCGGCCCGGCCGGATTTACTATATCTGGCGTGACGAGTACCGTCTCGTGCAGTGGGGCGCCCACGTGATCCGTAGATCGATCTTGTTTGCCTTGCCTTGTCCTCCAATATGTCTCGCAGGTCTGGCGCATTTTCCCATGCCTTGGTATTTTTGGAGCGGCACCGGGGTGCGACTTGAGTGGAGGGCCGAGAGGCCTCTCCGTCGCGGCCACGGGGTGGCCGGTCGGCCGCATCATGCGCCGGTGATGTAGGTTTAAGTGCTTCCTCCTCTAATTGGGGTAGCAACCTGCGCTTTGGGTAGCTCTTGGAGGGGCGTTCGAGTTCATACTCTTCGGCCGCAAGGACTTCAGTCCATCTGTCGGCTAGCAAATCTTGATCAGCTCTAAGCTTTTGCTGTTTTTTCTTGAGGCTGCTCGCCGTGGCCATAAGCCTGCGTTTGAAATGCTCTTGTTCGACGGGATCCTCCGGCACGACAAATTCGTCATCGTCGAGGCTTGCCTCGTCTTCGGAGGGAGGCATGTAATTATCGTCCTCGACCTCTCTGTCTGCCGCTCTCTCATGAGGGCTGGCTTCTCTATCCTCCTGTGCTGAACCTTGCTGGAGGTGGTTGTCTTCGGCACTGTCCGGGGTGTTATTATCCCCCGTGCCGGAATAACCGTTTTTGTTTTGGCGGGATTTAGAGTGGCGCCGCTGACGCCGACGCTCAGGCTGCTTCTTGGAGGGGTCATCCTCCGTTATTCCATCGCCATTGCCTTCTTTTGGGGTGTCCACCATGTATATATCATACGATGAGGTGGCTTTCCAGTGCCCTATAGTCGCTGGTTCTTGATCGTCTCCTGCATCGGCGTCCATACCGTCGATGTCTTCGGAGTCGAAGTCGAGCATGTTGGTTAAATCATCGACAGTGGCTACGAAGTGGGTGGTGGGTGGGCTTTGAATTTCTTCATCATCCGCATCCCAACCTTGCCGACCATAGTCCGGCCAGGGCTCTCCTGACAAAGAGAGAGACTTTAGTGACTTCAGAATATCGCTGAAGGGCGAGTGCTGAAAGATGTCCGCGGCGGTGAACTCCATGATCAGCGCCCAATCGGGTTCGATCGATCGGGGTGCGGAGGGCTCAGAGTCTGGAAAGGAGTCCGGCTCCTTGGAGTCACGGGCTTCGTAGAGAACAGGGCTGGTGTTCGGCTCAATCGCCGTAGAAATTGCAGCCCCCGAGGCGGTGTCTAACCACCCATCCTCGGTTGGTGTGATCGGCTCCGAGCTAGGGGTCGGAGGGGACATAGGTGCAGCCTCCAGGGCACTGTTCGGTGGCAGAGCTAAATCATGCCCATCGTGACAGTGCAGCCGCTCGGCTGTGGCTCGAATCCGTCGAAGATCAAGTCTCCGCGGATGTCGACCATGTAGTTCAAACTTCCAAATCTGACATGATGGCCAGGGGCGTAGCTTTCGATTTGCTCCAGATGACCAAGCGAATTGTCCCGCAGTGCAAAGCCGCCGAATACGAAGATCTGTCCGGGGAGAAAAGTCTCACCCTGGATCGCATCGCTGTTGATGATCGGAGAAGCCATCGGGCCTAAAAGCGACGACACAAAGGAACTCTCAGTGAAAGCACCAATGTTAGTGTCAAAACCGACGGATCTCGGGTAGGGGGTCCCGAACTGTGCGTCTAGGTCGGATGGTAACAGGAGGCAGGGGACACGATGTTTTACCCAGGTTCGGGCCCTCTCGATGGAGGTAAAACCCTACATCCTGCTTGATTAATATTGATGATATGGGTAGTACAAGAGTAGATCTAGCACGAGATCAGAGAGGCTAAACCCTAGAAGCTAGCCTATGGTATGATTGTTGTTCGTCCTACGGACTAAAACTCCCCGGTTTATATAGACAATGGAGAGGGCTAGGGTTACACAGAGTCGGTTACAATGGTAGGAGATCTACATATCTGTATCGCCAAGCTTGCCTTCCACGCCAAGGAAAGTCCCTTCCGGACATGGGACGAAGTCTTGAATCTTGTATCTTCATAGTCCAGGAGTCCAGCCGAAGGTATAGTCCGGCCATCCGGACACCCCCTAATCCAGGACTCCCTCAATATTGAAGAGCGTATGGGTCTCATCCGACCGAGTTCTTCTCCATGGGGTTGTGGTGTTCTTTTTGTCAAGAAGAAGGATGGAACGGACCGACTTTGTGTCGACTACCGTCCATTGAACAAGAAGACCATAAAGAACAAGTACCCACTTCCCAACATCAATGAGCTTTTCGAACAACTCAAAGGTGCTCAAGTATTCTCTAAGATTGACCTCTGTATGGGTTGTCATCAGATTCACATTTGTGAACAAGATATCCCCAAGACAGCATTCAGGACAAGCTATGTTTCATATGAATACACTGTCATGTCTTTTGGCCTTGTCAATGCTCCTCCAACATTTTCTCGTGTGATGAACTTCATCTTCAAGCCCTACACAAATGACTTCATCTTGGTCTATCTTGATGACATTCTGGTATTTTCCAAGAACAAGGAGGATCATGCCAAACAATTGAGATTGGTGCTGGACAAACTCAGAGAACATCAGTTCTATGCGAAGTTTTCAAAGTGCGAGTTTTGGCTCGATGAGGTTCTCTACCTTGGGCATATCATCTCCGCCAAGGGCATAGCTGTTAATCCTGAGAAGGTGTCTGCAATTGTGAATTGGGAACCGCCTCAGAATGTGAAGCAGCTCCGCAGCTTTCTTGGGCTCGCAAGCTATTGTCGAAGGTTCATTGAAAATTTCTCTAAGATCGCGAAGCCTCTTTCCAACCTTCTCTAGAAGCATGTGAAGTATGTCTGGACGCCTAAATGTGACATCACTTTCAACACCCTCAAAGAGAAGTTAGTCACAGCTCCAGTTCTTACTCCTCCTGATGAATCCAAACCATTCGAAGTTTTCTGTGATGCTTCCCTTCAAGGTCTCGGTGCTGTGTTAATGCAAGAGAAGAAAGTTGTGGCCTATACCTCTCGCCAATTGAAGCCCAACGAAAAGAACTACCCCACTCATGACCTCAAGTTGGTGGCAGTTGTCCATGCTCTTTTAACATGGAGACATCTCTTGTTGGGAAGAAAAGTGGACATCTTCACTTATCATAAGAGTCTCAAGTACATCTTCACTCAGCCCAACCTCAACCTCAGGCAGACTCGTTGGGTCGAAATGATTCAAGAGTATAATCTGAGTATCGAATATACTCCAGGCAAGGCCAATGTCATTGCTGACGCATTGAGCAGGAATGCTTACTGCAATAGTTTGATTATCAAGCCCTTCAACCGGATCTTTGTGAAGCTTTCCGCAAACTTAATGTCCAAGTTGTTCCTCAAGGATTCCTTGCCAACCTCCAAGTCTCTCCTATTTTGGAAGATCAGATTCGTGAGGCTCAACTTCTTGATGCCATGGTGAAGAAGGTGAAGATTGGGATTGCCAAGAGCCAACCTAAGTACAAGTGCTATCGCCTTGATGACAAGGATACTCTATTCTTCGAGGATCGCATTGTTGTTCCTAAGGGTGACCTTCGTAAAGTCATTATGAACGAGGCTCACAATTCACTCCTGTCTATCCGTCCTGGAAGTACAAAGATGTTCCATGAACTCAAGCAGTCGTATTGGTGGACTCGAATGAAGCGCGAGATTGCTTAGTTTGTGAATGAATGTGATGTCTGCATAAGGGTGAAAGCAAAACACCAACGACCAGCTGGTCTCCTCCAACCTCTTGCCATTCCAGAATGGAAGTTTGACCATATTGAGATGGACTTCGTGACTGGATTTCCAAAGTCCAAGCGTGGCAATGATGCTATCTTCGTTGTCATCGACAAGCTTACTAAAGTGGCTCATTTTCTTCCTATCAAAGAATCTATCACATCAGCTCAGTTGGCAGAGCTATATACCTCCAGGATTATCTCTCTGCATGGCATTCCGCAGTTGATATCTTCAGATCGTGGAAGCATCTTTACCTCTAAGTTCTGGGACTCCTTTCAGAAGGCCATGGGCACCAACATTCGCTTCAGCACAACTTTTCATCCTCAAACTAGTGGCCAAGTTGAGCGAGTCAATCAAATTCTTGAAGATATGCCCAGGGCATGTGTCATTTCTTTCAGTATGAAGTGGGAATATTTTCTTCCATATGCCGAGTTCTCCTACAACAACAGCTTCCAAGCGAGTTCAGGCAAGGCCCCATTCGAGATTCTCTATGGCAGAAAGTGTTGTACTCCTCTTAACTGGTCAGAGACTAGTGAATGCCAACTTCTTGGCAATGCCTTGATCACAGAGGCTGGAGAAATGTGCAAAGTCATTCGTGAAAATCTCAAAGCCGCGCAATCGCGCCAGAAGAGTTACTATGATAGCAAGCATCATGACTTGGCTTTCGAGATCGGAGATCATGTCTACCTCCGCGTCTCTCCAATGAAAGGTACTCGTCGCCTCGATATCAAAGGGGAGCTTGCCCCTAGATACATGGGTCCTTTCAAGATAATTGGCAAAAGAGGCAATCTCGCCTATCAACTTGAGCTTCCATCCAACTTTGCAAATGTGCACAACATGTTTCATGTGTCTCAGCTTCGCTAGTGTTTCAAGACTCCTTATCGCACCATCAACTTCAAACATATTGATCTCCAAGAAGACCTGTCTTATCATGAGCATCCCGTTGCTATTCTTGAAGAAACTGAGTGCAAGACTCGCAACAAGTCTATCAAATTCCTGAAAGTGAAGTGGTCACATCATTCTGACTATGAAGCCACCTGGGAACGCGAGGACCACCCCCGTTCCGAATACCCGGAGTTTTTCCAGTCCTAGATCTCGGGACGAGATAGCTTGGTCAAGCGTCAGTTTGGTGCAATTCTTCAGAACATGACAGTCACTCAAAATACTATGAAGAAGAATCACTACTATCTACATGAAGTCTTTGACCGCACTTGGCTATTGTGTCTAATCTTTATAGTGTTGAAGATCTCAAGGTGATGGAATTTCAACAGGACTTTGACTGGGAGCAGCCACCTTCGAAGAAATTCAAGAAGGTGAAAGTTCCGCAGCTCATTGCTAGCTCATATTCCTCATCGCGTGAAACAGATGAAGCCGAAGACTTGAGCTACACCGCGGCAGGCCCTACTCCAACGGACGACCCCCAACAACACCGACGCCCCTCCATAGACGTCATGATGATATTCTGCAGGGGCGTTAGTCCTCATATTTCATCCCTTTGGTCATTCGATGACAAAGGGGGAGAAATATGAGTTAGTCTTCAAGCAGGTCTCTTATATGGGCATTTTTTTGCTAAGTTACAACCCATTCTCTTCTGAAGTGTTTGCTCTGATGAGTTGTAAACTTAAGTCCTATGGAGCTCTGACTCTTTTGAACTTCTTTTCTGCATGCTTATTCCTGAACTGCCTTAATGCACACATGCTTAATTCGTCAAGGTCCATATTTCATCATGCATTTCAAATTATTCATGTCTTATGTTAAATGCATGTATGAATTACAAGATATAGGGGGAGATCTCCATGATACTACTCTACAATGTGCATTAGCTACTCAAAGCAAATTCCTCAGATATGCACATCTTCAGGGGGAGTTCTTCTATATCTTGCAATAAAATTCCTCAATATTAGTATTTACACTTCATATGTTTATCCCCGTTGAAAACTTAACCTATATTTTCATCAATCACCAAAAAGGGGTAGATTATAAGTGCATCTAGTGCCCCTTAGTGATTTTGGTGTATTGAAGGCTTATAGGTTAAGGAACTAATGTGTTTGTGAGTGTACATAGGTCTATAAGTCTATAAGGAGTTTGATATTTACAATGAAAGTCGACCCCTAAAAATGAATGTCTTCAGTTGAAAACTTTGGTGTTCTTGAAGACTTTGAAAGTGAGGAATTTGGTGTGACCCTCAAGACTTGATATTCATGTGAGAATGGTGAACCATGAAGACTTTTGTTTTTGTAGTTTCATTTTCTCTTTCTTGAGTCATAGGAAACACCATACTGTCAAATGGGTTCGAGGTAAAACTAAGGAAAAGTTTCCAAGTGATGCTCATCTCAAAATCCTACACTTACCCAATCCTTTCGAGTGAAGACATTGGAAACCTCATACAGTTTAGTCAATTTCTTCAGTGCTAGAGACAAAGATCTTATGTTCTCTGAGGAATTTTTTCTGACTGAGGAGTTAGGAACTTGCTAGTGCGGTTTGCATACGAGTGAGGAACGTGATAGCCCTGAGGAATTTGAGAGCTTAAATATATGATCGTTGCTGTGCTATGCGCCAGCTGTCCCAAACTATCTACCCACCTAACAGTCATATCATTGAAGGGCACTTATGTCTTATCATGTCGGGCTGCTCCCTAGGCTATAAATAGCCGCCCCCTACAACCACTAGTTGGTTGGCTACTCCGAGAGAAATTGACACTTGTAATTGAGAACATCCCATCCTTCGAGGACTTTGAGCTAAAATCATCAAGTGAGGAAAAACCCAAACCCAAACACCTACAAACCCAAAGTGATTGAGCATCACTGAAGAGATTGTAACTATGTGGAACCGACACTTGTTACCTTTGAGGATAGTGCATCCTGCAGACAGTTACGTGTCATGGTCTAGAGCATCCATGAGGAAATTGTGGATCGCCGAGTGACCGAGTCTGTGAAGGTTTGGAAGTCACCTGAAGACTTACCATGAGTGATTGGGCGAGGTTTGTGTGACCTTAGCTTAAGGAGAATACAGTGAGGACTGTGTGTCCGGGACTGTGTGTCCTCGGGTTTAAATACCTAGCCTCTCCAACCAGACGTACGACTGTCACAGTAGTTGGAACTGGTCTACCAAATCATCGTCTTTGGCAAGCTACTGGTTCTATTTCCTCAACCCTTTCATTTCCTCATTCGTTCGTTGATGAACTTGACTGTTATTGTTTGAAGACTTTGACTGAGGACTTTCTCAATTTCCTCAATCCTAATTCTGCAGTCACTTTGTCTTCATCCTGCTTATCCTGTTTACACGCTACTTGTGATTTGTGCTTGTTTCATTTCATCACGATGACTATCCTACTGCTCTGTTATGCATGCACCTGAGTACTTATTCCACTGCTAAGTAGTTCGTTACTTAGGGAATTCCTCGCCTAGAATTTCCTTAGTGATAAATTTGTAAAAATCTCCTATTCACCCCGCCTCTAGTCAATATAATGCACTTTCAGCATTCAATTGCAAAACTCATGGAATATCGAGCATCTCTGCAAGTTCTACCCGTAAGGAGAGACTGTCGGGCCCTGCCCAGCAGCCACCCTTTTGTATAGGCCTTGCCTCAGCTGCTTGTAACCCCTTGTACAAAGCCAGGCGCAGACCCTGAATGAGAAATAAATGAAGCGCTGGGTGTCGGTGCAACAAACCCTGGGTCTGTTGCACAGTCTGTGCACAGGCATGAGAACAAGATCACATCAAGATCAGATTAGAGCACAAGGAACCAGTCCTTTGTAGGATCCAAGTACAGATTAGGAAGACCAAGACTAGCCAAGGAAGCAAGACGTTGCTCAGGGAAAAGCCTCCCTTGCCGGGCAG
This sequence comes from Triticum dicoccoides, assembly GCF_002162155.2. Lineage (NCBI taxonomy): Eukaryota > Viridiplantae > Streptophyta > Magnoliopsida > Poales > Poaceae > Triticum > Triticum dicoccoides. Next base: position 234,516,252 of record NC_041386.1, on the reverse strand, counting down.
GCGATCCTGGCAAGGACGAGGTTTCCCCCGTAAGTAAGCCTTAGGGTTGTCCCGACAGGCCTGCCGGGGCTTACGGACGCAGAACCACCCCACCGCACCACCTCATCACGACCCAAGTCATCAATCAATGAAGTCTCAAGCTCCAAGATGACTAAGTGGCTATTATTGGCCACATGGCAGCCACTTTCTACAGAAAATTCCTCCAAGCGACACCCATCATATGACGTGTCAAGCAAGCCGACGCGAAGCTGGCAAAATAGCCCGGCAGGACCTGCCGGCCAAGCTATGATGTGACATTGAGTGGTGCATTTAATGCGCTCTGTCAGCCCGTAGAGTTGTGTATGATAGCACTATTTTCTATCTAATCAGTGCAAAAAGACTGATTTGCCACTGTGGCGACCCCTTTATCTATAAAAGGAGGCCCATGGAAACCATAGAAAGGATTCAGACCTCCTCACACTCATACGCACGTAGATCCTCTCACCCCGAGGCAACCCTGTCGGGCAAGTGGGTTGTGCTCACCACCATTTTTCCATCAGCAATCCACCAAAGCAGGAGTAGAGTTTTATGCCTCAGAGCGGCACGAACCTGGGTAAAGATTGTCCGTGTGATCTCTGCCTTGTTGTTCCACGCTCTTCCGCTCTTTGTGCAACTTGCCATCCCCCTGCCGAACCAGAAAGGAACTCTTGGTCCCATAGCTGGTTGTGGTTTCTCATGACATCTTTGGCGTTCTAGGTAGGGGATCACTTGCGCGAACCCAAAGGCATGAGCAGCGCCTCATCTTCATTGCCATTTTCATCGTAAACGGCTCCATTGACTATGGTGCCCAAGAAGAAGCCCGGTGCCGCAGCTCACCCGTCCACCTCGAAGGCTCCGCCGCCCATGGCCGCCGACGCCACGAAGAACGCAGGGGCACACGAGGATGTGGGCACTGCGGGGGACGTGGTCGGCGTTGTCACGACCTCCGCCGCGGCCGAAGCGGGAGCAAGAGGCACCGGAGGAGAGTAGCATCAGCAACACCCCAATGGTCCTGCTCCACGAGGTACGACCGACGGGGTTATTCCGTCTGTACCTATTCTCCTCGCCGAAGGGCACAGCCGAAGTGGTGGAGGTCTGGGGCGAATCGCCACCCTCCGGCCGCCCCCGTCACGGGTATTGGGGAGCATCCTACGGCCATCCCCATGGACCTACCTTCCTCTCCCAAGACACCACGTGGACCAATGACATGAGCTTGTGCAAGGGCTATCGAGAATGAGGTTAACTCTCTCCTTGTTGAACTCCCCTTTGACCCACTTGAGACATGGCTACTACCTCAAACGGAGATGCTTTGTGTGCTTAGTTACCAAGGAAGCAACCAAGGAGAAGTTATGGTGCAAGATGGACATCAAGTGCATGAAGAGAATCTTCCCAGTCTAGAAATCCCGGTACAACCACAAATGTACCGCCCAACTACCGCCTGACTGGTACGATCGCTCGACTACCGCCCAAATACCGGTCCAGTTTTTGTGATCGCGCGGTGCAAGGCCGGTACAACATGGGTTTATCCTCGTAACAGCCATCAGACCGGTACAACCTCTCCAAACACCGGTAAAACCGCCAAGCACCTCCGGAAACACCTCTAGGAACCCGCACCTGAGCTCCCAGCGGTATAACTGCCCCCGTGACTGATACTACCGCCCTACCTGTGCGCAGTGAAAGGGGTTTCACCCCATGTATCCCCAACATACCCCTTGGACTATATATACTCGTCCCCTAGCTCCATAATAGAGTTAGCAAAGGATTATCTCGTTTTTGTGTGAGGGCTTTGCTCATTCACTTGGTTACCTTCTCCTCGGAGTTCACGACCTCTTCGGAGAAGATGCCCCAAGCAGATTCAACACCCGTCTACGGGAAGAACTCAAGACCTCCACACGGAGAAGAACCGGTTACCTTATGTATCGTCCCTTGTTGATCGTGGATCATGTATCACTTTTGTGTTTCGAGGATCTAGCATATGTGTGATCATCTTGTTGGTTTGAGTGATTCTCTCGTGTTTTCCCTCGTGTTTCCCCCTCGTGGTCTTTGTGTTCTTCGTCGGATTTGCTCCAATCGTGAAAGACCGACCACCTATGGTTCTACCCTACATCATCTTGGTATCATGAGCCACGTTGATCACGAATTTGGAGCCTCCCCCGCCGTTTTCTAGCGTTCTTTTGTTTTTTTCTTCATAAATTCGAAAATCCCCACCAAAAATAGCCCCAATTTTTTTGTGATTTGTTGGTGTGATGAAATTTTTTTGGATTTGATCCATGGATTTCATGTGTACCAGGTAGATCTAGCTTCCCCACAAGTTTCCCTACCTTCCATCCTTGAAATCTTCGCAATTTTGCCCCCAAAATCATCCATTTCCGCCCCAAGTTCATCCCGTATCTAGATCCGAGAATTTTCCCAAAAAAAGCAGTACAACCGCCCCCCGAGGTGGTACAACCGCTAACCCACCCCCTGATACTTATTCTAGCCCAAAACTGGAACTCCAAGACGCTCCAGGAGCGGTATAACCGCCTGCTCAAGCGGTACAACCGCCCCTCACAGTTTCAGCCTCGGCCGATTGACAGTTTTGACGATAACTAACTCATCTGGACTCGGATATTGACGTTCTTTATCTCGTTTTGAAGCTATTAACATTCCCCATCCCACAAAAATACTTCAAACATCATTTGACTACATCCAAGTTTTGGAACTTTGGCATGTTTGCCTAGGGCCTTCCCCACATCATCCGCTATATCACCATCGATTTCCGCAACTTAACCCATTTTGTTTCCCATAGAATTTGTGGTTGCTTGAGTTGTGATTTGAGTCTCCTAAGGTGTTTTGACTATTTAGGGATGGTTGCTTCTTCTTCAACCACCACCACCACTCCCACCATTTGACTTTGGTTTTGAGAATTTGAGTTGTGGTTCATCATTTCCTAGGGTGTTTCGGCTAACTAGGAACAGTTCGACATCGACATCACCGCCGCTCATCTTTGTCACGGACTCATCATCAAGGACGACCACTTCACCATTTTGAAACGTCACCGTAAGCAAGAACGATAACCCCTATATCATATTGGTATCGTGATATATCATCATTGTACATTCTTGCCATTGCATTGATAACCCCATAAACCATTTTGTGTACCTTTCCTATTGAGACCAGCCTTTGAGTATTATCGGCAATGTTACTTGTGCACATTAGTGATCATAGCTCCCATTCCATACGTACCATGTCATTTTGGTCCAGATCTTGGTATCATCTCTTGTGTCACAAGGTTGTCATAGCATACACACAATTGCTATCTTGGTTCGTGATGTTTTGCATGAGAAAGAGCTCACAAGTGAAAGAGCCAAACAAGCTTCTAGGCAAAAGTAAAAGATAAGCAAAGAGTTTATAAGCAAGAACCATAGCATCATACTACATTAAGATTGTCATACTCAACCATCTTGGATCATATCACCGGAATACCATACATATAGCATACTTGGGATATAAGTTGTTGCATTTTTGCTTAGTAGGTTGTGCACAAGCTCCTATAGGCCTATTGTGCAATCGTGCTAGCATCTCTTTAGTGTTGTGTAACAAGGGCATTTTCTTGGATTCCACATTTTGGCTCATTCCTTGGTTGCACGGACCCCTTTATCTATCTGTGTGTGTGTGTGTGTTCCCGTGTAACATATCTTGCTACTGGTCTACTTGTTGCATTTGCAAATTCGTGAATCTTTTCCAACATTATTGAAGCTCACTAACAATTGCATCAAATTTTGTGCCACCATCCTAACCGAGCTCCACCATAAGCTTTTATTTGTGTAGGTGTTAGAATCGACAAGAATTGGTACCAATTGTGCTATTTCCATGGTACAGATTTGAGTGACCATTGATCCATCTTCAACATCGGTCAAGGTACATTTGGTATAAGTTCTTCTCTTTCTCCCACTAACAAGGGCAAGTTCTTCTACCAACCCACTCTTCCTAGAGCAAGACGACGACCCGAACAACTACGTCACCAAGAGACTCCTCTTTGGCGCACAATGAGCTATGCATCAAGAACAACAAGCAATGAGTGATCACATCGACCATCTCGCCACTGACTTACGACTCTCCGAGCAACGTACAAGAGACTACTTCGACAACAAGCTCGATGAACAAAATCAAGAGAGCAATGCAAGAATGGACGAGATTCGTGCCTTCTTGGTTAACCGCTCTTCTACCTCTTCGTCCTACTCAAGACGGAGCCACTCGAGTCGACACTCAGACGACACCATCTCCGGCTCAAGTACTCCGACATCAAACACTCTACGACGAGCCGCACGCCAAGACCGTCAAGCAAACCACAATCCTCTACACGACAATCCGACACAAGAGCAACTAGACGAGCAAGCACATCGGCATCATCAAAACCAAGCTACATTCATGCAAGCACAAGAACAACAATGTCTACGCCAACAAGATGAAGAACGAGCGTGTCTACCCCAAGGAGAACAAGATGCCAAGGCACAACGTCAAGAACAACAATTGTGAGAAGCTCAAGCACTTGAGGCGCAATGTGCACTCCATGACACAATTCGCGCCGTTGCGATAGGCGCGAACGACCGCCATAGGCGTGAACAAGAAGAAGCACTTTGCGATGAAGTTTAAGAGAGGATTCATCAATCCCGAGTGCATCGTCAAGTTCCTGAAGCTCCTCCACAAGCTTGATAAGAACCTCAAGTTCACCAAGAGCAAGAAGACAATGGAAATCCTCCATGACAAGAGCAAGTTGAGGGAGCCAATCCTCCTCGTCAAGGACGTCATCACCCTCGACCCCAACACAATGAAGATCAACGCTACGGCAAACTAAAGTTCAACATCCCAAGTTTTCTGGAAGCAATGATCCCGAAGAATACCTTTCATGGGCATTGAAGGTCGACAAAATCTTTCGTTTGCATAACTACGAGGAAGAATAGAAGATCGCCATGGCATCCCTTGAGTTCCAAGACTATGTCCTCATTTGGTGGGAGAAAGTCACTGAACGCCGTGAGGTAAGTGGTGAACCACCCATCACAACTTGGGCGCAAATGAAGGATCTCATGAGAACACGTTTTGTGCCAACCTACTACAACCGCGACCTCTTCAAGAAACTCCAACTCCTCAAGCAAGGAGCAAAGAGCGTTGAAGAATACTACAAAGAAATGGAGATTGACGTGATAAGAGCCAATGCTAAGGTAGATAATGAGAAAACTATGGCATGTTTCTTGAATGGAATCAACCATCCTATCAAGAAGATCGCCGATTTCCAACCTTACTCCAACCTCATTGAGCTAGTGCATCAAGCTACCAAGGCGGAACGACAAGTGCAAGATGACTTCATGTATCCCAAGTACTCTTCCAAGAGCTACGGCTTCCCCAACACACATGCTTCAACAACTCCTACATCTTCTACCTCAACCAAGCCTTCACCAAGCAACGACGACAAGTCAAGTTACAAGAAAACTTCGACAACTTCAAGTCGTCCTCCTACTATAAGCAACTTCAAGCCAAGAGCTTCATCATCATCTAATCCAACCGATGAGACCATCAAGACAAGTTCCTTCAAATGCTTCACATGCGGCGGCCGAGGCCACAAGTCCTTCAAGTGTACCAACAGGCGCACCATGATATTCAACGATGATACATATGAATCCATGAGTAAAGGCGAAATGGAAGCCATTGAGCAAGTGGCCATGCACCGACAAGTGAACGAAGATTAAGAAAATCAAGTCTTCTGTGATGAAGACTTGAGCCCTGCTCTTGTTGTCTCCAAGGTCTTGATGCTTCAACATCAACAAGATGAAGACCAAAGATTTCATATCTTCCACACCAAGGCCGACATCATTGGAAGGTCCGTGAAGGTCATCATCGATGGAGGGAGTTGTCATAACTTAGCAAGTGAAGAACTATGTGTCGGTGTCAAAACTGGCAGATCTCGGGTAGGGGGTCCCGAACTGTGCGTCTAAGGTTGATGGTAACAGGAGACAGGGGACACGAAGTTTTACCCTGGTTCAGGTCCTCTTGATGGAGGTAATACCCTATGTCCTGATTGATTGATATTGATGAATATGAGTATTACAAGAGTTGATCTACCACGAGATCGTAATGGCTAAACCCTAGAAGTCTAGCATGTATGACTAAGGTGTTGAGTATATACTTTCCATACTACACCCTCCGATTTATATAGACACTGGGGGATCTAGGGTTACATAGAGTCGGTTACATAAGAGGGAATCTTCATAGTTGTTCTCCAAGCTTGCCTTCCACGTCAAGGAGAGTCCCATCCGGACACGGGTAAAGTCTTCGGTCTTCATATCTTCAAAGCCCATCAGTCCGGCCAATAGATAACCGGTCGGACGCCCGAGGACCCCTTAGTCTAGGACTCCCTCAGTAGCCCCTGAACCTGGCTTCAATGACAAGGTATCCGGCGCGTAGTGTTGTCTTCGGCATTGCAAGGCGGGTTCCTCCTTCCGAACTCCCGAATAATCTCCAGACGAATTGATCGTGTCCGGACCTGTAACACACACCGCAGACAACCGCAGAGAGAATATAATAACACACAAGTCGAATCTGCTGACAACTTTAGTAATGCGACATCACGCTTGTCCGGTCATAATTTCGAACCGTTTTTTGCCCCACATTTCGAGACGCGGTTTTCATTGGCACGTCTTGTTAAAGCAGAGATCGTGTCCCCTTATTACGGGATTCTCATCAATACGGGCATGGGTAACCCAACCACGCTGTTTACACAGCCCTTGGAAGCAGGTGAATTTCAAGGCAAATGGGGGGCTGTTCGATATTCACCACACTTATAAGGAGAAAAGATTCCCCTTTCTTCTCCCACGCTTTCTTCCTGCCTCTCCGTTCTTGAGCTCCAATGCTCAAGTCCTCATTCGTTCCCATTCAAACAAACATCCAACCATGTCCGGATCCGGAGCCGACGGCAAGTGGATGGCCTCCTCTATTAAGAGGAAAAGTATAGAGGAGCTCCGAGAGGCCGGATACCTGGCCAAGGAGATCGTTTACCGACTTCCGGCCAAGGGGCAGATCGCCCCACCCCCGAGCCTCATGAAAGAGTGGTGTTCCTCACGCATTTGTCCGCGGTTTGGGATTCCCTTTCCACCCGTTCGTCCGTGGACTGATGTTTTATTATGGGCTAGATTTCCATGATCTAGCCCCCAACTTTATCCTTAACATCTCGGCATTTATAGTCGTGTGTGAGGCCTTTCTCCGCATCCCACCTCATTTCGGCCTATGGCTGAAGACCTTCAATGTGAAGCCGAAGGTGGTGAGCGGTCAACAGGCAGAGTGCGGAGGAGCTATGTTGGGTAGGATGCCCAACGTCACCTGGCTGAAAGGTTCTTTCCTGGAAACGGTGAAGGGGTGGCAGTCGGGGTGGTTCTACATCACCAAGCCGCGCGACACCAACTGGATGGCGGCCCCCGAATTCCGATCCGGAGCTCCGATGCGGCTTACTTCCTGGCAAGAGAAGGGCCAAACCTGGGGTTCTTCGGGTGAGCTGACAGGGCTCCAGACATGTGTCCAGAACATGATATCCAACAGGATCAAGCTTGTCAACATGATCCAGGTTATGCTCATCCGCCAGATCCTCCCGTGCCAACATCGGACTTGCTATTTGTGGGAATTCGATCCGGCCAACCACCAGATGCTACTAGAACTCTTCAGCACAATGCATGAGGATATCTAGAAAGTGCTTTTCAAGGATGGCGAGATGCCACTGCCTACAACCGAGGTCGTGGGCTTAGCTCGAAGCTCCAAGCTAATTCGGTATGTTCTTTCACACTCTCAAGGCATAATCTTTACTAGCGCATTGTGAGAAAGAAGTCTAAGCTCTCCTATCATTTATTTCCTTAGGCCTGGACCGACATAGCGAGGCGGATTGACTGTCTAGCCCCGCTACCAGAAGACGAAGAGACCCCACTCCAGACGAAGATGTTGTTCCCGACGCCTTACGAAGTGCCAGAGAAGAAGACCAAGAAGGCGGCCAAGGGGAACAGGAGTGGCCTTCGGCGAAGGGATACTTCGGACCTGTTGTCTGAAGTTGGGAGACTGACCCTTCGGTCGCTGAAGACGAGGAGGAGGAGGAGGAGGAGGAAGAAGAAGACAACTCCCCCCCGAGGGGGGAGGAATAAAAGGGTGGCCTCCACGAACTTGGAGCTGAAGGCATTGAAGAGGGGGGAGGGCTCTCTCGCGGATAACTGCGCGTGGGATGTCGATAGCAGTCCGGAGCAAATGCCCCGGACCAGGCCTCAGGCCGCTTCGTGAGTACCAAATACCTTATGCTCGTCCAGATGTATGGCCCTTCCCCTTTGCCACATTAATATGTTTAATTTATGCTATTGAGTCCGGCCCGCGTCAGTTCTCTGCAATCCTCGATAGAGGGATCGCTAGACTTGAAGGAGATGGCTAGTATGTCGCCGCCACCAGCTCACTCTACCTCACCCAAAGGCAATGACGAGGTGGTGTCCCAAAGAGTCTTTCCTGACCAAGGGGAGGCTACGGAGATCGTCAGGGTGGCATCCAAGGATGGCTCCACGACCACCGGACACACGGGGGAAGAAACCCCCATGGGGACTGATGGTGGGGGCCGTGTTCCATTCGGCCCTCAGCCGGATATCATTCCGGAGACCTGTACAGCTCCAGAGTCTAGCGAACAGCCTTCCCCGAAAGGGGGTGTGTGTGCCTGTTCCGCTGGTGGCCTCCGTCCAACCGGAGGAGCCGGATGATCTGCTGGAAGCATTGCAAAGTGCTTCCATTGTAGATGAACACCGTGTCCTCATGGGTACGATGATCAAAAAGTTCAGTCTGCCAAAAGCGGGCTGATCGAAGCCTGCACTAGCCTTTTAACAGGCTTTGAGGTAATTGTAGAAAGAATATCACAGCATAGACAGTAGCCCCTGATGCTCTGTTCGGTGTTCGGAAAGAAAAGCCAAATAGAGGATGAAAACAATTTTCGCAGGAGTCTAACATATGATGTCTATGTAAATAAGCAGGCGTAGCTGCTAGCTGCTGCCGCTCATACTGCGGAGGTCTCCGAACTGAAGCAGAGCCTAGAGCGGGCTGAGGAGGAGCTCAGCCTTGTGAAGAAGCAGCTGGAGGACAGCCAAGGTATGTAGTAACCTGCGCGTGTATGTTAGGAAGGATGAATACTTCGTGCTGACTAAAGTGTCATGGACTATGCTAGGGGCCACGATCGAGGTGGCGTCCCTCAAGAAGGCATTAGCCGAGGCCGAGGACAAGGAGGCCAAGGAACACGCTGTACGTGAAAAGCACGAGGCCCGAGTCAGCGAGGTTCAGCAGGAGCTTCAGGATGCCGTTAAGAAGTACGAGTCGCTGGAGCGTGATTCCAAGACACAGGTGTCCAAACTTGCAAAGGCCCGCCAGATCGCACAAGAGGCTCGAGCCGAGGCCCTGAGCACCCTTCAGGAACTCCAGGCGGCTAAGAAGATTGTGGCGGGTAAGGCTTTCATTATGCAAAACAGGTGTGTGTGAAGGAAACGCTCCTTTTACTTACCCGAATCTGGTGCTCTACAGGGGCGTTTACAGATTTGCCGTGCAGTGTATCCGATGCTCCTGAATTCTATCGAGCCGAGGAAGGGAGTTTGACGGAGAAGTTGTTCTAGTCTCAATATCTTGGACCAGAACATCCGGTATCCTTCAGCGACCACCTGAAACAGTTGGTCGAGCTACACAAGGCGGCCGAGCTGGCCATGAGGGACCTGATAGTCCGGCTATGGCCTGCCACGCCGGTACCCATCAGCTACTTCGGGCTGGTGAAGCGGCTTGTTGGTGCATGCCCACAGCTTGAGGTCGTAAAGCGGTCGGTCTGTAATGAAGGTGCCCGGATGGCCTTTGCTCGTTGCAAGATGTGGTGGGCGAAGATGGACACCGTCGAGCTGATCGAGGGGCCGCCGAAGGGCAAGGAGCACCGTACACCCGAGTGCTATTTTTCGGATGTCCGAGAGGGGTCTCGTATTGTAGCCATGCAGTGCGGGCAGGACATTATTTTCGGATGGATACACTCGTTTTTTGTCTTGTATGATGACAACAAATCCGCTTTGTTATATAATTTATGTTTTGATTGTGTCCTCCTGTGCGGCCGTGTTATCTGAAATCTGAGGGTTGGCTAGTCGTCGGCTTCTGCCCTCACGTAGGTAGTATGGAGGTGTTCGGGATGGTATCTAAACAATCTTGATCCGATTATATGGTCCTTGAAGGAGTTGTTTAGCGCAACGAACCAGGCAACAAGACTATACGGCTTGAATGCCCTCACTTAGCCATAGGAGTTTTATAATAAAACATTGGCACAGCCCCTGGTATATGAACCAGAGTGTTGTTAGAGTCTGATCGGGAAGTACGATCCTTCACAAAATGCGGAAAAACCTCCAACAATTTGAGACCTCCGAACAGCTGACCGGCTCTCGCCGCATCATGACAGTCAGTTTTCGGCTTTCTCTACTGAGGTGCTCATCCAGTTTAGACCAGGGCACAATTGCAGTAGTTCTCCCTTTACTACCCTAGATGATGTAGCAGAATGTAGGATAGCAAGCACAGGAGCCGGGCAACCCAACTATTGACCAAAGACATGATTCGGAGCCAATGCATATAATGCTAAATTCGGGGTGCCGAACTATACTTACAAGAAGTGTTCGGACTTTTGTTGCCGTAATGTGGGGTGCTATAAAGCCCCTGGCAAACATCAAAATGTACCAAAGTGTACGGGTGCTACCTGATGGGGTTATCCATAGGGAAACAGAAAAAAGAAAGAAAAGAAAGAAAGAAAACAGAAAAGATGTAACGGTAAAAGCTGGGGTCCTACAGCTCCATCTACAAACCATTTTTATTGTAATGTAATTAGTATGTCAAGGCGCATTGATAGAAGTAGTGCAATAAGCAACAGGCTATTTAACATGCCGAAACCAGGGAAGAGCTGCATGTGGGTCCTGGAAGACATGTAGAGTTATCGTTAAAGGAATCACCTAAAACGTCCCCGTATGTCTGCGCTCCTCGCCATCTTTGGTGTGTTTATTCTTCAAGAGGACCGATAACCAGACCACCCGATGGGGCCTGTAGGACTAAAACCTGAAATAAAACAAGAAAAAGTGAAAGTATGTGTGTATCCGATGTCGGTTGAGTCGTGCCGTGGATCACAAGCTAGCTATGCCTCCGTCGATGCCCACGGAATTTTGGGTGCGTAGTTATGCATGCGCGGCACGCAGGCCACCGCTTGATCGGGACTGGGACGGAGGCCGGATTGCTAATCGAGCTCCTGACGAGCCGAGCTCTCCTGCTGTAGAGTAGTCCGGACCCTCTTAAGGGTGCCTGAGGGCTCGGCAGCCGAATGAAGGTTCTACTTGAGAGGGCTGCTTTGTACTTCTCCTGCTAGGGCCGCTGTGTGCTCTTCTGTACGGAGAGAGCATTCCGTATTGCCATTGACTATTATGACGCTACGTGGGCCGGGCATCTTGAGCTTGAGATAATCATAGTGTGGCACTATATTGAATCGAGCAAACGCAGTTCGTCCGAGTAGTGCATGATAGCCGCTACGGAATGGGACGATATCGAAGACTAACTCCTCGCTTCGGAAGTTGTCCGGAGATCCGAAGACAACCTCTAATGTGATTGAGCCTGTGCAATGGGCCTCTACGCTTGGAATGACTCCTTTAAAGGTAGTCTTTGTAGGCTTGATCCTTGATGGGTTAATGCCCATTTTTGCACTGTATCCTGATAGAGAAGATTGAGGCTGCTACCGCCGTCCATAAGGACACAAGTCAGGTGGAACCCATCAATTATCGGGTCTAAGACCGGTGCTCCTGAGCCTCCGTGACAGATAGTAGTTGGGTGACCCCGGCAATCAAAAGTGATCGGGCATGATGACCATGGATTGAATTTTGGGGCGACTGGCTCTATCGCGTAGATGTCCCTGAGCGCACGCTTGCACTCCCTCTTGGGGATGTGGGTAGCATATATCATGTTTACCGTTTTAACCTGAGGGGGAAACTTCTTCTGTCCCCCTATGTTCAGTTGTCGTGGCTCTTCGCCGTCGTCCTCGCTGTGCGATCCCTTTTCCCTATTCTCGGTGTTTAATTTGCTGGCTTGTTTGAAAACCCAGCACTCTCTATTTGTATGATTAGGAGGCTTGTCGGGGGTGCCGTGAATCTAGCATGGACGATCAAGGATGCGGTCCAAGCTGGATGGGCCCGAATTGTTCTCTTGAAACAACTTCTGCCGCTGACCGGACATAGAGCCACTGAATCCGGCGTTGACCGTCGTATCCTCGGTGTTGTCACTGTGGTTTCGGCGCTTGTCTCTGTTGCGTCGAGACTTTTCTTTGTTGCTTTTAACTTCAGGGGTGCCAGCGTCGCTTGCATTGTTTTTGCTACGGGCCAACCAACTATCCTTGCTCGCACAAAAGCGGGTCATGAGTGCCGTGAGGGCTGCCATGGATTTTGGATTTTCTTAGCCGAGGTGGCGACCGAGCCATTCGTCGTGGATGCTATGCTTAAAAGATGCTAGAGCTTCGGCGTCCAGATAGTCGACAATTTGGTTCTTTTTAGTTAAGAACCTTGTCCAGAATTTCCTGGCGGACTCTCCGGGCTGTTGAACTATATGGCTTAAGTCATCAGCATCCAGAGGTCGAACATATGTACCTTGGAAGTTATCGAGGAAAGCCTCTTCCAAGTCCTCCCAGCTGCCGATGGAATTTTCAGGCAGACTATTTAGCCAATGTCGAGCTGGCCCTTTAGTTTTAGAGGGAGGTATTTTATGGCGTGGAGGCCAACTCCGTGGGCCATATGGATGTGGGGAATGAAGTCCTCGATCCACACTGCGGGGTCCATGGTTCCATCGTATGATTCTATGTTCACGGGCTTGAATCCTTCGGGGAATTCGTGATCCAGGACCTCAACAGTGAAGCAATGAGGGTGTGTGGGGCCTCTATATCGAGCCGTATCGTGACGCAGCCCTGATAGAGTCCGTCTGCGGTGTTCGGCCCCCGTAGGACTGGGTTTGTCACGTCCGAATACGTGGTCGTGGTCGCGTGTCGAGGCGCGTCCTCGCGGCCCGTAGATTGATCTTGTATGTCATGTTATATTGTCCAGGTTCTGTCGGAGGTCATATGTATGGCCGTGGGCTAATTTACCTCTGCCTGAGTGATGAGGCGGAGTGGGCTGGTGTTCGACATGAGTTGTCGTTCTGTCCCGACCACGTGGTGGTCGGTCGGCCGTATTGTGCGATGGTGGTATGTACTCCGGCACCTCCTCATCGAACTGAGGTAGCAATTTGCGTTTTGGGTAGATTTTGGTTGGGCGCTTGAGGCCATACTCTTCGGCTGCTAGGACATCTGTCCATTTATCATTGAGCAGATCTTGGTCAGCTTGAAGCTGCTGCTGCTTCTTTTTGAGGCTCCTTGCCGTGGCTATTAGCTGGCGCTTGAAGCGCTCCTGCTTAAGATGTTCCTCGGGCATGATGAAATCTTTGGTGCCAAGGATCGCCTCATCTTCAGAGAGCGGAAGGTAATTATCATCCTCTGAATCTTCGTGCGTGGCCTGTTTAAGAGGGCTAACCTGCTCATCTTCCCGTTCATCTTGTTCATTTGCTTTATCGACGGGGTCTTCATTGTCTTCGGCACCTTCTGGAGTGTCATCTTCTCCTGTGCTGGTGTTGCTGTCTTTACTACGGCATGACTTAGAGCGGCACTGCTGATGACGGTGCTTTGACTTTATTTCATAAGGTTTATCCTCAACTGGGTCTTCCTTATCGTCGCCGCTGTGCTCCTTTGGTGCATCCACCATGTATATGTCATACGAGGAAGTGGCCGTCCAGCGTCCGGTGAATGGCGGGTTCTGGGCCTCCTCTTCTCCGGCATCGTCATCCATACTGTCGATGTCCTCAGAGTCATAATCAAGTTCGTCGGTCAAATCCTCAATCGTGGCTATAAAGTGGGTGGCGGGTGGGACGTAAAATTCTCCATCGTCATCCCCTAGTTCGAGCCAGATATAGTTCGTCTGTGGGTCCTCCGCCAAGGACATGTTTTTTAATGAGTTCAGCACATCACCCAAAGGCGAGTGCTGGAAGATGTCCGCGGCGCTGAATTTGAAGATCGATAAACGATCAAGCTCGGCGTCCGCGGGCTGGCGTGGTTCGGAACCTATGGCCGGAGACGAGTCCAGTGTTCTGGTGGCGTAGGCCTCGTGTGAGACCAGGTCCATGTATGGCTCCAACACCGTGGAATCTGTGGCCTCCGAGGTGGGGTTAATCCTTCCGTCTCCTGGTGGCGCGGCCTGCTCCGGCTCTAGGGCTAGAGCGGTTATAGGAGAGATCTCCTGGATGCGGCCCGATGACAGATTTAGGTCATGATCATTGGGGTGACCGGGAGCGGCCACCGCGGTATCGAATCCGGCGAAGATCAAGTCTCCATGGATGTCGGCGAGGTAGTTCAAGCTCCCAAATCTGACTTGATGGCCAGGGGCATAGCTTTCGATCTGCTCCAGATGGCCAAACGAGTTAGCCCGCAGTGCGAAGCCGCTGAATACAAAGATCTGCCGGGGAAGAAAGTTTCTCCACAGACAGCTTCATCATTGACGATTGAAGGGGCCATCAAACCTTTCAGCGACAGCACAGAGGAACTCTCAATGAAAGCACCAATGTCGGTGTCAAAACCGGCGGATCTCGCGTAGGGGGTCCCGAACTGTGCGTGTAAGGTTGATGGTAACATGAGACAGGGGACACGAAGTTTTACCCACGTTCGGGCCCTCTTGATGGAGGTAATACCCTACGCCCTGCTTGATTGACATTGATGAATATGAGTATTACAAGAGTTGATCTACCACGAGATCATAATGGCTAAAACCTAGAAGTCTAGCCTGTATGACTAAGGTGTTGAGTATATCCTTTCCGGACTACACCCTCCGATTTATATAGACACCGGGGGGGTCTAGGGTTACATAGAGTCGGTTACATAAGAGGGAATCTTCATAGTTGTTTTCCAAGCTTGCCTTCCACGTCAAGGAGAGTCCCATCTGACACGGGTACAGTCTTTGGTCTTCATATCTTCACAGCCCATCAGTCCGGCCCATAGATAACAGGCCGGACGCCCGAGGACCCCTTAGTCAAGATGAAGCACCCACATCCCTACAAGGTTCAATGGCGTAGCCACTCCGGCACTATCCAAGTCGAGCATATGGTATAAGGTTCATTCAAGATCGGAGCATATGAAGACACTTTGGAGTGTGACGTCGTTCCGATGTCCGTTTGCCACCTCCTTCTTGGACGACCATGGCAATTTGACTGAGGCTTCATCCACAATGGGTGAATGAATCACTATAGCTTCAAGATGAAGGCAAAGGAGTACGTACTACGACCTATGTCTCCAAGCCAAGTGATCGCCGACAAGCAAGCCACCCATCGTGGAGAGAAAAGTGAGAGAGCGAACCACCCAAAAGAGAGTGAGAACCACAAGCCCAAATTGAGTGCATCCACGATGAGTGACAAGAAAAACTTAATCCTATTTGCAACCCAAAGTGAGATGAGAGAAGTGTGTGAGAACCCATCAAGTGTCATGCACTATGTCCTTTTGTGCAAGGACGAGTGTAACACCCCGGATGTAATTTTCCCCATTTGTACTCCAACTCTTGCCGTTTCCGGCGTTAAGTTATTTTATTTCATCGTGTTCGGGTTTTTGTCTCCGTTTGTTGTTGTCGTTGTCATGCATCTCATATCATTTCATCATGTGCATTGCATTTGCATACGTGTTCGTCTCATGCATTCCAGCATTTTCCCCGTTGCCGTTTTGCATTCCGGCGCTTCGTTCTCCTCCGGTGGTCATTTCTAGCTTTCTTTCGTGTGTGGGGATTAAACATTTCCAGATTGGACCGAGACTTGCCAAGCGGCCTTGGTTTACTACCGGTAGACCGCCTGTCAAGTTTCGTACCATTTGGACTTTGTTTGATACTCCAACGGTTAACCGAGGGACCGAAAAGGCCTCGTGTGTGTTTCATCCCAATACCCCTCCAATTTGGCCCAAAACTCACCAAACTCTGCTCCATGTCCTAGAGCGTTCGATCACGATCGCGTGGCCGAAAACCGCACCTCATTTGGACTCTCCTAGCTCCCTCTATGCCTATATAAAGGCCCCTTCATTTTCGGATCTCCTTCCTCCCTCTGAAACCCTAAAATCCGTCTCCGCCGCCGCCGGACGTGTCTGGACGGAGCCGGACAACGTCCGCCGCCACCGCCGCCCAACCGCGTCGCGCCACCTGTCCCGCGGGGGACCGCTTCGCCGCCGACCCCGCCAGGCCCGCGAGGCCCACACGCGGCCCTCCCCGC
>NC_041386.1:234434074-234499209 GCF_002162155.2 Triticum dicoccoides | reverse complement strand
GGACTTCGGCAACCGGAGCCGGGCCCAGCGCCGCCAGCCGCCGCCCCCACCGACCGGACCCGCGCCTCCCCGCTGCTTCTTCGCTCGCCGGAGCCGGCAAGGCTCGCCAGCGATCCTCGGGCTCCGCGTGCCCCGATCCAGATCGGATCCGAGACGGCTACAGTAAACACTAATTTTCGCGAGGTTGTTTTTTTTTTTGCTGTCCTGAGATTCTTGATCCATATGCCCCTGTTTGAGGCTCCTTAACTTTGCATCCGTAGCCCCGATTTGGGCATATAGCATATCAAAATGTTCATCTCAGAGACTACATCATTTCATTCCATTGCATCATTTTTATTTGAGCTCATATTGATGCCCGAAATGCTGTTAGAAGAGGGCTACTTGAGTTAATTGTCAGATCTGTTACTCCGTTTAGCACTTTTGTCATTTTTGCCATGATTAATGTGTGCATGATATGCCCGTGAGTTCTACATATGTTTTGTTAAGGGTTTTGTCATCTTTCCAGAGGTGCAACCCATGTATTTTTAGGATGTGTGTGGTGACTTGTGCAAGCTTGCAAAGTGGTGCACTTGCTAATTCTGTTTTCAGGGACTTAGTGATTTCACTAAGTCCTGGGATTGTTTATCTCACGATGCCATATGTTCATGTTCATTCCTAGTGATCCGTGCCTCTTTTGAGGATAATCAGTAAGGGAGTTTTGTTAATATTGTAGTGCTCTACCCTTCCATGTCTTTGTTTGCAATTATGGAGCACCCTACCTTGAGTCAATCGAGATCTACTTTTGCTTCGTTGCGAATC
The DNA here is from genome assembly GCF_002162155.2 of Triticum dicoccoides. Taxonomy (NCBI): domain Eukaryota; kingdom Viridiplantae; phylum Streptophyta; class Magnoliopsida; order Poales; family Poaceae; genus Triticum; species Triticum dicoccoides. Next base: position 234,498,411 of record NC_041386.1, on the reverse strand, counting down.
TGGGCAGATCGTCAACTTGTTTGCGATTTTGCCGATGTAATTGTAGTTGATCCGTGCATGTTATGCCATTGTTCTTGCCATGTCTAGCTTGTATTTTGTGCCTTCTTGATGGATGTATGCTTGTCTTGCCATGACTTGCACCATGGTGAGTGCATCGAGCTCGTAAACATGCCTTCGTGAGTTACGTTTCAGCATGTCCCAGTTTTCACTAAGTCTGAAAACTGATTATGTTTTTGCTATGTTCGTGTGCTTGTTAGTATATTTTGTGATCCCTTTTGGCCCAAGGTCACTAAGGGACTTTTGTTAAGCTTGTTGAGTAGCTCCATGCCATGTCTTTCTTTGTCATGTTCAGGTCATGTAGCATGTTGTTTTGTTGCTCCGAAGAGGGCTATATGATCTGAAATTCCAAACAAGTGTTGACTTCACTAAGTCTGAGATCTGTTTTACCATTTGCGATTTTGCCATGCTTGTTTGAACCTCCTAATGGATGAATTGGCCGTAGCTCAGTGCTAGATTTTTGTTAAGCATCTTGTATGCTTCCCTGCCATTTATTTTGTTGCCATGTTTGGGTGCTGTAGCATGTTCATATCATTGCATTTAGATGCCTACTTGCTGTAAATCGCAGACCGGTGTCAATTTTGAATCGCTTGCCATTTCCAAACCGTAACTCCGATTCCGGCGTTCTTTATATCGTTTTCAAGTGATTTCATCTCATCTTTCCAGTGGCACCCTTGGAATTCCAAGTTGAGGCCAGGTTCATGCATTTCCTGTCATATCTTGCATTTGGCATCCCGCATCGCATCCCGCATAACATATCATCTTTGCATCGTGTTGATTGAGTTTGCACGTGGTTGATTGTACACTTGTTGCTGTTTGTCTTGTTTGGGTAGAGTCGGGAGACGAGTTCGCTAACGAGGAGCCCATTGAGTTTGCGCTTGAGGATCCAGTCAACTCTGACAACTGTGCAGGCAAGATGATCATACCCTCGAAATCACTACTATCTTTGCTATGCTAGTTTGCTCGCTCTTTTGCTATGCCAATGCTACGATGCCTACCACTTGTTTGAAAGCCTCCCAAATTTCCATGTCAAACCTCTAACCCGCCATTGTCCTAGCAAACCGTTGATTGGCTATGTTACCGCTTTGCTCAGCCCCTCTCATAGCGTTGCTAGTTGCAGGTGAAGATTGGAGGCCGTTCCTTATTGGAACATTTATACTTGTTGGGATATCATTATATTGCTATGTTATCTTAATGCATCTATATACTTGGTAAAGGGTGTAAGGCTCGGCCTCTCGCCTAGTGTTCTGTTCCACTCTTGCCGCCCTAGTTTCCGTCATATCGGTGTTATGTTCCCGGATTTTTGCGTTCCTTACGCGGTTGGGTTATAATGGGAACCCCTTGATATTTTGCCTTGATTAAAGCTTTTCCAGCAATGCCCAACATTGGTATTACCATTTGTCACCTAGCCTTTTCTTTCCCTTGGGTTCTGCAGACTCAAGGGTCATCTTACTTTACCCGCCCCCCCGGGCCAGTGCTCCTCTGAGTGTTGGTCCCACCGAGCGATGTCCGGGGCTACCAGGGGCAACTCTGGGCTGGCCTACCCGACGTCTGGCTCATCTGAGTGTTCCCTGAGAAAGAGATATGTGCAGCTCCTATCGGGATTTGTCGGCACATTCGGGTGGTGTTGCTGGTCTTGTTTTAAGTTGTCGAAGTATCTTGAATTACCGAGATACCGAGTCTGATCGAAACGTCTTGGGAGGAGGTCTATTCCTTCGTTGACCGTGAGAGCTTGTCATGGGCTAAGTTGGGACTCCCCTGCAGGGATTTGAACTTTCGAAAGCCGTGCTCGCGGTTATGGGCAGATGGGAATTTGTTAATGTCCGGTTGTAGATAACTTGAACCTTAATTTAATTAAAATTAATCAACTGAGTGTGTTACCGTGATGGCCTCTTCTCGGCGGAGTCCGGGAGGTGGACACGTTGTTGGAGTAATGTTTGCGCAGGTTGCTCTTTAGTTTCTTGCTCGTGCTTTGCCTCCTCTTCTCGCTCTCTTCTGCGAATAAGTTAGCCACCATACTTGCTAGTCGCTTGCTGCAGCTCCACTCATATTTTACCTTGCCTATAAGCTTGAATAGTCTTGATCGCGAGGGTGCGAGATTGCTGAGTCCCCGTGGCTCACAGATTACTATTACACCAGATGCAGGGCCTGATGATTCCACTCCAGGAGACACGTATGAGCTCAAGTGGGAGTTCGACGAAGACTCTCAACGATACTACGTTTCCTTTCCCGATGATCAGTAGTGGTGCCCAGTTGGGGGTGATTGGGACCGTTGTCGCATGTTGGGTTCTCTTTATTTTGGCGCCGTAGTCGGGCCATGAGTGTTTTGGATGATGTAATGTTATTTATGTACTTGATTGACGTGGCGAGTGTAAGCCAACTATGTTATCTCCCTTTTTGTTATCACATTACATGGGATGTTGTGAAGATTGCCTAACTTGCGACATATGCCTTCAATGCGATTATATCTCTAAGTCGTGCCTCGACACGTGGGAGCTATAGTCGCATCGAGGGTGTTACAATGAGGCACCCCAAACTAACAACTCTCACAATCTACCTTTAATGTTATCTTCTCTATTGCTGTAATTCCAAGATGTATTCCCCGATGAACTACCTTCGGGTCTACCTCCACTACGAGGCATCAAACACTGAATCGACCTCATCCTCGGAGCACCCCTTCCTAACAAGGCTCCCTACCGCATCAACCCTGAGGAAACCAAGGAGATCCAACGACAAGTACAACAACTCGTCATTGGGGCACTGAACCTATTTGGTCCTCTGTCATTTTGCTTTCGTGTTATTCTGTATGACTGAATATCTGAACTTCTATGAACTTGATGTGTGTGTCTCTGTTGGAAGTATTATTGAGATATTAAGCAGCCCAGTTGTCTCTTATCTTTAAATGTTAGTTATCCATGGGGACTACTTTGTTTCATAACTGGAATGTTTTGTGTTGAAATGTGTGTGTCTTGAACTCGGAAGCTAGACAACATGATGTTAGAGCCAAGATTGAGGAGAGTCACTACTCCATAATTTGTCTGTAGGAAACCAAATGTGAGCAGTTTGACATTAGAATGATTAGGTCTTTCTGCCCTAGCCGCTTTGATCAGGTTGCTTTTTCTCCTTCTGTGGGTGCATCTAGTGGAATTTTGGTCATTTGGAACTCCTCTACTTTTGAGGGTCAGCTAGTGGAAATACAATGTTTCAGTGTTGTTGTTTCTTTTAAGTCTGTTCATAATTCTGAGAAGTGTACTTTGGTTTCGGCCTATGGACCATGCAAGGGTCAACCTAGAGATGACTTTGTTAGCTGGTTGTATCACCTAACCATCCCTCCCGAGGAAAATTGGTTACTCCTTGGTGATTTCAATTTTATTCGTTCTTTGGATAACAAAAATCTACCAGGAGGTAATATAAATGACATCTTCCTTTTTAATGAGGTGATTGGACACCTTGCTTTGTTGGAATTACCTATAAAGGGAAGAAGTTTCACGTGGTCTAATATGCCGCAAATACCACTCCTTGAACAACTCGATTGGTTCTTCACAACCTCAGATTGGATATCTCATTATCCTAATATTGTGGTATTTCATCTGGCTAAAACAGCCTCAGATCATGTGCCATGTGTGGTTCCTATCAACACAAAGATTCCTAAATCTAAGATCTTCCGATTTGAAAACTTCTGGGTTGATATGCCAGGTTTTATGGAATGTGTCTGCAAATCTTGGGAGGCTCCGGTGTTTGCTGACCTCTCGGCATCGACAGTTTTAACAAGAAAATTTAAAAGGCTCGGGTTTGACTTGAGGACTTGGAGTAAGAAACTCTCTTACCTCAAGAAGCTAACACTTGATTGCAGCAAGGTTATCCTCTTTTCGATCAGTTGGAGGAGGTGAGACCTCTTGTGAGGACAGAGTTTAATTTCAGGAGAATTGTCAAGTTGCATTATGAGCGCCTGTTGAAAATACATTACATCTATTAAAAGCAGTGGTGCACGATCAGGTACATAAAGGTGGGAGAGGAGAACTCTAAGTTCTTCCATGCCATGGCTTCTGAGCACATGAGGAAGAACTCCATCGCCAGCCTGAAAACCCCGGGGTTGACTAAGCCAGTATCTGATCATGATCAAATGGCAGGAATACTTTTGGCCTCTTTTAAAAACAGAATGGGCCAGGCCCAGGGAATCTCCATGGGCTATGATTTGGAAAACCTCATCCAGCCTTTTCATTAAGTAACACTTGCTTGAAATTTCTCACCAAGCTGTTGGCCAACAGGTTGCAAGGAGTGATTCTGAAATGTATTCATAAGAATCAGTATGGCTTTCTTAAGAGCAAATCAATTTAGGACTATTTAGCTTGGGCATTTGAATATATACATCAATGCAAATAGTCAAAGAGACCTATTATAATTTTGAAACTGGATTTTGCCAAGGCTTTTGATACTGTGGAACATGAGGTTATTTTGCAGATGCTCAAACATAAGGGTTTTGATGATAAATGGACTGGCTAGGTTAAAGAAATTCTTTCTTCAGCGTCCCCTTCTGTGTTGTTCAATGGCATACCTAGTAAACATTTTAAGTGCAAATGTGGGGTCAGGCAGGGTGACCCTCTCTCACCCCTTCTCTTTGTCATAGCTAATGACCTTTTGCAATCTGTGGTTAATCAAATGTTTTCACATGGAACCTTAACCCTCCCAATCCCATCTCGTTATCAAGATTTTCCTATAATACAATATGTTGATGATACTGTCATCTTTCTGTCTGCCAGAGAGGAGGAACTAGTAGCCCTTAAGAATATGTTGCTGACCTTTCAGCAATCCACTGGGTTACATGCTAATTTTGCAAAGTCCTCCATGATTCCCTTAAACATTGATGAGGGGGAGGCAAACATGTTAGCTGCTTTGCTGGGCTGTTAAATTGGGCAACTTCCTTTCACTTATCTAGCTTGCCACTTGGAACTACCAGGCCAAGAATTGTGGATCTCATGCCCTTAGTTGATACATTGGAAAGGAGATTGACTGCTCATTCCTGCATGCTTAACTAGGGATCTCGTTTGCAACTATTAACTTTGATTTTGACATCTATGCCAATTTATTTCCTTTGCAGCTTGCTACTCCCTCCTGGTATTATCAAGCAGCTAGACAGAATATTTAGGCAATGCCTATGGAGAGGTAGCAGTGATGCTCCAAAGCAATCCTTGGCTGCTTGGGATTTGGTTTGTAGGACAAAGGAGGCCTTGGGGTGATTAACTTGCATATTCAAAATAAGGGCCTCCTTCTCAAGCATCAAAGAAAAGGACTTATTGATATCTCCTTTGGATGATAACCTTTGTGTTATTTGCAATGAATATGTGTATGAGGATAGGTTGCACTTGTTTTTCAACTGCAATTTCAGCCGCAGAGTTTGGAGTTATCTCTCCATTGACTGGACCAGGGGACCTGATATTCAGCAATGTATTCAGATGCAAGATCCAGGTTCAAGCATCCCTTCTTCTTTGAAGTAATGCTCATTACATCTTGGAATATTTGGATCCTCGGGAATGGTAGAACTTTTAGAGGGGAGAATGTAACTTTTGGTGCTTGGAAATGTAACTTTGTACATGATCTTTCCCTTTTAGCTCATAGGCTAAAGGTAGACATCAGGGTCAAGCTGACTGCTTGGATCAATTCCCTACTCTAACTTCAGGTAGGTAGGTAGGTAGTGGTGTTCTTGTAACCTAGTCCATGTAAATTCCTCTGTTTATACAGTTGTTTTTCTTTAAATAAAGGGATGTGGGGATTTGCCTCACAGTATATATTCAAAAAAAGTAAACAACTCATCAAGTGAAAGCTTGAACCCTTGTGCTGTCCCGGTAATCCTTATTCCCAATAAAGATGGTACATATTTCATGTGTTCCAATTGTCGTCCTATCAATGCTATCACCGTGCATTATCGTTACCCCATTCCACGCCTAGATGATATGCTAGATGTGCTTAGCGGAGCGAGAATTTTCTCTAAAATTGATCTTAAAAGTGGCTATTACCAAATCCACATACAAGAAGGTGATGAATAGAAAACCAGATTTAAAAGAAAGTTTGGCTTGTATGAATGTTTGGTCATGCCAATGGTCTTATCCGAAGCACCCGGTACTTTCATGCGAGTCATTCATTTTGTTCTTCGACCCATATTGGTGTATTTGTTGTGGTCTATTTTGATGATATTCTTGTGTTTAGCAAATCTCTCAAAGATCATGTCACCCATCTTAGAACCATGTTGCAAACTCTTAGAAAAGAGTGCCTTTATGCTAATATGGAAAAATGCCTTTTTGGTGTTGATAAGCTTCTTTTCTTAGGTTTCGTTGTGTCTTCTAAGGGCGTTCATGTAGATGAATCTAAGATCAATGCTATTAAAACTTGGCCTCAACCAACCAACTTGCAACAAGTGCGTAGTTTTCTTGGTCTAGCCGGTTTCTATCATAGATTTGTGAAGGGTTTTAGCACCATTTCTTCACCTTTGCAAGCTTTGAGTAAGAAAAATGAGACATTTATTTGGGGACCATTACAAGATACCGCATTTAATGAGCTTAAGAATTTGCTTACTCATGCTCCCGTGCTTGCATTACCCAACTTTGACAAAACTTTTGAAGTTCATTGCGATGCTAGTGGTAATGGCATAGGAGGTGTGTTAACGCAAGAGAAGTGCCCCAATGCTTACTTTAGTGAGAAACTTTTAGGAGCGCAACTCAATTATCCCATCTATGACAAAGAGCTATATGCTTTAGTGTGAGTTTTGCGTGAGTGGGAACACTATCTTCGCCCTCATGCATTTGTCATTCATACCGACCATGAAACGCTTAAATATCTTAAGGGTCAAACTAAGTTGAACAAGCGTCATGCTAAGTGGACTGAGTTCATGGAGTCTTTTTCTTATGTCATCAAATACATCAAAGGCAAGGAAAATGTTGTGGCAGATGCACTTTCCCGCACATGCATGCTTGTTACCAAACTTGAATTGAATGTCATTTGCTTTGAGCACATAAAAGACTTGTACGTGCATGATCCTACTTTTGCTATTCCTTATGCCAATTTTTTACGCATACATCTTGGGAACACTATTACATCAAGCATGATTATCTTATGAGAGCTAACAAGCTTTGCATCCCCGAGTCTTCTCTTTGTTTGCTACTTTTGCAAGAATCTCATGGAGAAGGACTAATGGGACACTTTGGGCGCAACAAGACATTTGCTACGCTCTCTAAGAACTATTTTTGGCCCAAGATGTTCCGCGACGTCTCACGCTTCACCAACGGATGTTCTACATGTCGCAAAGCTAAGTCTAAAGCTCAATCTCATGGTCTTTACATGCCCCTTCCAATTCCATATCACCCATGGGAGGATATTAGCATGGATTTTGTGCTTGGTTTGCCTGGAACTAGAAATGGAAAGGATTCCGTGTTTTTTGTTGTGGACCGGTTCTTTAAAATGGCACATTTCATACCATGCAACAAGATAGACGATGCTTCACATGTTGCAAATCTTTTTTGTAGGGAAATCTTGCGTCTACATGGAGCGCCAAAGACGATTGTTTCGGACCGTGACGTCATGTTCCTAAGCTACTTTTGGAAGACGCTATGCGCCAAGCTGGGAATCAAGCTCTTGTTCTCTTCGGCATACCATCCACAAACCGACGGCCAAACGAAGGTCACGAACCGGACAATCTCCACTATACTACGCGTGTTGATCAAGAAGAACATCAAGGAGTGGGAGGAGTGTCTACCCATCGCCGAGTACGCCTACAACCGCACAAGACATTCGACTACCGGCAAGTCCCCCTTCGAGGTCGTCTACGGCTTCAACCCATTGTCACCATTGGACATTCTTCCTCCACCACTACAAGAGCGCATCAACATGGACGCGAGTGCACGAGCGAGCTTGATACGTCTCCAACGTATCTATAATTTATGAAGTATTCATGATTTTATTTTATCATTCTTGGATGTTTTACAATCATTTTATAGCAACTTTATATCATTTTTTGGGACTAACCTATTGACCCAGTGCCCAGTGCCCAACGCCAGTTGCTGTTTTTTGCTTGTTTTTTACATCGCAGGAAATCAATATCAAACGGACTCCAGACACCCTGAAACTTTTTGGAGATCTTTTGTACCAGAAGGAACCCAATGGGCCAGAGCTGCACCTCAGGAGGGGTGCCCCGAGGGGGGAACAACCAACCAGGGCGCACCAGGCCCCCCTGGTGCGCCCAGGTGGGTTGTGCCCATCTCGGTGGCCTTCCGCACTCCCTCTTTGCACTATAAATTCCCAAATATTATGAAACCCCTGGGGGTTAACCTAGATTAGCAGTTCAGCCGCCACAGGGCTCCGTAGCCACCAAAAACCAATCTATACCTGTTCCGGCACCCTATCGGAGAGGGGAATCATCTCCGGTGGCCATATTCATCATACCTATACTGCGCACGAAGCACAGCATAGCGCCGCAGCGCATTGGGCCGACCCAGCTGCATGGCCACACGGCTAGGGAGGGCCACGCCGAAGGCGGACTAGCAGAGTACGCTTCCCTGCGGGGGAGACGGTTTCCCGGATCCCGCCTCCACTTAAACGCCGGGGCCCGCCAGCTGAGTCACTGACCCGCGGGGCCCACCCATAGGGTCGTCTCCTTCCTCCCGCGCCCGCGACAGAGGGGATCGAGGCCGTGGCTGAGTGCCGGCCGGCGCTTGCCCCGGAGGCACAGGCCACCCCCGGCCAAGATCCGGCCACCGGAGGGGTCACCGGGGAGAGACGCGTCAGGGGGAGCCCCCGGAGACGGCAGGGGATGGCTGGAGCGCATCCGGCGGCGATCATGGCGGACAGCCCCATCCAGTGTTGGCGGCACTGGCACCACGAGGCACGGGACGAGGCGGAGAGGAGAGGGGGAGCTCCATAGCCTAGCGGAGCCTCTCCTAGAGGTCTAAGGAGAGGGGGAGGGGCTCTGATTCGCCGGAGCAAAGTGGAGGCCGACGGCGAACATGGTGGCCATGGAGAGGGCAGGAGGGCACGAGGGGGGTGAGGGGGTGTCTGAGAGGCGCAGAGGAGAGAGGAGGTTCGAACCGAGGCGAGAGAGAGAGTCGGGGTGGCTTAAATGGGCTTGGCCGCGGTGCCCCGTGGGCAGTGTCCACGGACGCGCTCGGGTGAGCTCATGGAGGGGAGAGGAGAGAGATTTAGGAGGGGGTCAGGAGCTTGCCGTGTCCTAGACGCCGAGGCAGCCTCACGAGACACGCTGGGGAGGCCCGAGGTGGCCGGAGGTGTTGGGCAGGGCGCCACTGCAGTGCGGGAGCACACTTTAGCATGCTCCAGAGCGCGCGTATGGCCGGCATGGCCATATTTTAGTCGGTGTGGGCGCTGACAAAGTTGTCTGGTAGCTCTAGGGGGTAGTAAAGAAGAGGGGAGGGGCATTGGATGCCCTGGGGAGACAGTAGGCAAGGAGTTGGGTTGAGAGAGGGGGTAAAGGGGCTGTCCAGAGAGGGAAAGAGAGGTTTTACCCCAACAATAATGGAGCTGTGGACTTGCAATTGTTAATGGGGGTGCAAGGTGACCAAGGCCAGCTGTGGTAAAAAGATGGAGTCATGGAGATTAGTGGAAGATGTCAAAGTAGTTGTTTTGGTAAAATGGCAGAAAGTGTTTGTTGTTGGTTTGGGCAAGTAAATGAATTCCACTTGCTATGAGACATACCACAGGATGAAATATACATATAAATAGGGTGTTCCACAAATTTTGAGCTTGTTTGGACAAAGTTGCCAATGCAACTTTTTGTAAACCCTAGAAATCAACAGAAATGAGTTTTCCAAGATCTAGTCATGCAAAACCATTCCCCCTGATGCACCACTTTGTGTACTGTCATCATTTTGGGTTGTGAGCATGACCACAAAGTTTGGGGGCAATTGGAAAAAGTTGGCAATGTAAAGTTGTTCAAACTTGGATCTGGACAGGGATGGTTTTGGGACACTTTTGTGAACCAAAACTATTTTGATTGGAATAAAACTTGGCAAGATCAACACATTAGTAATATTTGACTTTCTAGAATTTTCTTGGATTTATTTGACAATATTTCATACAAAAATATTTCAAATGCTTGAAATATGCATAAATGGTTTTGGAGGGTTTTGTCCAACATTTTGAACATGACCATGTGTTGAAACTCATATATATGGGAAATATATGTCCACTGAGCTTCCCTAAATTTTCTCAAATATTTTTGAACCATTAAAATAATTTTAGCCTATTAAAGACCATTTCTCGCCTTAAGGAAAACCCTTTAGATAAAATAGGAAAATAAATTTTAAAATAATATTTTTGTGGTTTCTGGGAGTCCTATATCTAATAGGATTCAAATATAATTTTTGAAAGATTTTTCACACCCTTCATTAAGTACTTGTAGTTCAAGTCTCAATTGAGGGGTTTTTGGAAAACCTAATCTAGAAAATACTTTTTGGCCAAAATATTTTTGCATGAAATTATTCTTATGTCCTACACACATGGCATGATCATTTGGCAAGGTTTTATGATCAAGGAGGAGTATAAGAGTTGGAGGATTTATTTGATTTTTAGAGCACTTGCAAACAACAGACAAAAATCAAATCAAGCAAAGACCAAACACTCAAAAGTTTTTGTCAAACCACAATTTATCATGATTTATTAGCGTAAGTGTTGTGGCATGAAAATCAGGGTGTGACAGACCTACCCCCCCCCCCCCTTACAAGAATCTCGTCCCTGAGATTCCCAAACTAGGCTCAAAAAGGAATACGGAAACTTATATGTGGGGCAGTCTTCACGTCCTCATACTGCTTTTGCTTCTGTGTGGTGCTCCATTGAACCCTGAAGTACCTGATGGTGTGGCTTCATGTATGACGTTCTGCTTGATCCAGGTTGCTAAGGGGTTTCTTGCATAGATCAGGTTGGGCTAGGGGTCGATGGCTTGGCGATCGATGTCCTTGTTAGTGATCGGGCTAGTTAGGAAGTTGGAAACACTTCCGTTCTTGTGTCATGTGGAAAACGTTGCGCACAGTAGGTAACTTAGGCGGTAACTCCAGCTGGTAGCCATCTACCCTTCGTCTTGGAGTGATCTCGAAGAGGGCCGATGAATCTTGGTGTGGGTTTCCTTGTCGTGGAAATGCTTGGTTCCTTAGAGAGGAGTGGCTTGCAGATAAACATGGTCCTCGATGCATAAGTGTACTTCTTAAGGATGGTGGTTGGTATAGTTCTTCCTCCTTGACATGGCGGTCTTCAAATGCTCCCTAACCAGCTGAACGACTCTTCTTCCGTCTTCGGGTAGACAAGTATATCACCAAATGACAATGACAACCAGCTTGTTCGAGTACTCCATGAAGACTTTGTTCACGAGGTACATAGTGTAGGCTGGGGTATTGGTGGTGGTTGAGTATTGGGCAAGGTCTTCTCGACCTAGAGCCAAAATGTGGGGACCCCGACTCATAAGTCGTGATCACCGAATGCACGTGTATAGTGATCCCAGAGATCAATGCTCAGTGAACACACAGAAGCTGTATAACAAGAGTCTTACATCCATACATACCGTCTTACATAATAATGAGCATTATTGTCAAGTCTTGAGTATAACTTCGCAGCGGAAATCTTCATCGATAACTTGGACCCATGACATCTGCCTTAACCCTACATGCATTCTGACTGGGAAACGTCCTAGTTCGCATGTTCGTTTCCAAAGAAATCTTCTTCGAACTCCCATTCTTCCATGCCTGGCCAATTAAATAACCAGTGGCAAGCCAATGAGTACTTTGAATGTACTCGCAAGCAACCCATGTTTTGGCTCGAGATACAACAATGCATGACATAGGTAAATTTTTGCAGAAAGCTAATTTTGTTGTGTTATGACATGTTCAACAACTAGTAAAACATGCATCATATGAATTCAAGTAACCTTACGAACTGGTTACAGATATCAACATAAAGGGAGTGGGCACCAACCCAACTCCTCCATGTCAAGTCCTTTCACTTGACCCAAGTGGTTCTTCCCACACACACTTGTTTGTAAACAAGTGGACGTAGCCCAAGAGTGGTTACACAACTGTCCTTGACCGTGGACACGGCTATTCGAATAGTTTTACACTCTGCAGAGGTTGCACACTTTACCCACAAGATCCGGGGAACTTCCGTGTCATCCACGACCCGCGGTACCTCAAGTACCTAGGGTAAGCACCCGATCATTACCTTTCCCTAGACGACACTAACATAGACACTACAAAAAAATACACTTCCGTGATGATACGTGTTTGTCATAGTAGGTCGCTTTTTTGTCATGCATGTACAGCCATGACAAATTTAAGACAGAATCAAGATAGTCATACCTGTGCTGTCATAGAAGTGTTCCATGACATTACCAAAATTATCATCACAAAAGTGTCCACTTCCATGACGATAAATCGCGCGTCACAGAAGTGCTTTCGTCAAGGGTGACCGACACATGGCATCCACCGTAACGGAACGCCGTTAAGCTATCGGGTCAGGTTTTGGATCCGATAACCCGTTAACAGCCCCGACCAATGGCGATTTTCCATGTGTAAAATCATCATTGGCTAGAGGAAACACGTGTCGGCTCATCGTCGGGACAGATGTCATCCACTCACTAGACATGAGGCTCCTATGATACATCGACACGTGGCACGGCCCAACAAGTTTAAATGGGCCAGCCCAACTAGAGGCCCACAAGATTTTGCGGACCATAATGGGCCGGCCCAGCTAAAGGCCCATGAAATTTTGCGGACCATAATGGGCTGGCCCAACTAAAGGCCCACAAGATTTTGCGGGCCATAATGGGCCGGCCCAGGTAAAGGCCCACGAGATTTTTTTTGTGCCATAATGGGCTGGCCCAGGTAAAGGCCCACAAGATTCTTGCTTGTCATAATGGGCCGGCCCAGGTAAAGGCCCACGAGATTTCTCCGATATTAATGGGTCGGCCCAGCTGTAGGCCCACAAGATTTTGAGGACCCTAGTAGGCCAGCCCATTAACTAGCTGCCATGTTTTGCGCCAAATGCCAGCCCATATTTGATCCGGTCCATTAATGGCCTGCCATGCTTCGGGCCTAATAGTGGCCCATATGAGATCCGGCCCGTTAAAAGCCTACCACGTTCTGGGCCAAATTACGGCCTAGATCAGGTCCGGCCCTTTAAGAGGCTTTGGGCTCAATTATGGCCCATATCAGATTCGGCCCGTCGACTGGACACTATGCTTTTGGGCCCACTTGCTAAAGGCCCACTTAGTAATTTGGCCTGATATTAGTTTTGGCCTATTAGGGGGATAGATTGGTAGGAAAAGACCATCGCTCGTCCCCGACCGCCACTCATAAGGAAAGCAATCAAAGAACACCCCATGCTTCAAATTTGTCACACAACGTTTACCATACGTGCATGCTACGGGACTTGCCAACTTCAACACAAGTATTTCTCAATTCCATAATTACTCAACTAGCACAACTCTAATATTACCGCCTTTATATCTCAAAACAACTATCAAGAATCAAACTTCTCATAGTATTTAATGCACTCTATATGAAAGTTTTTATTATACCCATCTTGGATGCCTATCATATTAGGACTAATTTTATAGCCAAAGAAAACTACCATGCTATTCTAAAAGACTCAAAATAATATAAGTGAAGCATGAGAGATCAATAATTTTTATAAAATAAAACCACCACCGTGCTCTAAAAAGATATAAGTGAAGCACTAGAGCAAAATTATCTAGCTCAAAAGATATAAGTGAAGCACATAGAGTATTCTAATAAAATCCGGTTCATGCGTTTCTCTCCAAAAGGTGTGTACAGCAAATATGATTGTGGTAAACTAAAAGGCAAAGACTCGAATCATACAAGATGCTCCAAGCAAAACACATATCATGTGGTGAATAAAAATATAGCCTCAAGTAAAGTTACCGATAGATGAAGACGAAAGAGGGGATGCCTTCCGGGGCATCCCCAAGCTTAGGCTTTTCGTTGTCCTTGAATTTTACCTTGGGGTGCCTTGGGAATCCCCAAGCTTAGGCTCTTTCCACTCCTTGTTCCAAAATCCATCAAATCTTTACCCAAAAACTTGAAAACTTCACAACACAAAATCTCATGAGCTCCGTTAGTATAAGAAAACAAACCACCACTTTAAGGTATTGTAATCAACTCATTCTTTATTTATATTGGTGTTAAACCTACTATATTCCAACTTCTCTATGGTTCATACCCCCAAATACTAGCCATAGATTCATCAAAATAAGCAAACAACACGCGAAAAACAGAATCTGTCAAAAACAGAACAGTATGTAGTAATTTGTAGGTTTCGAATACTTCTGTAACTCCAAAAATCCTAAGAAATTAGGAAGTCCTAAATAATATTTATATTGATCTACTTCAGTTGTAATAAGTATTTTATCGCTCTCTGGTAAACAATGAAAATTACTCTCGTCAGCGCATGCTTTCTGTTTTTTACAGCAAGATCAAATAACAATCATCCAAGAAGATCCTAAAGAATTTACTTGGCACAAACACTAATTGAAACATAAAAAACACAATCATAACGGAGGATAGATGATTTATTTATTACTAAACAGGTACAAAAAGCAAGGAACAAAAATAAAATTGGGTTGCCTCCCAACAAGCGCTATCGTTTAACGCCCCTAGCTAGGCATAAAAACAAAGATAGAACTAGGTATTGTCATCTTTGGTATGCAATCCATATGTTGCCCTCATAATAGATTCATAAGGTAATTTAATTTTCTTTCTAGGAAAGTGTTCCATGCCTTTCCTTAACGGAAATTGGAATCTAATATTTCCTTCCTTCATGTCAATAATTGCACCAATCGTTCTAAGGAAAGGTCTACCAAGAACAATAGGACATGTGGGATTGCAATCTATATCAAGAACAATGAAATCTACGGGCACATAATTCCTATTTGCAACAACAAGAACATCATTAATCCTTCCCATAGGTTTCTTAATGGTGGAATCCGCGAGATGCAAATTTAAAGAACAATCATCAATTTCACGGAAACCTAACACATCACACAAAGTTTTTGCAATTGTGGAAACACTAGCACCCAAATCACATAAAGCATAGCATTCATGATCTTTAATCATAATTTTAATAGTAGGTTCCCTCTCATCATAAAGTTTTCTAGGGATAGAAACTTCTAGTTCAAGTTTTTCTTTATGGGATTGCATTAAAGCATCAACGATGTGTTTAGTAACAGCTTTGTTTTGATCATAAGAATGAGGAGAATTTAGCACGGATTGCAACAAGGAAATAAAATCTATCAAAGAGCAATTATCATAATTAAATTCCTTGAAATCAAAATAGTGGGTTCATTGCTATGTAAAGTTTTGACCTCTTCGATCCCACTTTTATTAATTTTTGCATCAAGATCTAAAAACTTCGAATCATTGGGACGCCTTTTAACTAAAGTTGACTCATCTCTAGTCCCATCTTTATCAAGATTCATATTGGCAAACAAAGACTTAATAGGAGACACACCAATCAATTTTAGATCTTCATCATTATTATCATGAAAACTAGAAGAACACGCCTTCACAAAGCAATCTTTTTTAGCACGCATCCTAGCAGTTCTTTCTTTGCACTCATCAATGGAAATTATCATGGCTTTGATAGACTCATTGATATCATGCTTAGGTGGGATAGATCTAAGTTTCAAAGAATCAACATCAAGAGAAATTCTATCCACGTTCCTAGCCAACTCATCAATCTTAAGCAATTTTTCTTCAATCAAAGCATTGATATCCTTTTGCAAATTCATAAATTCTTTAACACTAGTCTCAAAATAAGAGGGCATCTTATTAAAATTTCCATAAGAGTTGTTGTAGGAATTACCATAATTATTAGAGGAATTACTAGGAAATGGCCTAGAATTAAAATTTCCTCTATACGCGTTGTTACCAAAATTGTTCCTACCAACAAAATTCACATCCATAAATTCATTATTATTCTCAATCAAAGTGGACAAAGGCGTATCATTAGGATCAGAAGAAACACTCTTATTAGCAAACAACTTCATAAGTTCATCCATCTTTCCACTCAAAACATTAATCTCTTCTATCGCATGAACTTTTTTACTAGTAGATCTTTCAGTGTGCCATTGAGAATAATTAACCATAATATTATCTAGGAGTTTAGTAGCTTCTCCTAAAGTGATCTCCATAAAAGTGCCTCCCGCGGCCGAATCTAAAAGATTTCTAGAAGCAAAATTAAATCCAGCATAAAATTTTGTATAATCATCCATAAATTCAAACCATGTGTAGGGAAATTACGTATCATTAATTTCATCCTCGACCAAGCTTGTGCAACATGCTCATGATAAAGTTGCTTAAAATTCATAATATTGTTTCTAAGAGATATGATCTTAGCGGGAGGAAAATACTTAGAGATAAAAGCATCTTTGCACTTATTCCATGAATCAATACTATTTTTAGGCAAAGAAGAGAACCAAGTTTTAGCACGATCTCTAAGCGAAAACGGAAATAGATTCAATTTAACAATATCATTATCCACATCTTTCTTCTTTTGCATATCACATAAATCAACAAAGCTGTTTAGATGGGTAGCGGCATCTTCACTAGGAAGGCCAGCAAATGGATCTTTCATGACAAGATTCAGCAAAGCAGTATTAATTTCGCAAGATTCAGCATCGGTAAGAGGAGCAATCGGAGTGCTAATAAAATCATTGTTGTTGGTATTGGAAAAGTCACACAATTTAGTATTATCTTGACCCACTATGACAAACAATCAATCCAACACACAAGCAAACAAGAGGCAAGCGAAAAGAAGCGAACGGAAAAAGGGCGAACGAAAAAGAGGCGAATAAAACGGTAAGGGTGAAGGGGGGGAGAAAAACGAGAGGCAAATGACAAATAATGTAATGCGAGGGACAACAGTTTGTGATGGGTACTTGGCATGTCTTGACTTGAGCATAGATCTCCCCGGCAACGGCGCCAGAAATCCTTCTTGCTACCTCTTGAGCATGCGTTGGTTTTCCCTTGAAGAGGAAAGGGTGATGCAGCAAAGTAGCGTAAGTATTTCCCTTAGTTTTTGAGAACCAAGGTATCAATCCAGTAGGAGACTACACGCAAGTCGCCTAGTACCTGCACAAACAAACAAGAACCTCGCAACCAACGCGATAAAGGGGTTGTCAATCCCTACACGGTCACTTACGAAAGTGAGATCTGATAGAGATAATAAGATAAATATTTTTGGTATTTTTGTTGTATAGATTGAAAAGTAAAGATTGCAAAATAAACGGAGATAGAGATGGCTAGTTGATGGGAATATATGATGTAAGGTAGACCCGGGGGCCATAGGTTTCACTAGTGGCTTCTCTCAAGATAGCATATATTATGGTGGGTGAACAAATTACTGCTGAGTAATTGATAAAAAAGCGCATAGTTATGATGATATCCAGGCATGATCAAGAATATAGGCATCACGTCCGTGTCAAGTAGACCGAAACGATTCTGCATCTAGTACTATTACTCCACACATTGCCTGCTGTCTAGCATGCATCTAGAGTATTAAGTTCATAAGATTAGAGTAACGCATTAGGCAAGATGACATGATGTAGAGGGATAAACTCAAGCAATATGATATAAACCCCATCTTTTTATCCTCGATGGCAACAATACAATATGTGCCTTGCTGCCCCTGCTGTCACTGGGAAAGGACACCGCAAGATTGAACCCAAAGCTAAGCACTTCTCCCATTGCAAGAAAGATCAATCTAGTAGGCCAAACCAAACTGATAATTCGAAGAGACTTTTAAAGATATCAAATCATGCATATAAGAATTCAGAGAAGAATTAAATATTGTTCATAGATAATCTTAATCATAAACCCACAATTCATCGGATCTCGGCAAACACACCGCAAAAAGAATTACATCGAATAGATCTCGAAGAACATCGAGGGGAACTTTGTATTGAGATGCAAAGAGAGAGAAGAAGCCATCTAGCTAATAACTATGGACCCGAAGGTCTGTGGTAAACTACACACACATCATCGGAGAAACTATGGCGTTGATGTAGAAGCCCTCCGCGATCGAATCCCCCTCTGGCAGATCGTCGGAAAAGGTCCCCAGATGGGATCTCATGGTACAGAAGGTTGCGGCGGTGGAAAAGTGGTTTCATGGCTCCCCTCGATGTTTTCAGGGTATAAGAGTATATATAGGTGAAAGAAGTAGGTCGGTGGAGCCACGAGGGTGGGGACGCGCCTGCCCCTTGGGCACACCGCCCTACCTCGTGGCCGCTGTCGGTGTCAAACCGGCGGTTCTCGCGTAGGTGGTCCCGAACTATGCATCTGAGGTTGATGGTAACACGAGACAGGGAACACAATGTTTACCCAGGTTCGGGCCCTCTCGATGGAGGTAAAACCCTACGTCCTGATAGATTAATATTGATGAGTATGGCGGTTACAAGAGTTGATCTACCACGAGATCATAATGGCTAAACCCTAGCAGTCTAGCCTATATGATTATGATTGTCCTTACAGACTAAACCCTCTAGTTTATATAGACACCGGAGGGGACTAGGTTTATACAAGTTCGGTTATAGTGAAAGGAATCTTCATATTTGATCGCCAAGCTTGCCTTCCACGCCAAGGAGAGTCCCATCCGGACATAGGTAGATTCTTCGGTCTTTGTATCTTCACAGCCCATCAGTCCAGCCCATGGCTAACAGGCTGGACGCCCGAGGACCCCTTAGTCCAGGACTCCCTCAGTAGCCCCTGAACCAGGCTTCAATAACGAGGTGTCCGGCGTGCAGACTATCTTCGGCATTGCAAGACGGGTTCCCTTCTCCAAAATAGTCTTCGGACGCAAAGAATGTATCCGTATATGTAACACAAGTACCACGCACAACCGCAGAGAGTTTAATATTTCACGAGTCAAATCTGCTGACAACTTTTTGCAATATGACATCTGTCTGACCGGTCATTATTTCGAACCATTTTTCGGCCTGCCGCTTCGTATTTCGAGATGCGGTTTTATTGGCACGTCTTGTCAAAGCAGAGATCATGTCCCCCTATTGCCGGATTCTCATCAATACGGGCATGGGTAATCCAACTGTACCGTTTGCACAGCCCTTGGGAATAGGTGAGTTTTAAGGTGAGTGGGGAGGCGCTTGATATTCACTGCCTTTATAAGGAGATAAGGATTCCCTTTCTTCGCCCATGCCTTGTCTCTTTCTCTGCCCTTCCATTCTCGAGCTCCAGCGCCCAAGTCCTCATCTTTTCCACCTCAAGGAAGCACTCAACCATGTCCGGATCTGGAGGGCAAGGCAAGTGGATGGCCTCCTCCATTAAGGAGAAGGACATCACCAAGCTTCGAGAGGCCAGGTATCTGGTGAAAGAAATCGCCCAGCGGCTTCCAGCCAAGGGGAAAATCGTCCCCACCCTGAAGCCTAACGAGAGGGTGGTGTTCATCCCCCACTTCGTCCGCGGGTTAGGGTTTCCTCTCCACCCTTTCGTCCATGGACTTATGTTCTATTACGGGCTAGATTTCCATGATCTAGCCCCGATCTCTTTCCTCAACATCTTGGCATTCATTATCGTGTGTGAGGCCTTCCTCCGCATCCAACCCCACTTTGTATTGTGGCTCAAGATCTTCAACGTGAAGCCGAAGGTGGTGGATGGCCAGCACGCGGAGTGCGGAGGTGCCATGGTGAGCAAGCTGCCCAATGTCACATGGCCCAAAGGTACTTTTGTGGAGATCGTCAAGGAGTGGTGAAAATTGTGGTTCTATATCACAGAGCCCCATGACACCACCTGGGTCGCGGCTCCCAAATTCAAGTCCGGAGCTCCAACGCGGCTCACCTCCTGGATAGAGAAGGGCCCAAATTGGTCTTCGTCGGATGAACTGATAGCGCTACAGACGCACATCCAAAACATCAAGCTCGTCGATGTGATCCAAGTGATGTTAGTTCACCGGATCCTCCCATGCCAAAGTCGAACTTGCGCTTTATGGGAACTCATTCCGAAGAAGCACCAAACCTTGGAAAGGCTCTTCGGAACTACTCACGAAGATGCCTGGAAGTTGCTTTTTAAGGGCAATGAGACGCCACCGGCCATAGACTCGGACCGCAGGCATGATCTTGTCCATCCTGCCAGTGAGGTAAGTCTTTCATGTCTCAAGGCGTATCCTCTACTTGCTTGTTCAAGGGGGATATCTAAACTTTAATATTTTTATTTTTTTCAGGTATGGACAGAGAAAGCGGAGCGGATTCAATGTTTGGCTCTGTTGCCTGAGGAACCAGTCATCCTGCTCCTGGTGAAGATGCTGGTCCCGGCGCCCTGTCAGGCGCTGGAGAAGAAGGCCAAGGGGGTCTGGAGTGGCCCCCGCCACAAGGGAGCTTCGGACGTGTCGTCCGAAGACAAGACTCACTCCTCCACCGCCGAAGACGACGACAAGGAGGAGGAAGAAAGTAACTCTACCCCTGATGGGGGGAGGAAGAAGAGGGCGGCCTCCGCAAATCTGGAGGCGGAGGCGCCCAAGAGGGGGAAAGGCCCCCTTGTGGATAACTCCCATGGGACGTTGACAGCAGCCCAGAGCGACACCCCCGAAATAAGCCCATGGCCGCATCATAAGTACTAGAAACCTGCATACATCCATGTACCCGGCCTCTCTTCTTCTTGGTATCAACATGTTTAATCATGCTATTGCAGTCCGGCCCACGACAGCTCCCTGTGATCCTCATCAGGAGGTTCACTGGATTCGAAGGCGATGGCCAGTGAGTCTCCGCCGGCCGCTTACTCTCCCAAGGACAAGGGCGATGCCGAGATGCTGTCCTGAAGGACCTTCCCAAGCCAAGGGCAGGTTCAGGAGGCCGCCAGGGAGGCGACGGAGGGCGAAACCTCGGTCCCGAACACTTGGGAGAGCAGATCCCCATGGAGATCGGCGATGGGGGTCGTTCTCAGTTTGGCCCCTAGCCGGATACGGTTCCGGAGACCTATACGGCTCCGGAATCCGGCGAGCAACCTCCTTCGAGAGAAGGAGGTGTGCCTATCTCGCTGGTGACCTCTGTCCAACTAGAGGCATCGGATAATCTGTTGGAAGCGCTACGAGGCGCTTCCATTGTGGATGAACACCGTATCCTTATGGGTATGGTGATTGAGAGGGTCCAGTCCATCAAGAGCGGACTAACCGAAGCCTGCAGCAGCCTGCTGACAGGTTTTGAGGTCAGTGACGTAAAAGAGAAAGTCCCAATATAGACAGTATAGCCCCTGAGACACTGTCCGATGTTCAGAAAAAAAGCCGGACAGAGGATCAAGTAATTTTCGAAGGAAACTAACTAAATATGTCTTATGAACACAGGCGTCGCTGCTGGCTGCCACCTCTCATGCCGTTGAGGTCTCCGGACTAAAGCAGAGTCCGGAGCGGGCCGAAGAAGAGCTCGGCCTTGTGAAAAGTCAACTGGAGGATAAGCAAGGTATGTGGATACTTGTCATATATTCGGAAAGAATAAATGATGTATATTGATTGTAGTGTCGTGATGTTTGCAGGAGCAATGACTGAGGTTGAAACCCTCAAAAACGTGTTGGCTGAGGCTGAGGAGAGGGCAGCGAAGGAACGAGCCATCCGGAAAAAGCATGAGGCTAGGGTTGGGGAGGTCCAGCAGGAGCTTCAAGACGCTTTGAGGAAATACGAGTCCTTGGAGCGTCAGCATGCAGACCAAGAATCCGAACTTGGGAAGGCTCGCCAGAGTGCACAATAGGCCCGAGCCGAAGCCTAAGGCGCCCTCCGAGAAATCCAGGAGGCCAAAGAGATCGCGGCGGGTAAGGCTTTTATTATGCAAAGCAAGTATGTGAAGAAGAGGTATCTCCTACTGACCCGTATTTGGAGATCTCCAGGGGCATTTGTAGATCTGCCGTGCAGCATTTCTGATGCTTCTGAGTTCTTTCGAGCTGGAGAGGGGAGCTCGGCGGAGAAGCTATTCTGGTCGCAATATCTTGCGCCAGAACATCCGGTGCCCTTGAGCGACCAGCTAAAACAGCTGGTCGAACTGCATAGGGTGGCCGAACTGGCCATGAAGGACTTGACAGTCCGGCTGTGGCCGGCCGAAGTTATCCCCAGCAGCTACTTCGGTCTCGTGAAGCGGCTAGTTGACGCCTGCCCTCGGCTTGACGCCATCAAGTGATCGGTTTGTATCCAAGGTGCGCGGATGGCCTTCACCCGTGTCAAGATGAAGTGGCCACGGTCGTGACTGAAGGACCGCCCGCAGGAAAGGTGTACCGCACGCCCGAGCGATATTTTAGCGAAGTCCTTGAGGGATCCCGTATTATGGCGGAACAGTGTACGAGGGATGTAATTTTTGAATGAATACTGTTATATTGTCTCGCCCTGTATTATAAAACAACTTCGGCTATGTAATATAATGTTTGTTTAATATTTTACCTCCTGTGTGGCCGTGTTTATGAAATTTTGAGAGTTGGCCAGTCGACAGCTTCAGCCCCCACGTAGGTATTATGGGGATGTTCGGGATGGAATCTAAACACTCTTGATCCAATTTGTTTGGTCCTTAAAGGAGTTGTCTAGTGCAATGAACCAGGCAATTGGACTATGTGGCTTTATCACCCTCACTTAGCCATAGGAGTTCTACAATGAAAATTTTAGGCGCAGCCCCTGGTATCCGAACTAGGGTACTGTAATCACCTGATCGGGTAAAAAGCCAATTCATCGCATAATGCGGAAAAAATCGCTAAAGATTTGAACCCTCCGAAGAGCTGACCGGCTGTCGCCGCATCATGACAGTCAGTTTTCGGCTTTCTCTACTGAGGTTCTCATCTGGATAAACCAGGACACAATCGCAATAGTTCTCCCTTTACTACGCTAGCCGATATAGTGGAATGTAAGGTAGTAAGCACAGGAGCCGGGCAACCCAACTATTGACCAAAGACATGATTCAGAGCCAATGCATATAATGCTAAATTCAGCGTGCCGAACTATGTTGTGGAAAGTGTTCGAACTTTGTTTCCGTATTATGGGTCATGATGGATCCCCTGGCGGATTAAAGCGTACCAAAGTGTATGGTCGCAACTTTGAGAAAATCATCAAACAAAAAGGGCAAAAAGTATAGTAAGCTAGTGCCACAGAAGTTGGGCCGCAAACTGTTTCCATTATAGTTTGATTAATACGTAAGCGTATTCGTACAATTGGTGCGATAAGTAACCAGGCTATTTAACATGCCCTAACCAAGGGACAGCTGCGCGCGGGTCCTGAAGGCAGGTAGAATGATCGTTAAAGAGACCATCTAAGAATTCCCTTATACGCCAGTGCTTCTTGCCACCTTGGTGTATCCATCCTGCCGAGAGGACTGATGATCAGGTCGTCAGAAGAAACCTGCAAAAAAAGGACCTGAAAAGGAAAAAGAGGAAAAAAATGGGAATTGTGTGTGTCCAGGAGCGGTCGAGCCATATTATGGATCACAAGATAGTTATGCCTCCATCTATGCCCATAGTATTTTGAGTGCGTAGTTATGTACGAGTGGTACGAATGCCGCTTCTTGGATGGGACGGGGACGGAGGCCGAGTTGCTAGTCGAGCTCTTGATGAGCTGGGTTGTCCTGCTGCAGAGTAGTCCGGACTCGTTTGACAGTGTCTGGGAGTCCTGCCGATGAATTAAGGTTCTGCTTGACGAGGCCGCTCTGTACTTCTGCTGCTAACACGGTGGTGTGCTCCTCGGTATGGAGGGAGCGTTCCGTGTTCCCATTAACTGTTATGACGCCACATGGACCGGGCATCTTGAGCTTAAGATAAGCATAGTGTGGCACCACGCTGAAGTGTGCAAATGCGGTTCGTCCGAGTAGTGCGTTATAGCCGCTGCGAAAGGGGACGATATCGAAGATCAGCTCTTCTCTTCGAAAATTGTCCGGAGATCCGAAGACAACCTCTAGTGTGATTGAGCCCGTATAGTGGGCCTCTACACCTGGTATGACTCCTTTAAAGGTAGTCTTTGTGGGCTTAATTCTTGATGGATTAATGCCCATTTTGCATGATGTATCCTGATAGAGCAGGTTCAGGCTGCTACCACCATCCATGAGGACTCGCGTGAGGTGAAATCCATCAATGATTGGGTCGAGGACCAGTGCGACCGAACCGCCATGACGAATACTGGTCGGATGGTCCCTGCGATCGAAAGTGATCGGGCAGGAAGACCATGGGTTGAACTTTGGGGTGACTGGTTCCATCATGTAGACATCCCTGAGCATGCGCTTATGTTCCCTCTTGGGGATGTGGGTAGCGTATATCATGTTTATCGTTTTAACCTAGGGGGGACTTCTTCTGTCCCCCTGTGTTCGGTGGCCGGGGCTCCTCGTCATCGTCTTTGCTTTGCGACCCCTTCTCCTTGTTCTCGGCATTTAACTTGCCGACTTGTTTAAAAACCCAGCAGTCTCTGTTGTTGTGGTTGGCTGGTTTGTCAGGAGTGCCGTGTATTTGGCATGGGTGATCGAGTATGCAGTCCAAGCTGGATGGGCCCGAATTGTTCCTTTTGAACGGCTTCTTTCGCTGGCTGGACTTGGAGTCGCTGAATCTGGTGTTGACCGCCGTGTCGTCGGTATTGTCACCGTTGTTTCGACGCTTGTGTCTATTGCGCCAGGGCTTGCCATTGCTGCTCTTGGCTTCGGCATTGCCAGGTTCGCTTGCCCTATTATTGCTACGGGCTAGCCAACTATCTCTGCCTGCACAAAAGCGGGTCGTAAGTGCCGGAAGGGCTGCCGTGGACTTTGGCTTCTCTTGGCCGAGGTGTCGGGCGAGCCATTCGTCCCAGATGTTGTGTTTGAAGGCCGCCAAGGCTTCGGCATCCGGACAATCGACGATCTGGTTCTTTTTAGTTAAGAACCTAGTCTAGAGTTTCCTGGCTGACTCTCCGGGCTCTTGAATTATGTGACTTAAGTCATCGGCATCCGGAGGTCGAACATATGTACCTTGGAAGTTGTCAAGGAAGGCTTCTTCCAAGTCCTCCCAGCTGCCAATGGAATTTTCAGGCAGGCTATTCAGCCAGTGTCGGGCTGGCCCTTTGAGTTTAGGGGGAGGTATTTAATGGCATGAAGATCATCGTCGCGGGCCATATGAATATGATTCGATATTCATGGGTTTGAACCCTTATGGGAATTCATGTTCCATGACTTCGTTAGTGAAGCAGAGAGGGTGTGCGGCGCCTCTATATCAGGCCAGTTCGTGACGTAGTTCGGTTGGAGTCCGTTAGCGGCTTTCGGCTCGAACGTAATTATACTTGCCATGTTCGGCTTGATAGCTGTCGTCGCACGTCGAGGCACGCCCCCGTGATCCATAGATCGATCTAGCCGGACCTGTTTTATTTTTCAGGCCCTGCCGGAGATCATACATGTATCCCTGAGCAGTTTTGTCTCTGCCCTTACATCAAGGTAAGGAGGGCTGGTGTTCAGCTTGTGTTGCCACTTTGTCCCGGCCACATGGTGGTTGGTCGGCCACATTGTGCGCTGATGGTACGGGCTCCAGCGCCTCGTCATTGAATTGAGGTAGTAGTTTGCGCTTCGGGTAACTTTTGAGTGGTCGCTTGAGGCCGTATTCCTCGGCTGCCAGGACATCAGTCCATCTATCATTGAGCAGATCTTGATAACCTTGAAGCTGCTGCTGTTTCTTTTTCAGGCTCCTTGTAGTGGCTACTAGCTGGCGCTTGAAGCGCTCCTGCTCGAGAGGTTCCTCAGGCACGATAAAATCCTCAGTGTCGAGGCTCGTCTCATCCTCGGAGAGCGGAAGATAATTACTATCGTCCGAGTCTTCGTGCGTGGCCTGTTCACCAGGGCTAACTTGCCTGTCTTCCCGTTCGTCCTGTTCGGAAGTTGGATGAACGGGGTCTTCATTGTCTTCGGCACCGTCCGCAGTGTTATCCTCTCCTGTGCCGGTGTTGCTGTCTTTGCTGTGGCGTGATTTAGAGCGACACCGCCGATGCCGGCGCTTTGGTTGTATCTCGGGAGGTTTATCCTCAATCGGATCTTCCTTATCATCGCCGCTATTCTCTTTTGGTGCATCCACCATGTATACGTCATACGAGGAAGTGGTCGTCCAACGTTTGGTAAACGGCGGGTTTTGGGCCTCTTCTTCTCCGGAATCGTCGTCCATACCATCGATGTCATCGGAGCCGTAATCGAGCATGTCAGTTAGGTCTTCAACAGTGGCTATTAAGTGGGCGGGGGTGGGAAACAAAATTCTCCCTCATCGGCCTCTAGTTCAAACCAGATATAATTCGGTTGTGAGTCCCCCGCTAGGGAGAGTGTTTTTAATGAATTTAGCACATCGCCTAAAGGTGAGTGTCGGAAGATGTCTGCAGAGCTGAATTCAGCGATCGACGCCCGATCAAGTTCGTCGTGCACGGACGCACATGCCTCGGAAACTGTAGCTGGAAACGTGTCCGAGGTTCTGGCAACACAGATCTCACTTGATGTTGGGTCTGTGTGCGGCTCCAACGCCGCTGAGTCTGCGGCCTCCATGGCGGGGCCGAGCCTCCCAACCTCGAATGTCGTGATATGCTCCTGATCTAAGGCTGGAGCAGTTGCAGGTTCTATCTCCTGGGTGTAGTTTGATGACAGGTTTAAGCCATGTTCATCGTGGTGACAGGGAGCGGCTACTACCGCGGTCTCGAATCCGTCGAAGATCAAGTCTCCGCGGATGTCCGCGGCGTACTTCAAGCTTCCAAATCTGACCTGATGGCCAGGGGCATAGCTATCGATCTGCTCTTGATGGCCAAGCGAGTTGGCCCGCAGAGCAAAACCGCCGAACACGAAGATCTGTCTGGGGAGGAAGGTTTCTCCCTGGATAATGTCGTTATGGATGATTGAAGGGGCCATCGAACCTCTTGGCGATGACACAGCGGAACTCTAAATGAAAGCACCAATGTCGGTGTCAAAATCCGCGAATCTCGGGTAGGGGGTCCCGAACTATGCGTCTGAGGTTGATGGTAACAGGAGACAGGGAACACAATGTTTACCCAGGTTCGGTCCCTCTCGATGGAGGTAAAACCCTACGTCCTGCTAGATTAATATTGATGAGTATGGGGGTTACAAGAGTTGATCTACCACAAGATCGTAATGGATAAACCCTAGAAGTCTAGCCTATCTAATTATGATTGTCCTTACAGACTAAACCCTCCGGTTTATATAGACACCGGAGGGGACTAGGGTTATACTAAGTCAGTTATAGTGAAACGAATCTTCATATTTGATCACCAAACTTGCCTTCCACGCCAAGGAGAGTCCCATCCGGACACGCGTAGAGTCTTCGGTCTTTGTATCTTCACAGCCCATTAGTCCGGCCCATGGCTAACAGGCCGGACGCCTGAGGACCCCTTAGTCCAGGACTCCCTCAGCCGCCTCATTGCTTCCTTGACCTCCACTCCAAGTCTCCTGGATTGCGTTTGTTCCAAAAAAGATCCTCGCAAAGGTTTCATTCTGTTTGGATCCCGTTTGATATTCTTTTTCTACGAAACACTGAAATAGGAAAAAACAACAATTTGCACTGGGCCTTCGATTAATAGGTTAGTCCCAAAAATAATATAAAAGTGCATATTAAAGCCCATTAAACATCCAAAACAGATAATATAATAGCATGGAATAATAAAAAATTATAGATACGTTGGAGACATATCAATGGACAGGCATGTTAAGTACAACAGGGTTAGCATCCACGAAAAATAGCAAATGGGCAGCATCTCTAGTGATATCCTGAGTCATGTATTGTAAGTTTGTTCCTAGTATTGGTGAAATTGAGCTGGACACTGTAATATTTGAACATGACACAGTGTGCAGTACTGAAATAAACAAGGCATGAACATGCTTAATACATCAACCATACAAATCATAGTCGTTGCAAGTGGTATTGGTAGCTGGTCAGATCTTACCTGCTAAGTCCTCGGGGGTAGTCGCTGGGGGACTTCATCTGGGCCAGAACCTGCACCATGTCGTCGGCGGTGGCTAAGGCGAGGTGTTCCTTTGGGTCAACACGCACAGCAGCCATCGCGCCATGGCCGCCATCAGCTCCAGGCGGGGGGGAGGGATTTGGAGGCATGAGGATGTTTTGCAGGCGTCATTTAAGCAATCAGGTCAGAGACGTGATAGAGATCGGTGGGTTACCTGACTGGATCCGAGCAGAACGTAGATGTGGTTGAAGCTGTGGTTGCGGCGGTGGCGGTTTGAGATGCCGGTAGGGGAAGGGGCGAGGGAGGGGGATACTGAGGGTAAGGGGATGTGGTTGGAGGAATAAATTCTGAAATCACGTGCCTAATGAAAATTTTTGTGCCACACATGAAACTTGGGCGGGGGAAACACACAACACAGACGAAGCGCGTACAATACTCGTGTGCGAGAAAAAAGAAAGTTGGCAGATCCCGTCTCCAAAAAAATGTACATGTGTACTTGTTTTTTCGGTTAATGTATGCCTGGTTTATTAGGAAATATCGCACAGATAACTGACTTATGGGTCATTAATGCAAAAAAATGCAAGCCGGGTACGGCATAGAAACCATGTGTTTTGTGATCTTCTAATGATTAACGCAAAAAAAAAACACGGGCACGCATGCTAATCAATGCTCAAAGCCCTCAAAGGATGTTCTTACCGACATTGTATGTTAATACTACAAACTTAAAGTACTACTGGTAATTTGCTCTAATACTACAAACTTAAACTACTTCTCACATGCTGCCATCAGGGCATGCTGGCCAGACGCCCGCGTTCTCCTTCCCGGCCTTATAGGCGGTAGCCCACCATGCTTTGATCTCCGCCAAGCTCTCCTCACCACGGCATGCGGCCTCTTTTTTCTTGCGGCGGCAGGACTCTCTCTTCTTGACTACTTTATGCCTTTTCCGCTCCTTATGTGCGGCTTTGGCTGCCTCTAGATCCACCACCCATTTGGCCATGGTAGCCTCAAAGTCCGCCCATGTAACTGTTTGGCCGCCGTCGGCGATGAACTCGGCGCGGCGAGATGCCATTGCTTCCTTACCATGTGTGCGGTCGCGGGCGGCGAGGAACGCGGCGCAGCGGGATGCCATCGCTTCCTTACCAGTTACTGTGCGCTGCGGTGCCATGGACGACGCCTGGAGAGAGCTCTGGGACGGAGGGGCCGGGCAGCCATACAGTGCGGTGGTATTAAAGAGCTCAACGACAAATGACAACAGAAATTTGGCTTCCCTTACATTTTTTTCTCGTTCATTATCGCACACGGTTCATCTCCCTCGCTTTCGGAAACAGTGTGCGCTGAGCCTATTGTGTGTTGCGTTATGATTGGTCTGAACCCCAGCCACGCGGATCGCGTGTGTGCACCGTTGCATGTGCCACGATCAAACGGCAATCCATGTCACTCACATCACACCCATGCACCTGTAGCTGGATTGAATTTATATGCGCTAAATGCCTAGAAAATGCACATAATCCCCTAAATATGGTAAATGAGTCCGGAAAATGCCAGATTTGAACATCGTGATTTGAAGGGTGTATGTTCATCATAGAAAAAAACTCCAGGGCAAAGAATGAAGAAAATTTGGATTCCCTTTCAATCTTGAGGATTTCCCTCTCGAAAGCATGGAACTTCCGTGGTGATGGTTCGATTTATGAAGGGCGTGCATGACGACATAAGCCAAACCTTCTCAAATTTTTACTAGGGCATGGTGAGGTCATACCATGGCACCATGCCAGGCCTCATGTTTTTTAAGTATTTATTTCACTTTTTCTATAGTTGAAAACCCAACAAACAAACATTTGTGGTTAACTATTACCACACATTTCATCGAAAAATCTGTCCATTCCTTTTAAAAGGCATGAGAATTTACTAAATGGCACGAGCATGGTTTTCTAGGCAGTTCTTGTGGACCCTTTCATTCATCGATTGTTTGAACTTGAATTATGTGCATTAATGCCTAGGAAATGCACATAATCCCCTAAATATGGCAAATGAACCCGGGAAAGTGCCAAATTTGAACACGGTGATTTGCAGGTTGTATGTTCATCGTAGAAAAAAACTCGTGGAGAAAGGACAAAGGAAATTTGGACCCCCCCCCCCTTCAATCTTAGTGATTTCCCCCTTGAAACCATGGAACTTCCTCGGTGATGGTTCGATTTATGAAAGGCGCGCATCACGACATAAGGAAAACATTCTCCAATTTTTACCATGGCATGGTGAGGCCATACCATGGCACCACGCCAGGCGTCATGTTTTCCATCCATGTGTTTCATTTTTTGTATAGTTGTTAACCGAGTAAACAACGCGTTTATGGTTGACTATTGCCACATATTTCCTTGAAATATATGTCCATTCCTTGTAAAAGGCATTAGAATGTACTAAATAACACGAGCATGGTTTTCTAGACCGTTCTGGTGCACCTTTTCATGCACTGATTGTTCAAATTTCAATTATGTCCATTAATGCCTAGAAAATGCACATAATCCCCTAAATATGGTAAATGAGCCTGGGAAAATGTCAAACTTGAACACGTTGCATTTGAGGCGGTATGTTGATCGTTGGAAAAAAACTGAATGACAAACTAGGACGGAAATTTGGACTCCCCTTCAATCTTGGGGTTTTTCCCTCTCGAAAGCATGGAACTTCCTCGGTGATGGTTCGATTTATGAAGGGAGTGCATGACAACATAAGCCAAACCTTCTCAAATTTTTACCAGGGCATGGTGAGGTCATACCATGGCACCATGCCAGGCGTCATGTTTTTTAAGTATTTATTTCATTTTTTCTATAGTTGAAAACCCAACAAATAAACATTTGTGGTTGACTATTGCCACACATTTCAACGAAATATCTATCCACTATTACTTATAAAGGCACGAGAATTTACTAAATAGCATGAGCATGGTTTTCCAGGCCGTTCTTGTGGACCCTTTCATGCACCGATTGTTTGAACTTGAATTATGTGCATTAATGCCTAGGAAATGCACATAATCCCCTAAATATGGCAAATGAACCCGGGTAAGTGACAAATTTGAACACGGTGATTTGCAGGTTGTATGTTCATCATAGAAAAAAACTCGTGGACAAAGGACAAAGGAAATTTGGACCCCCTTCAATCTTGATGATTTCCCCCTTGAAACCATGAAACTTCCTTGGTGATGGTTCGATGTATGAAAGGCGCGCATCACGACATAAAGAAAACATTCTCCAATTTTTATCAGGGCATGGTGAGGCCATACCATGGCACCACGCCTGGCGTCATGTTTTCCATCCATATGTTTCATTTTTTGTATAGTTGTTAACCGAGTAAACAACACGTTTATGTTTGACTATTGCCACACATTTCCTTGAAATATTTGTCCATTCCTTGTAAAAGGCATGAGAATGTACTAAATAACATGAGCATGGTTTTCCAGACCATTCTTGTGCACCTTTTCATGCACCGATTGTTCGAATTTGAATCATGTCCATTAATGCCTAGAAAATGCACATAATCCCCTAAATATGGTTAATGAGCCCGGAAAAATGTCAAATTTGAACACGTTGCATTTAAGGCAGTATGTTCGTCGTTGGAAAAAAACTGAATGACAAACTAGGACAGAAATTTGGATTCCCCTTCAATCTTGGGTATTTTCCCTCTCGAAAGCATGGAACTTCCTCGGTGATGGTTCAATTTATGAAGGGCATGCATGACGACATAAGCCAAACCTTCTCAAATTTTTACCAGGGCATGGTGAGGTCATACCATGGCACCATGCCAGGCGTCATGTTTTTTAAGTATTTATTTCATTTTTTCTATAGTTGAAAATCCAACAAACAAACATTTGTGGTTGACTATTGCCACACATTTCAACAAAATATCTATCCATTATTCCTTGTAAAAGGCATGAGAATTTACTAAATGGCACGAGCATGGTTTGCCAGGCCATTCTTGTGGACCCTTTCATGCACCGATTGTTTGAACTTGAATTATGTGCATTAATGCCTAGGAAATGCACGTAATCCCCTGAATATGGCAAATGAACTCGGAAAAGTGCCAAATTTGAACACAGTGATTTACAGATTGTATGTTCATCATAGAAAAAACTCGTGGACAAAGGACAAAGGAAATTTGGATCCCCCTTCAATCTTGGTGATTCCCCCTCGAAACTATGAAACTTCCTCGGTGATGGTTCGTTTTATGAAAGACGTGCATGACGACATTTTTACTAGGGCACGGTGAGGTCATACCATGGCACCACACCAAGCGTCATGTGTTTTCCAAGCATGTATTTCATTTTTGTATAGTTGTTAACCCAGTAAATGACGTGTTTATGGTTGACTATTGCCACACATTTCCTTGAAATATCTGCCCATTCCTTGTAAAAGGCATGAGAATGTACTAAATAGCAGGAGCATGGTTTTCAAGACCATTCTTGTGCACCCTTTCATGCACCGATTGTTTGAATTTGAATTATGTGCATTAATACCTACAAAATGCACATAATCCCCTAAATATTGTAAATGAACCCGGAAAAGTGGCAAATTTGAACACGGTGATTAGCAGGTTTTATGTTCATCGTAGAAAAAACAGATGGATGAAGGACAAAGGAAATTTGGATTCCAATTCAATCTCAGTGATTTACTATCGCACATGATTCAACTCCGTCACCTCTACAAACCGTGTATGTTCACTCACACATGCAGAAGGAAAAGAAACCCTCGCTCACTTCGTCCCCACTCACTCGTCGCGGACTCCTCCGCAATTCCGCACCCTAAGCTCGACGGTTGTTGGCGGCGGGCGTAGGTCGTGCTCCAAACGGCACTGGATTTCGCCTCCACCGCTTTCCGCCGCCTATCTGCACCGACATTCTAGACTCTAGTCGACTGGAGTTTTCTGTGGGATTGGGCTGGGGATTTTTCTCATGGAGAAGGTAATCAACTTAATTAGCGACATATTCACTCATCTCTTATCGCAGTCCATCCATCACTATTAATCAACCGGCGGAATCGCCGTGGAATCATTTTTGTTCTGGCTAATTCGTGGGTGTTCATTCATGTCTCCACAGTATGAGCACAAATCGGGCAACTGTGGTCGTGGCCAGTCAGAAACGAAGTTCTGTCTCACCATTCCGGATGACTTCAGGGAGTGCTCGGTATGTTCAATCTCAACCTACCACGGTCGGCATGGCCTAAATTTGTGAACATATACCGTCTATTGCTACATTATCTATATATTTGCATCGAATCTTTGTTACATTATCTATTTTTTATTCTATATTTTCATACTTTTCTTTCATCTATATATATATATGTGTGTGTGTGTGTGGATCTGTTCTATTAGTTACTCCCATATTTGCATCTTGCTCTGTTATTTCAATATATCTAATTTATGATCTTAATTTTCATTTCAAGCAGTCCATCCCTTGCTTTGCAAGAACAGGAATAGAAGGAAATCTTGGGCTTTACTTTGCTGATGACTCCTAGGATGTCATATTGACAATGCAACATGAATTTACAATGACGGTTAGCATAAAACTTGATAAAGATGGTCACTCCTATTTTAATGCGGACCTTTGGAGAAAAATGTCTAAGTGTTATGAACTGAAAGCTGGCAATAAAATTCTAGTGCGTGTACCACAGCCTAGTCTAAACATGGATGTTTACTTTCCCAATATCATCAGCCGATCAAAGTCTGATCGAGGTTAGTGTCCTTTCAACTTTCTCCTTGCTGTCATATTACTATTTAAGCAACCAATTGATCGCTATTTAAGCAACCAATTGTGATATCATATTCTGACTCTGTTCCTAGGCAGTAACAAATTCTATTTACCAATTTATGTGCACTATATATTCTTCTGCCATGTTCTGAATAAATAATACCTTTCCACCTTTTAAGCAGGATATCTTTGATGCATAGTGAACAATCTGTATGTTACTAAGCATACCAAATTTCACTGGAAGGGCTTGAATCATGTCATAAAATTTGTTGATAATCTGACAGACATAGCATAGCGTATGAACGCTGGATTTTGGATGGGATTAATTAGACCTATGGTGCACACACTGAACAAGACCACACAAAACGCTGGTAAAAAGTCTTATTTCAATGTTGATGCTCATAAACTATATATATCTTCAACGATATGTTACAATTGTTTTTTATTCTACACGTCAACAGAAATTGCCCCCTTCAGCATTTCCTGGATCGATTTCTCGGTGTGGTCGAATTACACTTGTGCCTGCTAATAACGCCATAGTGATTGCAAGGTACTGCATTTCCCGTAGAAATGGAACCATTCAAATTAACAAGTTATCGCTTCTTGTGACAATGCATCCATATTGGAAAATTGGAGACACTGTTCTGCTCATGATATACCAAGGCATAGGAGGGCTCTTCCTTTTCATTGATGAGATGTCGAGTCACCGTGATCAAGCTGCTTCCGGTGGATAGTTGTGGTTGTTGGCCCTCAGCTTCTTAAAATGTGCTAGCTGTTACTATATATGTTAAGTATGTAGATATGGACCATATGGTTGTTGCCCTTAGCCTCTTAAAATGTGATGGTTGTTACTATGTTAAGTATGTAGATATGGACCATATGGTTGTCAAAACCATGTTATGAAGATCCTCCTTTTGTCGAATAGTGTAACCACTATATATATGTTACTCAAATGTTGTTACCCAAGTTCATAAATTTTCATGGAAAGTATTAGTATCATACATAGTTCATTGAGTTTAAGCGTGTGCCCGATGACCAGAAGGCATTTGCAGATTAACTGTCCATATTGCAAATTCACACACATGTTAACATAAGGAAACGTATGTGTAACATACTAACCATCGCACACGAGTACTTGCAGATGCATCGTATGCGATACTCCGCCACCGCAAGCAACTAGTTTGCATTTTTCAAAGTTTTTTGTACACACAGAATCGCAGACGAAGTAACTGCATTGACTGTCTGTGTTGTAATTTATCATCGCAGACAGTTCGTCCGAGTCGACTGTTTGCCACGTATCACACACATCTTGTTTACACGACTCGTTTGTGTTCTTTTGGCCCATCGCAAACAGTTCATCCATGTGAATTGTATGCCACATATCACACACATCTTGTTAAGTTGAATCGTTTCTGTTGTGTTCCCTAATCGAAAATAGTTCGTCCGAGTTAACCGTATGCCGTATATCGCACACAAATTGATATGCTGCCCGTTTCTGTTGTTCTACCTCATCACAAACATTTCAAACGGATTAACCATGTGTCCTGCATCGCACCCACATTGTTATGGCTGCCCGTTTGTGTTGTTCTGCCTCATCGCAGACAATTTGAATGGATTACCCATGTGTCCTGCATCGCACATGCAAATAAAATCTGAACCGTGTTTGATGCATCCTCCATCGCAAACGTTTTGCACCTTTTTGACGGGTTTGTTACACCACCGTTTGCGATTATTACATCGCATATAGTTTCGGTAAAGGGTCTCTGATCATAGTGTCGTGTTAGCAGTATCCTGCAGTAGTGCATGTTTGACAAAAGTTTGGACACACACCCCTCATAAACCGGAGCAAGTCACTAGAAGGCTCGTGGTTCCGAGAGGGAACAATGCATGTTTGATGACAAACGGGAGATAGCTTCCTCTTATGGCCTTCAATTTTGTTCCTGCGTTTAACGTGCACTACTACAACTGTAATATGAAAAATTGGAACATTCTAGGGGTCATTTGACCTTTTAAAGACATTTAAGTGATTTCTAGCCAATTAATGACCATAATTCAACTTTTAACTACATCTACATGCAACGCTAACCATAACGGTTTGAAAAATCATATTTTTGTACTTGTGTGCGAGTTAATTCCATGTGCAGTAAATTAGAAGGAATTTTCAAACATATTGGTCTCAC
Organism: Triticum dicoccoides; assembly: GCF_002162155.2. Taxonomy (NCBI): domain Eukaryota; kingdom Viridiplantae; phylum Streptophyta; class Magnoliopsida; order Poales; family Poaceae; genus Triticum; species Triticum dicoccoides. The sequence goes on along the minus strand of NC_041386.1, from coordinate 234,462,510 downwards.
GACATGGACACATGCATACATATGCATGGAGTGCCATGGCATTTTAATTCCAAAAAATTAGAAAATGATTAGAAACACATGAAACCTTGCTTGATGTAATGTCATGCCACCAAGATGGGGCGGTAAAAAAATTGGCATGTTTGACGAATGTTTGGACACACACCCATCACAAACCGGAGCAACTCACAAGAAGGCTCGTGGTTCCCAGAGGGAACAATGCATGTTCGATGATGAACGGGAGATAGCTTTCTCTTACAGCCTTCAATTTTTTTCTTCATTTAACGTGCACTACCATAACTGTAATATGAAATTTAGGAAAATTCTCGGGGTCATTTGACATTTTAAAGACATTTAAGTGATTTTCTAGCCACTTAATGACCGTAATTCAAATTTGAACTACATCTACATGCAACGGCTAACCATAACGGTTCGAAAAATAATATTTGTGTACTTGTGTGCGAGTTAATTCCATGTGTTGTACATTAGAAGGAATTTTCAAAGATATTGGTCTCACGACATGGACACATGCATATGTATGCATGGAGCGCCATGGCATTTTAATTCCAAAATATTAAAAAATGATCAGAATAAAATGAAACCTTGCTTGATGTAATGTCATGCCACCAAGATGATGTGGTAAAACAAATTGGCATGTGTGACGAAAGTTAGGACACACACCCCTCACAAACTGGAGCAACTCACTAGAAGGCTCGTGGTTCTGAGAGGGAACAATGCTTGTTTGATGACGAACGGGAGATAGCTTCCTCTAATGGCCTTCAAATTTTTTCTATCTTTAATGTGCACTACTACAATTGCAATAAGAAAATTTGGAAAACTCTAGGGGTCATTTGACCTTTTAAAGACATTTAAGTGATTTTCTAGCCATTTAATGACCATAATTCAAATTACAACTACATTTACATGCAACGCCTAACCATAACGGTTTGAAAAATCATATTTGTGTACTTGTGTGCGAGTTAATTCCATGTGCAGTAAATTACAAGGAATTTTCAAACATATTTGTCACACGACATTGACACATGCATATGTATGCATGGAGTGTCATGGCATTTTAATTTCAAAAAATTAAAAAAAATCACAAACACATTAAACCTTGGTAAATATAATGTCATGCCGCCAAGATGATGTGGTTAAAAATTTGGCCTGTTTGACGAAAGTTAGGACACACACCCCTCACAAAACCGGAGCAACGCACTAGAAGGCTACTGGTTCCGAGAGGGAACCATGCATGTTTGATGACGAACGGGAGATAGCTTCCTCTTAGGGCCTTCATATTTTTTCTACATTTAACGTGCACTACTAAAATAGTAATGTGAAAATTAGGAATACTCTAGGGGTCATTTAACCTTTTAAAGACATTTAAATGATTTTCTAGCCATTTAATGACCGTAATTCAAATTTGAACTACATCTACATGCAATGCCTAACCATAACGGTTTGAAAAATCATATTTGTGTACTTGTGTGCGAGTTAATTCCATGTGTAGTAAATTAGAAGGAATTTTCAAACATATTGGTCTCACGACATGGACACATGCATATGTATGCATGGAGTGCCATGGCATTTTAATTCCAAAAAATTAGAAAATGATTAGAAACACATGAAACCTTGCTTGATGTAATGTCATGCCACCAAGATGGGGCGGTAAAAAAATTAGCATGTTTGACGAAAGTTTGGACACACACCCCTCACAAACCGGAGCAACTCACAAGAAGGCTCGTGGTTCCCAGAGGGAACGATGCATGTTCGATGACGAACGGGAGATAGCTTCCTCTTACAGCCTTCAAATTTTTTCTACATTTAACGTGCACTACTACAACTGTAATATGAAATTTAGGAAAATTCTAGGGGTCATTTTACATTTTAAAGACATTTAAGTGATTTTCTAGCCATTTAATGACCGTAATTCAAATTTGAACTACATCTACATGCAACGCCTAACCATAACGGTTCGAAAAATAATATTTGTGTACTTGTGGGCGAGTTAATTCCATGTGTTGTACATTAGAAGGAATTTTCAAAGATATTGGTCTCACGACATGGACACATGCATATGTATGCATGGAGCGCCATGGCATTTTAATTCCAAAAAATTAAAAAATGATCAGAAAAACATGAAACCTTGCTTGATGTAATGTCATGCCACCAGGATGATGTGGTAAAACAAATTGGCATGTGTGATGAAAGTTAGGACACACACCCCTCACAAAACCGGAGCAACGCACTAGAAGGCTCCTGGTTCCGAGAGGGAACCATGCATGTTTGATGACGAACGGGAGATAGCTTCCTCTTACGGCCTTCATATTTTTTTACATTTAACATGCACTACTACAACTGTAATGTGAAAATTAGAAAAACTCTAGGGGTCATTTGACATTTTAAAGACATTTAAGTGATTTTCTAGCATTTAATGACCGTAATTCAAATTTGAACTACATCTACATGCAACGCCTAACCATAACGGTTTGAAAAATAATATTTGTGTACTTGTGTGCGAGTTAATTCCATGTGCAGTAAATTAGAAGGAATTTTCAAGCATATTGGTCTCACGACATGGACACATGCATACGTATGCATGGAGTGCCATGGTATTTTAATTCCAAAAAATTAGAAAATGATTAGAAACACATGAAACCTTGCTTGATGTAATGTCATGCCACCAAGATGGGGCGGTAAAAAATTGGCATGTTTGACGAATGTTTGGACACACACCCATCACAAACCGGAGCAACTCACAAGAAGGCTCGTGGTTCTGAGAGGGAACAATGCATGTTCGATGACGAACGAGAGATAGCTTCCTCTGATGGCCTTCAAAATTTTTTCTATCTTTAATGTGCACTACTACAATTGCAATAAGAAAATTTGGAAAACTCTAGGGGTCATTTGACCTTTTAAAGACATTTAAGTGATTTTATAGCCATTTAATGACCATAATTCAAATTACAACTACATCTACATGCAACGCCTAACCATAACGAGTTAATTCCATGTGCAGTAAATTACAAGGAATTTCAAACATATTTGTCGCACGACATTGACACATGCATATGTATGCATGGAGTGCCATGGCATTTTAATTTCAAAAAATAAAAAAAATCAGAAACACATTAAACCTTGGTAAATGTAATGTCATGCCGCCAAGATGATGTGGTAAAAAATTTGGCATGTTTGATGAAAGTTTGGACACACACCCCTCACAAAACCGGAGCAACGCACTAGAAGGCTCCTGGTTCCGAGAGGGAACCATGCATGTTTGATGACAAACGGGAGATGGATTCCTCTTACGGCCTTCATATTTTTTTCTACATTTAACGTGCACTACTACAACTGTAATGTGAAAATTAGGAAAACTCTAGGGGTCATTTGACCTTTTAAAGACATTTAAGTGATTTTCTAGCCATTTAATGACCGTAATTCAAATTTGAACTACATCTACATGCAACGCCTAACCATAACGGTTTGAAAAATCATATTTGTGTACTTGTGTGCGAGTTAATTCCATGTGTAGTAAATTAGAAGGAATTTTCAAACATATTGGTCTCACAACATGGACACATGCATACGTATGCATGGAGTGCCATGGCATTTTAATTCCAAAAAATTAGAAAATGATTAGAAACACATGAAACCTTGCTTGATGTAATGTCATGCCACCAAGATGGGGAGGTAAAAAAATTGGCATGTTTGACGAAAGTTTGGACACACACCCCTCACAAACCGGAGCAACTCACAAGAAGGCTCGTGGTTCCTAGAGGGAACAATGCATGTTCGATGATGAACGGTAGATAGCTTCCTCTTACAGCCTTCAAATTTTTTCTACATTTAACGTGCTCTACTACAACTGTAATATGAAATTGAGGAAAATTCTAGGGATCATTTGACCTTTTAAAGACATTTAATTGATTTTCTAGCCATTTAATGACTGTAATTCAAATTTGAACTACATCTACATGCAACGTCTAACCATAATGGTTTGAAAAATAATATTTGTGTACTTGTGTGCGAGTTAATTCCATGTGTTCTACATTAGAAGGAATTTTCAAAGATATTGGTCTCACGACATGGTCACATGCATATGTATGGATGGACTGCCATGGCATTTTAGTTCCAAAAAATTAGAATGGTCAGAAAAACATGAAACCCTGCTTGATGTATTGTCATGCCACCAAGATGATGTGGTAAAACAAATTGGCACGTGTGACGAAAGTTAGGACACACACCCCTCACAAACCGGAGCAACTCACTAGAAGGCTCGTGGTTCTGAGAGGTAACAATGCATGTTTGATGACGAACGGGAAATAGCTTCCTCTGATGGCCTTCAAATTTTTTCTATGTTTAATGTGCACTACTATAATTGCAATAAGAAATTTTGGAAAACTCTAGGGGTCATTTGACCTTTTAAAGATATTTAAGTGATTTTCTAGCCATTTAATGACCATAATTCGAATTACAACTACATCTACATGCAACGCCTAACCATAATGATTTGAAAAATCATATCTGTATACTTGTGTGTGAGTTAATTCCTTGTGCAGTAAATTACAAGGAATTTTCAAACATATTTGACGCACGACATTGACACATGCATATGTATGCATGGAGTGCCATGGCATTTTAATTTCAAAAAAAATCAGAAACACATTAAACCTTGGTAAATGTAATGTCATGCCGCCAAGATGATGTGGTAAAAAATTTGGCATGTTTGACAAAAGTTTGGACACACACCCCTCACAAACCGGAGCAACGCACTAGAAGGCTCCTGGTTCCGAGAGGGAACCATGCATGTTTGATGACGAACGGGAGATAGCTTCCTCTTACGGCCTTCATATTTTTTTTACATTTAACGTGCACTACTACAACTGTAATGTGAAAATTAGGAAAACTCTAGGGGTCATTTGACATTTTAAAGACATTTAAGTGATTTTCTAGCCATTTATTGACCGTAATTCAAATTTGAACTACATCTACATGCAACGCCTAACCATAACGGTTTGAAAACTCATATTTGTGTACTTGTGTGCGAGTTAATTCCATGTGCAGTAAATTAGAAGGAATTTTGAAACATATTGGTCTCACAACATGGACACATGCATACGTATGCATGGAGTGCCATGGCATTTTAATTCCAAAAATTTAGAAAATGATCAGAAACACATGAAACCTTGCTTGATGTAATGTCATGCCACCAAGATGGAAGGTAAAAAAATTGGCATGTTTGACAAAAGTATGGACACACACCCCTCACAAACCGGAGCAACTCACAAGAAGGCTCGTTGTTCCTAGAGGGAACAATGCATGTTCGATGACGAACGGGAGATAGCTTCCTCTTACAGCCTTCAAATTTTTTCTACATTTAACATGCACTACTACAACAGTAATATGAAATTGAGGAAAATTCTAGGGATCATTTGACCTTTTAAAGACATTTAAGTGATTTTCTAGCCATTTAATGACTGTAATTCAAATTTGAACTACATCTACATGCAACGTCTAACCATAACGGTTTGAAAAATAATATTTGTGTACTTGTGTGTGAATTAATTCCATGTGTTGTACATTAGAAGGAATTTTCAAAGATATTGGTCTCACGACATGCTCACATGCATATGTATGCATGGAGTGCCATGGCATTTTAGTTCCAAAAAATTAGAATGATCAGAAAAACATGAAACCCTGCTTGATGTAATGTCATGCCAACAAGATGATGCGGTAAAATAAATTGGCATGTGTGACAAAAGTTAGGACACACACCCCTCACAAACCGGAGCAACTCACTAGAAGGCTCGTGGTTCTGAGAGGGAACAATGCATGTTTGATGATGAACGGGAGATAGCTTCCTCTGATGGCCTTCAAATTTTTTCTACGTTTAATGTGCACTACTACAATTGCAATAAGAAAATTTGGAAAACTCTAGGGGTCATTTAACCTTTTAAAGATATTTAAGTGATTTTCTAGCCATTTAATGACCATTATTCAAATTACAACTACATCTACATGCAACGCCTAACCATAATGGTTTGAAAAATCATATTTGTGTACTTGTGTGCGAGTTAATTCCATGTGCAGTAAATTACAAGGAATTTTCAAACATATTTGACGCACGACATTGACACATGCATATGTATGCATGGAGTGCCATGGCATTTTAATTTCAAAAAATTAAAAAAATCAGAAACACATTAAACCTTGGTAAATGTAATTTCATGCCGCCAAGATGATGTGGTAAAAATTTTGGCATGTTTGACGAAAGTTTGGACACACACCCCTCACAAAACCGGAGCAACACACTAGAAGGCTCATGGTTCCGAGAGGGAACCATGCATGTTTGATGACGAACGGGAGATAGCTTCCTCTTACGGCCTTCATATTTTTTTTACATTTAACGTGCACTACTATAACTGTAATGTGAAAATTAGGAAAACTCTAGGGGTCATTTGACATTTTAAAGACATTTAAGTGATTTTCTAGCCATTAAATGACCGTAATTCAAATTTGAACTACATCTACATGCAACGCCTAACCATAACGATTTGAAAAATCATATTTGTGTACTTGTGTGCGAGTTAATTCCATGTGCAGTAAATTAGAAGGAATTTTCAAGCATATTGGTCTCACAACATGGACACATGCATACGTATGCATGGAATGGCATGGCATTTTAATTCCAAAAAATTAGAAAATGATTAGAAACACATGAAACCTTGCTTGATGTAATGTCATGCCACCAAGATGGGGCGGTAAAATAATTGGCATGTTTGACGAATGTTTGGACACACACCCATCACAAACCGGAGCAACTCACAAGAAGGCTCGTGTTCCCAGAGGGAACAATGCATGTTCGATGATGAACGGGAGATAGCTTTCTCTTACAGCCTTCAATTTTTTTCTACATTTAACGTGCACTACTATAACTGTAATATGAAATTTAGGAAAATTCTAGGGGTCATTTGACATTTTAAAGACATTTAAGTGATTTTATAGCCATTTAATGATCGTAATTCTAATTTGAACTACATCTACATGCAACGGCTAACCATAACGGTTCGAAAAATAATATTTGTGTACTTGTGTGCGAGTTAATTCCATTTGTTGTACATTAGAAGGAATTTTCAAAGATATTGGTCTCACGACATAGACACATGCATATGTATGCATGGAGCGCCATGGCATTTTAATTCCAAAAAATAAAAAAATGATCAGAAAAACATGAAACCTTGCTTGATGTAATGTCATGCCACCAAGATGATGTGGTAAAATAAATTGGCATGTGTGACAAAAGTTAGGACACACACCCCTCACAAACTGGAGCAACTCACTAGAAGGCTCGTGGTTCTGAGAGGGAACAATGCATGTTTGATGACGAACGGGAGATAGCTTCCTCTGATGGCCTTCAATTTTTTTCTATCTTTAATGTGCACTACTACAATTGCAATAAGAAAATTTGGAAAACTCTAGGGGTCATTTGACCTTTTAAAGACATTTAAGTGATTTTCTAGCCATTTAATGACCATAATTCAAATTACAACTACATCTACATGCAACGCCTAACCATAACGGTTTGAAAAATCATATTTGTGTACTTGTGTGCGAGTTAATTCCATGTGCAGTAAATTACAAGGAATTTTCAAACATATTTGTCGCACGCCATTGACACATGCATATGTATGCATGGAGTGTCATGGCATTTTAATTTCAAAAAATTAAAAAAAATCACAAACACATTAAACCTTGGTAAATGTAATGTCATGCCGCCAAGATGATGTGGTAAAAAATTTGGCATGTTTGACGAAAGTTTGGACACACACCCCTCACAAAACCGGAGCAACGCACTAGAAGGCTCCTGGTTCCGAGAGGGAACCATGCATGTTTGATGACGAACGGGAGATTGCTTCCTCTTAGGGCCTTTATATTTTTTCTACATTTAACGTGCACTACTAAAACTGCAATGTGAAAATTAGGAATACTCTAGGGGTCATTTGACCTTTTAAAGACATTTAAGAGATTTTCTAGCCATTTGATGACCGTAATTCAAATTTGAACTACATCTACATTCAACGCCTAACCATAACGGTTTGAAAAATCATATTTGTGTACTTGTGTGCGAGTTAATTCCATGTGCAGTAAATTCGAAGGAATTTTCAAACATATTGGTCTCACGACATGGACACATGCATATGTATGCATGGAGTGCCATGGCATTTTAATTCCAAAAAATTAGAAAATGATTAGAAACACATGAAACCTTGCTTGATGTAATGTCATGCCACCAAGATGGGGCGGTAAAAAAATTGGCATGTTTGACAAAAGTTTGGACACACACCCCTAACAAACCGGAGCAACTCACAAGAAGGCTCATGGTTCCCAGAGCGAACAACGCATGTTTGATGATGAACGGGAGATAGCTTCCTCTTACAGCCTTCAAATTTTTTCTACGTTTAACATGCACTATTACAACTATAATGTGACAATTAGGAAAATTCTAGGGGTCATTTGCCCTTTTAAAGACATTTAAGTGATTTTCTAGCCATTTAATGACCGTAATTCAAATTTGAACTACATCTACATACAACAGCAAACCATAACGGTTTGAAAAATCATATTTGTGTACTTGTGTGCGAGTTAATTCCATGTTTAGTAAATTAGAAGGAATTTTCAAACATATTGGTCTCACGACATGGACACATGCATATGTATGCATGGAGTGTCATGGCATTTTAATTCCAGAAAATTAAAAAATGCTCAGAAAAACATGAAACCTTGCTTGATGTAATGTCATGCCACCAAGATGATGTGGTAAAACAAATTGGCATGTGTTACGAAAGTTAGGACTCACACCCTCACAAATCGGAGCAACTCACTAGAAGGCTCGTGGTTCCGAGAGGGAACAATGCATGTTTGATGACGAACGGGAGATAGCTTCCTTTGATGGCCTTTAATTTTTTTTCTATGTTTAACATGCACTAATACAACTGTAATATGAAAATTCAGAAAACTCTAGGGGTCATTTGACCTTTTAAAGACATTTAAGTGATTTTCTAGCCATTTAATGACCATAATTCAAATTTGAACTACATCTACATGCAACGCCTAACCATAACGGTTTCAAAAAATATTATTTGTGTACTTGTGTGTGAGTTAATTCCATGTGCAGTAAATTACAAGGAATTTTCAAACATATTTGTCTCGCGACATGGACACATGCATATGTATGCATGGAGTGCCATGGCATTTCAATTTCAAAAAATTAAAAAAAATCAGAAACACATGAAACCTTAGTTGATGTAATGTCATGCCACCAAGGTGATGTGGTAAAAAATTTGGCATGTTTGACGAAAGTTTGGACACACACCTCTCACAAAACCGGAGCAACTCACTAGAAGGCTCCTAGTTCCGAGAGGGAACAATGCATGTCTGATGACAAACGGGATATAGCTTCCTCTTACGGCCTTCAAATTGTTTCTACGTTTAACATGCACTACTAAAACTGTAATGTGAAAATTACAAAAACTCTAGGGGTCATTTCACGTTTTAAAGATATTTAAGTGATTTTGTAGCCATTTAATGACCGTAATTCAAATTTGAACTACATCTACATGCAAAGCGTAACCATAAGTGTTCGAAAAAACATATTTGTGTACTTATGTGCGAGTTAATTCCATGTGCATTAAATTAGAAGGAATTTTCAAACATATTGGTCTCACGACATGGACACATGCATATGTATGCATGGAGTGCCATGGCATTTTAATTCCAAAAAATTAAAAAATGATCAGAAACACATGATACCTTGCTTGATGTAATGTCATGCCACCAAGATGATGTGGTAAAAAATTTGGCATGTTTGACAAAAGTTTGGACACACCCCTCACAAACTGGAGCAACTCTAGAAAGTCGTGGTTCCGAGAGGGAACAATGCATGTTTGATGACAAACGGGAGATAGCTTCCTCTTATGGCCTTCAAATTTTTTCGACATTTAACATGCACTACTACAACTGTGATATGAAAATTCGGAAAATACTAGGGGTCATTTGACCTTTTAAACACATTTAAGTGATTTTCTAGCCATTTAATGGCTGTAATTCAAATTTGAACTACATCTACATGCAACGGCAAACCATAACGGTTTGAAAAATCATATTTGTGTACTTGTGTGTGATAACCCACAAGTATAGGGGATCGCAACAGCTTTCGAGGGTAGAGTATTCAACCCAAATTTATTGATTCGACACATGGGGAGCCAAAGAATATTCTCAAGTATTAGCAGCTGAGTTGTCAATTCAACCACACCTGGAAACTTAGTATCTGCAGCAAAGTGTTTAGTAGCAAAGTAATATGATAGTGGTGGTAGCGGCAACAAAAGTAAAGACAGCAAAAGTAATGTTTTTGGTATTTTATAGTGATTGTAACAGTAGCAGCAGAAAAGTAAATAAGCGAGAACTAGTATATGGAAAACTCGTAGGCACCAGATCAGTGGTGGATAATTATGCCGGATGCGGTTCATCGTGTAACAGTCATAACATAGGGTGACACGGAACTAGCTCCAATTCATCAATGTAATGTAGGCATGTATTTCGTATATAGTCATACGCGCTTATGGAAAAGAACTTGCATGACATCTTTTGTCCTACCCTCCTGTGGCAGCGGGGTCCTATTGGAAACTTAGGGATATTAAGGCCTCCTTTTAATAGAGAACTGGAACAAAGCATTAGCACATAGTGAATACATGAACTCCTCAAACTATGGTCATCACCGGGAGTGGTCCCGATTATTGTCACTTCGGGGTTGCCGGATCATAACGCATAGTAGGTGACTATGGACTTGCAAGATAGGATCAAGAACTCACATATATTCATGAAAACATAATAGGTTCAGATCTGAAATCATGGCACTCGGGCCCTAGTGACAAGCATTAAGCATAGCAAAGTCATAGCAACATCAATCTCAGAACATAGTGGATACTAGGGATCAAACCCTAACAAAACTAACTCGATTACATGATAAATCTCATCCAACCCATCACCGTCCAGCAAGCCTATGATGGAATTACTCACGCACGGTGGTGAGCATCATGAAATTGGTGATGGAGGATGGTTGATGATGACGACGGCGACGAATCCCCCTCTTTGGAGCCCCGAACGGACTCCAGATCAGCCCTCCCGAGAGGTTTTAGGGCTTGGCGGCGGCTCCATATCGTAAAACGCGATGATTTCTTCTCTCTGGTTTTTTCTCTCTGAAAGCAAATATATAGAGTTGGAGTTGGCGTCGAAGGGCATCCAGGGGGCCCACGAGGTAGGGGGTGCGCCCTAGGGGGCGCACCCCCCACCCTCGTGAGAAGGGTGTGGGCCCCCTGGTCTTCATCTTTGGCGAGGATTTTATTATTTTTTCTAAGATGTTCCGTGGAGTTTCAGGTCATTCCGAGAATATTTGTTTTCTGCATATAAAACAACACCATGGCAATTCTGCTGAAAACAGCGTCAGTCCGGGTTAGTTCCATTCAAATCATACAAGTTAGAGTCCAAAACAAGGGCAAAAGTGTTTGGAAAAGTAGATACGACGGAGACGTATCAACTCCCCCAAGCTTAAACACTTGCTTGTCCTCAAGCAATTCAGTTGACAAACTGAAAGAAAGGAAGAAAAACTTCTACAAACTCTGTTTGCTCTTGTTATTGTAACTATGTCAAGCCAGCATTAAAGTTTTCAGCATAGATCATAACTAACCACATTTGCAATAATTCTTAGGTCTCATAATTACTCATATCAATAGCATAATCAACTAGCAAGTCATAATAATAAATCTCGGATGTCTACACTTTCTCAAAACAATCATAATATGATATAACAAGATGGTAACTCGCTAGCCCTTTCTGAGATCGCAAAACATAAATGCAGAGCACCTTTAAAGATCAAGGACTGACTAGACATTCTAATTCATGGTAAAAGAGATCCAGTCATAGTCATACCCAACATAAATTAACAGTGATGAATGCAAATGACAGCTGTGCTCTCCAGCTAGTGATTTTTATTAAGAGGGTGATGACTCAACATAAAAGTAAATGGATAGGCCCTTCGCAGAGGGAAGCAGGGATTTGTAGAGGTGCCAGAGCTCGGTTTTGAAATAGAGATAAATTGTATTTTGAGCGGTATACTTTCATTGTCAACATAACAACCAAGAGATGGCGATATCTTCCATGCTAAACACATTATAGGCGGTTCCCAAACAGAATGGTAAAGTTTATACTCCCCCTCCACCAACAAACATCAATCCATGGCTTGCTCGAAACAACGAGTGCCTCCAACATACATCAGGTCCCAGTGGGAGTTTTGTTTGCAATTAATTTTGATTTAGTTTGCATAAAGCATGGGACTGGGCATCCCGGTGACCAGCCATTTTCTCGTGAGTGAGGAGCGGAGTCCACTCCTCTTGAGAATAACCCGCCTAACACGGAAGATAAGGACAGCCTTGGTTGATACATGAGCTATTCGAGCATACAAAACAGAATGTTTATTTGAAGGTTTAGAGTTTGGCACATACAAATTTACTTGGAACGGCAGCTAGATACCGCATATAGGAAGGTATAGTGGACTCATCTGGAATAACTTTGGGGTTTAAGGGATTGGATGCACAAGCAGTATTCCCGCTTAGTACAAGTGAAGGCTAGCAAAAGACTGGGAAGCGACCAACTAGAGAGCGACAACAGCCATGTACATGCATTAAAATTAATAAACATTGAATGCAAGCATGAGTAGGATATAATCCACCATGAACATAAATATCGTGAAGGCTATGTTGATTTGTTTCAACTACATGCGTGAACATGTGCTAAGTCAAGTCACTTAAATCATTCAAAGGAGGATACCACCCCATCATACCACATCATAATCATCTCGATAGCATGTTGGCACACAAGGTAAACCATTACAACTCATAGCTAATCAAGCATGGCACAAGCAACTACGATCTCTAATTGTCATCGCAAACATGTTTATTCATAATAAGCTGAATCAAGAACGAGGGACTCATCATATTTACAAAAACAAAAGAGGTCGAGTTCATACCAGCTTTTCTCATCTCAGTCAGTCCATCATATATCATAATTGCCTTTCACTTGCACGACCGAACGGTGTGAATAATAATAAGAGTGTACGTGCATTGGACTAAGCTGGAATCTGTGAGCATTCAATAAACAGGAGAAGACAAGGCAATATGGCTCTTGGTTAAATCAACAATAATGCATATAAAAGCCACTTCAACAATTTAATTATGGTCTTCTCCTACTGACCCCCAAAGAAAAGAAAAGAAATAAAACTATTTACACGGGAAAGCTCCCAACAAGCAAAAGAAGAACGGGAAATATTTTTGGGTTTTCTTTTTAATTATTACTACTACAGTAGAAAAATAAACTACTACTAATTTTTTTCTTAAGGTTTAACAAACACACAAGAAGAAAGCAGGAAAAAGAAAATAAACTAGCATGGATATTACAATGAAAAAGTATGAGCACCAGCATCCAGTAATGAGTGTGTGTGAGCATAAATGTAATGTCGGTGAGAAATACGCACTCCCCCAAGCTTAGGCTTTTGGCCTAAGTTGGTCTATTGCCAGGGATAGCCTGGCGGGTACCCGTAGGTGTAGCTGGGGTCGTACTGCGATGAAGAATAGTTGGGATCATACTGATGTGCAGCGGTTATCGCCTGCTGAGCTGCAGCCTGGAGTCGAGTTGCCTCCGCTCTCCTCTCGTACTCTTCTGCCTCCTCTCTAGTAATAACATATCTTCTTTTCGTCTATGAATCAAAGAAGGCAGGAGCAGGGAGAGTAATACGGAAAACACGTTATTTATCAAAAATTAAACGATATATGAGAGGTGATTCAGGCCTCTCGACAAACTGGTGCGAAGCCATAGAGTTATAGTCTAAATATGCAGGAGGCAACTCTGTATCACCCTCACGAATGTCTATATCAAGAAAATGAGCTAAGAGGATTGCATAAATTCCTCCAAAGAAATCTCCATTATGTCTATTATGATGCAACCTACGAGCTACAATGGCTCCCATATGATAAGATTGGTCTCCTAACACAGCACTCCTAAGAATGCTAAGATCTGGGACACACATGTGACATGCTTCATCCTTAGCATTTATGCATCTACCGATGAAGAGAGCAAAATAATGTATAGCAGGAAAGTGAATGCTCCCTATGGTAGCCTGCATTATATCTCTAGATTCCCCTACAGTTATACTAGCAAGAAAGTTTCTAAATTCAGATTTAGGGGGATCCCTAATACTGCCCCATGATGGAAGTTTGCAAGCAAGAGTGAAATCCTCTAGGTCCATGGTATAAGATTTGTCATAAAGATCAAACATGACTCAAGGAGAATTACGCGAAGATGAATACTCAAACCTCCTCACAAATGAACTTGTGAGATCATGATACTAGGGGCATTTGTTAGCCTCAAAATCCTCAAGACCGGCATTGCACAAATATACTTTGAATTCTTCTTTAATTCCTGCACGGTCCATAAAATTTTCCGACGGCCATTCGCAAGGCCGTACTGGAGCGTCTCTTGGTGGATCCTCGTCAGCATCGCGCATAGCAATCCTGGGTCCTTGCTTCTTAGAGGAACCACCTTGGAACATCTTCCTAAGCATATTGTTTTTCTCTGAAAAATTCTGAAATTTTTAGTAACTTCAAACAAAAGTGAACCAACTTCAGTAAAACTGATAGCAACTGCTCCTACAAGTGCCTAGAGCCTAAATCAAGCATTAGAACTACTTGGAACCATATAAATTTGACATGCAAGCTCAAGAACATGGTCACCTATGCAGCACAAATTTGCAAAGAATAAAGCACTAGAACAAAAACTAATTGGACCAATGGAGGGATCACATACCAAGGAACAATCTCCCCAAGCAATTTTGCGAGAGGTGCTTTGAGAAAGGAGATCGAAAATCACATCAAAAGTGGCTGGAACTCGTGCTTGAGTTGGTCTTTCGGGTTTGTGTGAGACAGAGGAAGGAGATGGGTGCTAGGATAAGTGGAGGAGGGTCACCGTGGGCCCACGAGGCAGGGGGCGCGCCCTAAAGGGGGGACGCCCACCACCCTCGTGGCCAGGTGGCAGCTCCTCCCGCGGTAATTTTTGCACAGTAAATCCTCAAATATTCCCGAAAAATCATATTAAATTGGCATGGCATTTTGAGGACTTTTATTTTCGGGATATTTTTATATTGCACGGATATGTCAGGAAACAGACAGAAAAATACTATTTTTACTTTATTTCTACTAATTATCAGAAAGTATAGAGAGGGTACAGGAGTTTGTGCTTCTAGTTTCATCCATCTCATGCTCATCAAAAAGAATCCACTAACAAGGTTGATCAAGTCTTGTTAACAAACTCATTCTGATAATCATGAAGCCGGAGAAATTTTGAATAACACTAGGTTACCTCAACGGGGATATGCACATCCCCAATAATAAGTATATCATATTTCTTATTGATAGTTGGAAGTGGAAATTCAAAACCCCCAAATATAATCAATGGAATTTTTCCGATAGAATTGATACTATGAACTTGAGGTTGTTTCCTCGGAAAGTGTACTGTATGCTCATTACCATTAACATGAAAAGTGACATTGCCTTTGTTGCAATCAATAACAGCCCCTGCACTATTAAGAAAAGATCTTCCAAGAATAATAGACATACTATCATCCTCGGGAATATCAAGAATAACAAAGTCCGTTAAAATAGTAATGTTTGCAACCACAACAGGCACATCCTCGCAAATACCGACAGGTATAGCAGTTGATTTATCAGCCATTTGCAAAGATATTTCAGTAGGTGTCAACTTATTCAAGTCAAGTCTACGATATAAAGAGAGAGGCATAACACTAACACCGGCTCCAAGATCACATAAAGCAGTTTTAATATAATTTCTTTTAATGGAGCAAGGTATAGTAGGTACTTCGGGGTCTCCAAGTTTCTTTGGTATTCCACCCTTAAAAGTATAATTAGCAAGCATGGTGGAAATCTCAGCTTCCGGTATCTTTCATTTATTAGTAATGATATCCTTCATATATTTAGCATAAGGATTTGTTTTGAGCACATCAGTTAATCGCATACGCAAAAAGATAGGCCTAATCATTTTAGCAAAGCGCTCAAAATCCTCATCATCCTTTTTCTTGGATGGTTTCGGAGGAAAAGGCATGGGTTTCTGAACCCAAGGTTCCCTTTCTTTACCATGTTTCCTAGCAACAAAGTCTCTTTTATCATAACATTGATTCTTTGATTGTGGGTTATCAAGATCAACAGCAGGTTCAATTTCTACATCATTATCATTACTAGGTTGAGCATCATCATGAACATCATTATTAATATTTTCATTAGGTTCATGTTCATTAACAGATTGTGTTTCTGCATCAGACATAGAGATATCATTTGGATTATCAGGTGGTTCAGCAATAGGTTCACTAGAAGTTTGCACAGTTCTATCATTTTTCTTCTTCTTCTTTTTAGAAGAACTAGGAACATCAATATTATTTCTTTGAGAATCTTGCTCGATTCTCTTAGGGTGGCCTTCAGGATACAAAGGTTCCTGAGTCATTCTACCAGTTCTAGTAGCCACTCTAATAGCATAATCATTTTTCTTACTATTCATCTCATCAAGCACTTGTTTTTGAGCCTTAAGTACTTGTTCTACTTGAGTGGTAACCATAGAAGCATGTTTGCTAACAAGTTTAAGTTCACCTTTAATATCAGCCATATAATCACCCAAGCGTCTAATCATATAAGCATTTTCTTTTAATTGTCTACCAAAATAAGCATTGAAGTCGTCTTGCTTAAACATAAAGTTATCAAACTCATCCAAGCACTGACTAGCAATTTTAGTAGGAGGGACTTCAGCTTTATCATATCTATAGAGAGAATTTACCTTTACTACCTGTGTCGGGATATCGGGGTCAGGAGGTTCTTCAATAAATAGAGAATCGAGATCATATGTTTCTTCAACAGGCGGTATATTAAGACCATGTATTTCTTCAATAGGAGGTAAATTCTTAACGTCTTCAGCTTTAATACCTTTTTCTTTCATAGATTTCTTTGCCTCTTGCATATCTTCGGGACTGAGAAATAGAACACCTCTCTTCTTCGGAGTTGGTTTAGGAATAGGCTCAGTAATTGGAGCAGGAGTTGGCTCAGGAGCTGACTCAGGAGGTGCCCAATTATTTTCATTTGTCAACATATTATTCAATAGAATTTCAGCTTCATCCGGTGTTCTTTCCCTGAAAAGAGAACCAGCACAACTATCCAGGTAATCTCTGGAAGCATCGGTTAGTCCATTATAAAAGATATCAAGTATTTCGGGTTTCTTAAGAGGATGATCAGGCAAAGCATTAAGTAACTTGAGAAGCCTCCCCCAAGCTTGTGGGAGACTCTCTTCTTTAATTTGCACAAAGTTGTATATTTCCCTCAAAGCAGCTTGTTTCTTATGAGCGGGGAAATATTTAGCAGAGAAGTAATAAATCATATCCTGGGGACTACGCACACAACCAGGATCAAGAGAATTAAACCATATCTTAGCATCACCCTTTAATGAGAACGGAAATATTTGGAGTATATAGAAGTAACACGATCTCTCATCATTAGTGAACAGGGTAGCTATATCATTTAACTTAGTAAGATGTGCCACAACAGTTTCAGATTCATAGCCATAAAACGGATCAGATTCAACCAAAGTAATTATATCAGGATCAACAGAGAATTCATAATCCTTATCGGAAACACATATAGGTGAAGTAGCAAAAGCAGGGTCAGGTTTCATTTTATCTCTAAGTGATTCTTTGTTCCATTTAATTAATAACCTCTTAAGCTCATATCTATCCTTGCAAGCTAAAATAGCGGCAGAAGATTCCATATCAAAAAGATAACCCTCAGGAATAACAGGCATATTTTCATCATCACTATCATCATCGTATTCAGATTCAATAATTTCTTTTTCTCTAGCCCTAGCAATTTGTTCATCAAGAAATTCACCAAGGGGCACAATAGTATCAGGCCTAGAAGCAATTTCATCATAAGTATCATGCATAGCAGAAGTGGCATCATCAATGACATGCGACACATCAGAACGAATAGCAGAAGCAGGTGTAGGTGTCGCTAACTTACTCATAACAGAAGGTGAATCAAGTGCAGAGCTAGATGGCAGTTCCTTACCTCCCATCGTAGTTGAGGGATAGATCTTGGTTTTTGGATCTCTCAAGTTCTTCATAATGATAAGCAGATATAAATCCCAAGTGACTCAAAGAATAGAGCTATGCTCCCCGACAACGGCGCCAGAAATTTGTCTTGATAACCCACAAGTATAGGGGATTGCAACAGCTTTCAAGGGTAAAGTATTCAACCCAAATTTATTGATTCGACACAAGGGGAACCAAAGAATATTCTCAAGTATTAGCAACTGAATTGTCAATTCAACCACACCTGGAAACTTAGTATCTGCAGCAAAGTGTTTAGTAGCAAAGTAATATGATAGTGGTGGTAGCGGCAACAAAAGTAAAGACAGCAAAAGTAATTTTTTTGATATTTTGTAGTGATTGTAATAGTAGTAGCGGAAAAGTAAATAAGCGAGAACCAGTATATGGAAAACTCATAGGCACCGGATCAGTGATGGATAATTATGCCGGATGCGGTTCATCATGTAACAGTCATAACATAGGGTGACATAGAACTAGCTCCAATTCATCAATGTAATGCAGGCATGTATTCCGTATATAGTCATACGCGCTTATGGAAAAGAACTTGCATGACATCTTTTGTCCTACCCTCCCATGGCAGCGGGGTCCTATTGGAAACTTAGGGATATTAAGGCCTCCTTTTAATAGAGAATCGGAACAAAGCATTAGCACATAGTGAATACATGAACTCCTCAAACTATGGTCATCACCGGGAGTGGTCCCGGTTATTGTCACTTCGGGGTTGCCGGATCATAACACATAGTAGGTGACTATAGTCTTGCAAGATAGGATCAAGAACTCACATATATTCATGAAAACATAATAGGTTCAGATCTAAAAGCATGGCACTCGGGCCCTAGTGACAAGCATTAAGCATAGCAAAGTCATAGCAACATCAATCTCAGAACATAGTGGATACTAGGGATCAAACCCTAACAAAACTAACTCGATTACATGATAAATCTCATCCAACCCATCACCGTCCAGCAAGCCTACAATGGAATTACTCACGCACGGCGGTGAGCATCATGAAATTGGTGATGGAGGATGGTTGATGATGACGACGGTGACAAATCCCCCTCTCCGAAGCCCCGAACAGACTCCAGATCAGCCCTCCCGAGAGGTTTTAGGGCTTGGCGGCGGCTCCATATCGTAAAACACGATGATTTCTTCTCTCTGATTTTTTCTCTCCGAAAGCAAATATATAGAGTTGGAGTTGGCGTCGGAGGGCATCCAGGGGGCCCACGGGGTAGGGGGCGCGTGCCCCCCACCCTCGTGAGAAGGGTGTGGGCCCCCTGGTCTTCATCTTTGGCGAGGATTTTTTATTATTTTTTCTAAGAAGTTCCGTGGAGTTTCAGGTCATTCCAAAAATATTTGTTTTCTGCACATAACACAACACCATGGCAATTCTGCTGAAAACAGCGTCAGTCCAGGTTATTTCCATTCAAATCATACAAGTTAGATTCCAAAACAAGGGCAAAAGTGTTTGGAAAAGTAGATACGACGGAGACGTATCAGTGTGCGAGTTCATTCCATGTGCAGCAAAATAGAGGGAATTTTCAAACATATTAGTCTCACGGCATGTGCACATGCATGGAGTGCCATGGCATTTTAATTCCAAAAAATTTAAAAAGAACAATAAAACATGAAACCTTGCTAGATGTAATTTCATGCCACCAAGATGATGTGCTAAAAAAATTGGCATGTTTTACGAAAGTTAGGACACACACCCCTCACAAACCGGAGCAACTCACTAGAAGGCTCGTGGTTCCGAGAGGGAACAATGCATGTTTGATGATGAACGGGAGATAGCTTCTTCTTACGACCTTCAAATTTTTCTACGTATAACATGCACTATTACAACTATAATGTGCAAGTTCTAGGGGTCATTTGACCTTTTAAAGACATTTAAGTAATTTTCTAGTCATTTAATGACCGTAATTCAAATTTGAACTACATCTACATGCAACGGCTAACCATAACGGCTTCAAAAATCATATTTGTGTACTTGTGTGCGAGTTAATTCCATGTGCAGTAAAATAGTAGGAATTTTCAAACATATTAGTCTCGCGGGATGGGCACATGGATGGAGTGCCCTGGCATTTTAATTCCAAAAAATTAAAAAATGATCAGTAAAACAGGAAACCTTGCTGGATGTAATGTCATGCCACCCAGATGATGTGGTAAAAAATTGTCCTGTTTGACGAAAGTTTGGACACACACCCCTCAGAATCTGGAGCAACTCACTAGAAGGTTCGTGGTTCCGAGAGGGAACAATGCATGTTTGATGACGAATGGGAGATAGCTTCCTCTTACGGCATTCAATTTTTTCTCTATGTTTAACGTGCACTGCTACAACTGTAATGTTAAATTTAGGAAAATTCTAGGAGTCATTTGACCTTTTAAAGACATTTAAGTGATTTTCTAGCCATTTAATGATCGTAATTCAAATTTCAACTACATCTACATGCAACGTCCAACCATAACGGTTTGAAAAATCATATTCGTGTACTTGTGTGCGAGTTAATTCCATGTGCTATAAATTAGAAGGAACTTTCAAACATATTGGTCTCACGACATGGACACATGCATACCTATGCATGGAGTGCCATGGCATTTTAATTCCAAAAAATTAGAAAATGATGAGAAACACATGAAACCTTGCCTGATGTAATGTCATGCCACCAAGATGAGGTGGTAAAAAAATTGGCATGTTTGACGAAAGTTTGGACGCACACCGCACACAAACCGGAGCAACTCACTAGAAGGCTCATGGTTCCGAGAGGGAACAATGCATGTCTGATGACGAACGGGAGATAGCTTCCTCTTATGGCCTTCAAATTTTTGCTATGTTTAACGTGCACTGCTACAACTATAATGTGAAATTTAGGAAAATTCTAGGGGTCATTTAACCTTTTAAAGACATTTAAGTGATTTTCTAGCCATTTAATGACCGTAATTTAAATTTGAACTACATCTACATGCAACGCCTAACCATAACGGTTTGAAAAATCATATTTGTGTACTTGTGTGCGAGTTAATTCCATGTGCAATAAATTACAAGGAATTTTCAAACATATTGGTCTCACGACATGGACACATGCATACGTATGCATGGAGTGCCATGGCATTTTAATTCCGAAAAATTAGAAAATTATCAGAAACACATGAAACCTTGCTTGATGTAATGTCATGCCACCAAGATGATGTTGTAAAAAAATTGGCATGTGTGACAAAAGCTAGGACACACACCCCTCACAAACCGGAGCAACTCACTAGAAGGCTCGTGGTTCCAAGAGGGAACAATGCATGTTTGATGACGAACGGGAGATAGCTTCCTCTTATGGCCTTCAAATTTTTTCCACGTTGAACGTGGACTACTACAACTGTAATATGAAAATTTGGAAGACTCTAGGGGTCATTTGACCTTTTAAAGACATTTAAGTGATTTTCTAGCAATTTAATGACCATAATTCAAATTTGAACTACATCTACATGCAACGCCTAACCATAACGGTTTGAACAATCATATTTGTGTACTTGTGTGCGAGTTAATTACATCTGTAGGAAATTACAAGGAATTTTCAAACATATTTGTCGCACGACATGGACACATGCATAAGTGTGCATGGAGTGCCATGGCATTTTAATTTTAAAGAATTAAAAAATATCAGAAACACATGAAACCTTGGTTAATGTAATGTCATGCCACCAAGATGATGTGGTAAATTTTTTGGCATGTTTGATGAAAGTTTGGACACACACCCCCCACAAAACCGGAGCAACTCACTCAAAGGCTCCTGGTTCTGAGAGGGAACAATGCATGTTTGATGACGAACGGGAGATAGCTTCCTCTTATGGCCTTCAAATGTTTTATACGTTTAACGTGCACTACTACAACTGTAATGTGAAATTTAGGAAAATTCTTGGGGTCATTTGACCTTTTAAAGACACTTAAGTGATTTTCTAGCCATTTAATGACCGTAATTCAAATTTGAACTACAACTACATGCAACGCCTAACCATAACGGTTTGAAAAATCGTATTTGTGTACTTGTGTGCGAGTTAATTCCATGTGCAGTAAATTAGAAGGAATTTTCAAACATATTGGTCTCATGACGTGGACACATGCATACGTATGCATGGAGTGCCATGGTATTTTAAATCCAGAAAATAAAAAAATGATCAGAAACACATGAAACCTTGCTTGATGTAATGTCATGCCACCAAGATGATGTGGTAAAAAATTGGCACGTTTGACGAAAGTTTGGACACCGCCCTCACAAACCGGAGCAACTCACTAGAAGGCGCGTGGTTCCGAGAGGGAACAATGCATGTTTGATGACGAACAAGAGATAGCTTCCTCTTACAGCCTTCGAATTTTTTCTACGTTTAACGTGCACTACTACAACTGTAATGTGAAAATTAGGAAAATTATAGGGGTCATTTGACCTTTTAAAGACATTTAAGTGATTTTCTAGCCATTTAATGACCGTAATTCAAATTTGAACTACATATAATGCAACGGCTAACCATAACGGTTTGAAAAATCATATTTGTGTTCTTGTGTGCGAGTTAATTCCATGTGTAGTAAATTAGATGGAATTTTCAAACATATTTGTCTCACGACATGGACACATGCATATGTATGCATGGAGTGCCATGGCATTTTAATTCCAGAAAATTTAAAAATGATCAGAAAAACATGAAACCTTGCTTTATGTAATGTCATGCCACCAAGATGATGTGGTAAAAAATTTGGCATGTGTGACGATAGTTAGGACATACACCCCTCACAAACCGGAGCAACTTACTAGAAGGCTCGTGGTTCCAAGAGGGAACAATGCATGTTTGTGACGAACGGGAGATAGCTTCCTCTTATGCCCTTCAATTTTTTTCTATGTTTAATGTGCACTGGTACAACTGTAATATGAAAATTTGGAAAACTCGGGGTCATTTGACCTTTAAAAGACATTTAAGTGATTTTCTAGCCATTTAATGACCATAATTCAAATTTGAACTACATCTACATGCAACGCCTAAGCATAACGGTTTGAAAAATCATATTTGTGTACTTGTGTGTGAGTTAATTCCATGTGCAGTATATTACAAGGAATTTTCAAACATATTTGTCTCACGACATGGACACATGCATATGTATGCATGGAGTGCCATGGCATTTTAATTTCAAAAAATTAAAAAAAATCAGAAACACATGAAACCTTAGTTGATGTAATGTCATGCCACCAAGGTGATGTGGTAAAAAATTTGGCATGTTTGACGAAAGTTTGGACACACACCCCTCACAAAAGCGGAGCAACTCACTCGAAGGCTCTTGGTTCCGAGAGGGAACAATGCATGTTTGATGACGAACGGGAGATAGGTTCCTCTTACGGGCTTCAAAAATTGTTCTACGTTTAACGTGCACTAACTGTAATGTGAAAATTACGAAAACTCTAGGGGTTATTTTACCTTTTAAAGACATTTAAGTGATTTCCTAGCCATTTAATGACCGTAATTCAAATTTGAACTACATCAACATGCAACGCGTGACCATAACGGTTTGAAAAATCATATTTGTGTACTTTTGTGCGAGTTAATTCCATGTGTAGTAAATTAGAAAAAAAATCAAACATATTGGACTCACGACATGGACACATGCATATGTATGCATGGAGTGCCATGGCATTTAATTTCCATAAAATTAAAAAAATGATCAGAAACACATGAAACCTTGCTTGATGTAATGTCATGCCACCAAGAAGATGTGGTAAAAAAATTGGCATCTTTGACGAAACTTTGGACACATCCCTCACAAACCGGAGCAACTCCCTAAAAGGTCGTGGTTCCGAGAGGGAACAATAAATGTTTGATGACGAACGGGAGATAGCTTCCTCTTACGGCCTTCAAATTTTTTCTATGTTTAACATGCACTATTACAACTGTAATTTGAAAATTAGGAAAATTCTAGGGGTCATTTGACCTTTTAAAGACATTTAAGTGATTTTATAGCCATTTAATGACCGTAATTCAAATTTGAACTACATCTACATGCAACGGCTAACCATAATGGTTTGAAAAATCATATTTGTGTACTTGTGTGTGAGTTAATTCCATGGGCACTAAATTAGAAGGAATTTTCAAACATATTGGTCTCACGACATTGACACATGCATACGTATGCATGGAGTGCCATGGCATTTTAATTCGAAAAAATTAGAAAATGATCCGAAACACATGAAACCTTGCTTGATGTAATGTCATGCCACCAAGACGAGGTGGTAAAAAAATTGGCATGTTTGACAAAAGTTTGGACATACACCCCTCACAAACCGGAGCAACTCACTAGAAGGCTCGTGGTTCCGAGAGGGAACAATGCATGTTTGATGACGAAAGGGAGATAGCTTCCTCTTACGGCCTTCAATTTTTTTACGTTTAACGTGCACTACTACAACTGTAATGTGAAATTTAGGAAAATTTAGGGGTCATTTATCCTTTTTAAAGACATTTAAGTGATTTTCGAGTCATTTAATGACCGTAATTCAAATTTGAACTACATCTACATGCAATGGCTAACCATAATGGTTTGAAAAATCATATTTGTGTACTTATGTGCGAGTTAATTCCATGTGTAGTACATTAGAAGGAATTTTCAAACATATTGGTCTCACGACATGGACACATGCATATGTATGCATGGAGTGCCATTGCATTTTAATTCGAAAAAATTAAAGAAATATCAGAAACACATGAAACCTTGCTTGATGTAATGTCATGCCACCAAGATGATGTGGTAAAAAAATTGGCATGTGTGTCGAAAGTTAGGACACACACACCTCACAAACCGGAGCAACTCACTAGAAGGCTCGTGGTTCCGAGAGGGAACAATGCATGTTTGATGACGAGCGGGAGATAGCTTCCTCTTATGGCCTTCAAGTTTTTTCTACATTTAACATGCACAACTACAACTGTAATATGAAAATTCGGAAAACTCTAGGGGTCATTTGACATTTTAAGGACATTTAAGTTTTTTGTAGCCATTTAATGGCCATAATTCAAATTTGAACTACATCTACATGCAACGGCTAACCATAATGGTTTGAAAAGTCATATTTGTGTACTTGTGTGCGAGTTAATTCCATGTGTAGTACATTACAGGAATTTTCAAACATATTGGTCTCACGACATGGACACATGCATATGTATGCATGGAGTGCCATGGCATTTTAATTCCAAAAAATTTAAAAATGATCAGAAAAACATGAAACCTTGCTTGATGTAATGTCATGCCACCAAGATGATGTGGTAAAAAAATTGGCATGTGTGACGAAAGTTAGGACACACACCCCTCACAAACCAGAGCAACTCACTAACAAGCTACAAGGACTTAAAGGAACAACGCGTGACATTTCCTCGAAGGGACAGACACAGGAACGAAGAAGGACACATGTCGGCCAGCCTAAGTGTTCTGGAGCAGTAGCAAGCTACCATGGCTCAGTGGAAGCACTAGGAGACATTTCCCGGTAAGAGAGGCTACCAAGGATAAACAACTTGGTTGTCGGATCCCACGTATACCAAGCATTTCATTAACATACACACAATATGCTCGATATGTGCAAATACAACATGGCATCACAACAAAACTCTACGACTCAAGTATTTATTCATTATGCTCTGAGGAGCCAGATACTACAAACATGGGTCTGATGAGCCGACATTCAGAGTATACAAACAATAAGCACATGCGGAAGCTTAACTTGTCTGAGTAC
This sequence comes from Triticum dicoccoides, assembly GCF_002162155.2. Lineage (NCBI taxonomy): Eukaryota > Viridiplantae > Streptophyta > Magnoliopsida > Poales > Poaceae > Triticum > Triticum dicoccoides. The sequence continues at coordinate 234,436,497 of NC_041386.1, read as the reverse complement.
AAACAATTACAAATGGAAAAGGCTGAGAAGCCTGACTATCTACAAGACCCTGCCGAGGGCACAAGATCGTAGCTGAGGTAACAAGCTTAAACATAGAAGTCCATGTGAAACTACTAGTGAGACTGAAGTCTCTCTGCAAAAATATAAATTAAGAAAACATGAGTACAAATGTACCCAGCAAGACTTACATCAGAACTAGCTACATATGCATCAGTACCAATCAAAGGGGTGGTGGAGTTTAACTGCCGCAAGCCAGCTTTGACTCGGTGGCTATCCTAAACTATGACTACAAGTAACTCTTTTGGGGTGGCACACACGAGTCCACATATTCACCATATCAATACACCACTATGGATACGCTCCCGTCTCCCTATGAGAACGCCATCCATAGCACTCACGCTTATCTTGCGCGTTTTAGATTATCCACTTTCACTTGTCTATGAACTGTATAGGCAACCCAGAAGTCCTTTACGGCGGATGCAGCTATTCGAATAGATCATTCATAACCCTGTAGGGGTGTACTTCTTCACACACGCTCTCGCCACTTACCACCATGTACACGTCGTGTATCTCGACAACCTTCAAGCGGAAGCCTGGTGAGGGAGTCGGACACGACCTGACTAACCGCACAAGTCTCTAGTCCTGGTTTATCGCCTATTCGGGTTCCATCCGCAAGGATATCCGGCCCCAAACGATGAGATCGGGGTTCCCGAGGCACCAAACAGGCGTCTCGGTACACCGTGCTTCATGTCTCTACCGCATCATAGCCCACCCCTAGGGTCAGCGCTACGCATGGCCCCCAACACATATCCTACAAACATCATAAACTAGTTGCAACTCCTGGACAGATATCGAGGTGATTAATAAGCCGAGAGGAGTCGAGTTACCGAAACCCAATGTGTGGTAGTAACTGTTCGTGGATCACAAACACAGAACTCAGTTCCTGAGGACGGTTTCAATGAGACAACCCACCATGTACTCCTACATGGCCTCTCGCCGCTACCTTTACCAAATCGTGTTCACACATAGTAGGACATGTTCATCACCATTCCAATTCATCCCCGATGAACCAGACTTGACTCAACTCTAAGCAGTAGCAGGCATGACAAAAGAGCATGAATGAGTAGGCACATTAGGGCTCAAACAACTCCTACTCATGCTAGTGGGTTTCATCTATTTACTGTGGCAATGACAGGTCATGCAGAGGAAAGGGGTTCAACTACCATAGCATGTAACAGCTAAATCATTGTTGTCCTAATGCAATAAAATAGAGCAGGAGCGAGAGAGTGGGATTGTATCGGAATGAACAAGGGGTTTTTGCTTGCCTGGCACTTCTGAAGATAGTATAGCTCTTCATCGGTATCATCAAACTCATCGTTGCAACATGTCTATCGAGAGGGAACAACCACTGGCAACAGAGAGGAACACAATCAATGCAATGCACAATATGATGCATGATCATGACATGTCAATATGCTGTGATTTGAGCTAATGCAACTAGCAACAGGTTAAATGGAGTTGGTTTGAATCCAAGATTCAAATTCAAACTCCATATGTGGATATTCAAATGCCATTTATATGATTGGTCCTAAACAGCAACTATAAGTTCTTCTAACATGCATGAAAAAGGTACATATGGATAGATTGGATTTTTCTGATCATTTTTCATATATAAATTATTTCATTTGGAGCTATAGATTATTTCCTATGAATTTTTGAAGTTTAGGGTATTTTTTGAAAATAAATAAATCATTTAGATTTATTTAAATTCCATAAAAGGCTTTGTGACATCAAAATGACATCATCACTACGTCAGCAAGTCAAAAGCGCCAGCCCAGGTCAAACCTGACGGCTGGGACCCACATGTCAGTGTAACAACTAACTAACAGAGTTAATTAGTGTTAGGTTAAACATTAACCTAGGTTAATTAGAGCCCGGGCCCACATCTCAGTGACACATTTAGTTAACCAGGGTGTTTAGCACTAAATTATCCTAAACTAAAAGCTGTCTGTAGTGGGGCCCACATGTCCTTGACCCAGGGGAGGTCAAGCCCGTGGTCAACCGGGCCTAATACGATGACGGCTCATCGCCGGCGACAGCGAGCACAGTGGAGGCTTCGGAAATGAGCCATAGGGCCTCATTTCGAGCGCGGGTAGTTGCTTCGAATGCACGCAATGGCGCGCAACATATGGTGGCGGTGGGAGGTGCTGGGGTGGCCGGGAAGGACGGCAACGAGCACATCCGCGGCGGCCGGAGTTCGGGCCTCGGCGGAAAACACGCTAGGCTGCACAGCAGGACGTGGGGGTGGTTGTGTTCGTCTCCTGTGAATGTGGTGAGCACAGTGGCGCGATCAGATGCAAGCTTTGCTTGCTGCTGCCATGGCGATGACATGGCCGGCGGAGCCGAGCTCTCGGCCATGATGG
>NC_041386.1:234418335-234433455 GCF_002162155.2 Triticum dicoccoides | reverse complement strand
CGGCGGTTGCAGCGGTGGCCTCATCGAGCTCGGAGAGGGGCTGGTGAGGACGTGCAGTCGCCGGCGATCTCGGTCAGCCATGGTTGAAGTAGACGATGGGAGAGTGCTCGGGGCGTCTGGCGACACGTGGGTCATCGGGGAGGCATAGGCGATGGTGGCGTAGCTCTGGGACACGGTGGTTAGGCAAGGCGGTGACGGTGGCCTCGGCGGCAGCGAGCGGCGGCGACGGCATGCTCGGCCGTCAGGAGAGGGAAGTAGAGGAGCGAGGGGGAGAGAGAACCAGAGAGCGAGGTGGTTCATGGACGTCTCCGTGGCGCAAGGACAGGGCGAAGGGGGAGCATGAGGTGGAAGCAGGAGGTGGAGCTCGAGCGCGCGCGCGTTCGACACGCCTCTGCCTACTGGCAGAGGTTGAAGACGGCGCCTGTTGGGCTGGGCCGGGTAATCTACAGGTAAGTTATGTTCTGTTTTATTTTCCTTCAGTTTTTCTTTTATTTAATCTTTTGCCACTGTTTTGAATTCAAACAAAATTTAAACAATGCCAAAACATCCTCTGAGTATTTTTATGTTGCTTCATGGTCTTTTCTAGAGGCACATACATCATCACAGAGAATTTGAAAATATATCCTATATATATTTGAATATATTTTCAAATTCAAATAGAATATTGTTTTAAATTCAGAGACCAAATTTTTCCTGAAATTTTTTCCAAAATTTTGGTTTGGTATATAACCCTAGCCAAAATTCTCAAAACTATTTTTAGGACATGTTGGAATCACTGAATGCAATTTAAAGGGTTCTTGCCCTTCTTTTAAAATAATTTCTGAGGCTTTGAATATTCCTCATTTCAATTTCTTGAATTTCACATGATGCATGCTCACTAATGCAACTATTACAATCAGGTATTCTAGGGTTGTGACATCCTCTTACGACCTTCAAATTTTTCTCTACGTTTAACGTGCACTACTACAACTGTAATGTGAAAATTAGGAAAACTCTAGGGGTCATTTGATCTTTTAAAGACATTTAAGTGATTTTCTAGCCATTTAATGACCGTAATTCAAATTTGAACTACATCTACATGCAACGCCTAACCATAACGGTTTGAAAAATCATATTTGTGTACTTGTGTGCGAGTTAATTCCATGTGCAATAAATTACAAGGAATTTTCAAACATATTGGTCTCACGACATGGACACATGCATACGTATGCATGGAGTGCCATGGCATTTTAATTCTGAAAAATTAGAAAATTATCAGAAACACATGAAACCTTTCTTGATGTAATGTCATGCCACCAAGATGACGTGGTAAAAAAATTGGCATGTTTGACGAAAGTTTGGACACACCCCTCACAAACCGGAGCAACTCACTAGAAGGCTCGTGGTTCGGACAGGGAACAATGCGTGTTTGATGATGAACGGGAGATAGCTTCCTCTTACGGCCTTCAAATTTTTTCTATGTTTAACGTGCACTACTACAACTGTAATGTGAAAATTAGGAAAATTCTAGGGGTCATTTGACCTTTTAAAGACATTTAAGTGATTTTCTAGCCATTTAATGACCGTAATTCAAATTTGAACTACATCTACATGCAACGACTAACCATAACAGTTTGAAAAATCACATTTCTGTACTTGTGTGATAGTTAATTCCATGTGTGGTAAATTACAAGGAATTTTCAAACATATTGGTCTCACGACATGGACACATGCATATGTATGCATGGAGTGCCATGGCAATTTAATTCCAGAAAATTAAAAAATGATCAGAAAAATATGAAACCTTGCTTGATGTAATGTCATGCCACCAAGATGATGTGGTAAAAAAATTGGCATGTGTGACGAAAGTTAGGACACACACCCCTCACAAACCGGAGCAACTCACTAGAAGGCTCGTGGTTCCGAGAGGGAACAATGCATGTTTGATGACGAACGGGAGATAGCTTCCTCTTATGGCCTTCAAATTTTTTCTACATTTAACGTGCACTACTACAACTGTAATATGAAAATTCGGAAAACTCTAGGGGTCATTTGACCTTTTTAAACACATTTAAGTGATTTTCTAGCCATTTAATGACCATAATTCAAATTTCAACTACATCTACATGCAACGCCTAACCATATTGGTTTGAAAAATCATATTTGTGTACTTGTGTGCAAGTTAATTCCATGTGCAGTATATTACAAGGAATTTTCAAACATACTTGTCTGATGACATGGACACATGCATATGTATGCATGGAGTGCCATGCATTTTAATTTGAAAAAAAAAAAATCAGAAACACATGAAACCTTACTTGATGTAATATCAAGCCACCAAGATGATGTGGTAAATAATTGCCATGTTTGACAAAAGTTTGGACACGCAATCGGAGCAACTCACTAGAAGGCTCCTGATTTCAAGAGGGAACAATGCATGTTTGATGACGAATGGGAGATAGCTTCCTCTTACGGCCTTCAAATTTTTTCTATGTTTAATGTGCACTACTACAACTGTAATGTGAAAATTAGGAAAATTCTAGTGGTCATTTGACCTTTTAAAGACATTTTAGTGATTTTCTAGCCATTTAATGACCGTAATTCAAATTTGAACTACATCTACATGCAACGGCTAACCATAACGGTTTGAAAAATCATATTTGCGTACTCGTCTGCGAGTTAATTCCATGTGTGGTAAATTAGAAGGAATTTTCAAACATATTGGTCTCACGACATGGACACATGCATATGTATCCATGGAGTGCCATGGCAATTTAATTCCAGAAAATTAAAAAATGATCAGAAAAACATGAAACATTGCTTGATGTAATGTCATGCGACCAAGATGATGTGGTAAAAAAATTGGCATGTGTGACGAAAGTTAGGACACACACCCCTCACAAATCGGAGCAACTCACTAGAAGGCTCGTGGTTCCAAGAGGGAACAATGCATGTTCGATGACGAACGGGAGATAGCTTCCTGTTATGTCCTTCAAATTTTTTCTACGTTTAACATGCACTACTACAACTGTAATATGAAAATTTGGAAAACTCTAGGGGTCATTTGACCTTTTAAACACATTTAAGTGATTTTCTAGCCATTTAATGACCATAATTCAAATTTGAACTACATCTACATGCAACGCCTAACCATAATGGTTTGAAAAATCATATTTGTGTACTTGTGTGCGAGTTAATTCCATGTGCAGTAAATTACAAGGAATTTTCAAACATACTTGTCTCACGACATGGACACATGCATATGTATGCATCGACTGCCATGGCATTTTACTTTCAAAAAATTAAAAAAATATCAGAAACACATGAAACCTTACTTGATGTAATGTCATGCCACCAAGGTGACGTGGCAAACAATTTGGCATGTTTGACAAAAGTTTGGACACATAACCGGAGAAACTCACTAGAAGGCTCCTGATTCCGAGAGGGAACAATCCATGTTTGATGACGAACGGGAGATAACTTACTCTTATGGCCTTCAAATTTTTTCTACGTTTAACATGCACTACTACAACTGTAATGTGAAAATTACAAAAACTCTTGGGGTCATTTGACCTACATTTAAGTGATTTTCTAGCCATTCAATGATCGCAATTCAAATTTGAACTACATCTACATGCAATGCCTAACCATAACGATTTGAATAATCATATTTGTGTATTTGTGTGAGAGTTAATTCCATGTGCAGTAAATTAGAAGGAATTTTCAAACATATTGGTCTCACGACATGGACACATGCATATGTATGCATGGAGTGCCATGGCATTTTAATTCCAAAAAATTAAAAATTGTTAGTAAATCATGAAACCTTGCTTGATGTAATGTCATGCCACCAAGATAAGGTGGTAAAAAATTGGCATGTTTAACGAAATTTGGACACACACCACTCACAAACCGGAGCAACTCACTAGAAGGCTCGTGGTTCCAACAGGGAACAATGCATGTTTGATGACGAACGGGAGATAACTTCCTCTTATGGCCTTCTAATTTTTTCTACGTTTAACGGCACTACTACAACTGTAATTTTAAATTTAGTAAAATTCTAGGGGTCATTTGACCTTTTAAAGACATTTAAGTGATTTTTCTAGCCATTTAATAACCGTAATTCAAATTTGAACTACATCTACATGCAACCGCTAACCATAACGGTTTGAAAAATCATATTTGTGTACTTGTGTGCGATTTAATTCTATGTGTAGTACATTAGAAGGAATTTTCAAACATATTGGTCTCACGACATGGACACGTGCATATGTATGCATGGAGTGTCATGGCATTTTAATTCCAAAAAATCAAAAAAAAATCAGAAACACATCAAACCTTGCTTGATGTAATGTCATGCCACCAAGATGATGTGGTAAAAAAATTGGCATGTGTGAAGAAAGTTAGGACGCACACCGCTCACAAACCGGAGCAACTCACTAGAAGGCTCGTGGTTCCGAGAGGGAACAATTCATGTTTGATGACGAACGGGAAATAGCTTCCTTTTATGGCCTTCAAATTTTTTTTCTACGTTTAAGGTGCACTACTACAAATGTAATATGAAAATTTGGAAAACTCCACGGGTCATTTGACCTTTTAAAAGACATTTAAGTTATTTTCTAGCCATTTAATGACCATAATTCAAATTTGAACTACATCTACATGCAACGCCTAACCATAACGGTTTGAAAAATCATATTTGTGTACTTGTGTACGAGTTAATTCCATGTGCAGTAAATTAGAAGGAATTTTCAAACATATTTGTCTCACGACATGGACACATGCATTTGTATGCATGGAGTGCCATGGCATTTTAATTCTAGAAAATTTAAAAATGATCAGGAAAACATGAAACCTTGCTTTATGTAATGTCATGCCACCAAGATGATGTGGTAAAAAACTTGGCATGTGTGACGAAAGTTAGGACATACACCCCTCACAAACCGGAGCAACTCACTAGATGGCTCGTGGTTCCGACCGGGAACAATGCATGTTTGATGACGAACGAGAGATAGCTTCCTCTTACGGCCTTCAAATTTTTTCTACGTTTAACGTGCACTACTAAAGCTGTAATGTGAAAATTAGGAAAACTCTAGTGGTCACTTGACCTTTTAAAGACATTTAAGTGATTTTCTAGCCATTTAATGACCGTAATTCAAATTTGAACTACATCTACATACAACCGCCTAACCGTAACGGTTTGAAAAATCATATTTGTGTACTTGTGTGCGAGTTAATTCCATGTGCAGTAAATTAGAAGGAATTTTCAAACATATTGGTCTCACGACATAGACACATGCATATGTTTGCATGGAGTGCCATGGCATTTTATTTCCAAAAAATTAAAAAATGATCAGAAACACATGAAACCTTGCTTGATGTAACGTCATGCCACCAAGATGATGTGGTAAAAAAATTGGCATGTTTGACGAAAGTTTGGACTCACCCCTCACAAACCGGAGCAACTCACTAGAAGGCTCGTGGTTCCGAGAGGGAACAATGCATGTTTGATGACAAACGGGAGATAGCTTCCTCTTACGGCCTTCAATTGTTTCTACGTTTAACATGCACTACTACGACTATAACGTGAAAATTAGGAAAATTCTAGGGGTCATTTGACCTTTTAAAGACATTTAAGTGATTTTCTAGCCATTTAATGATCGTAATTCAAATTTGAACTACATCTACATGCAACGGCTAACCATAACGGTTTGAAAAATCATATTTGTGTACTTGTGTGCAAGTTAATTCCATGTCTAGTAAATTAGAAGGAATTTTCAAACATATTGGTCTCACGACATGGACACATGCATATGTATGCATGGAGTGCCATGGCATTTTGTCGGTGGGAAACGACACCTATGGGGTCACTGGGATCCCATCTATGGTTGGCGGGCGGGCGCGGGGTTGTGCAAAGAGCGGGTCTGGCGGTCAGCACAAGGATCGTTTACCCAGGTTCGGGCCACAGAGACGCGTAAAACCCTAGTCCTGCTTTGATGTATATTTGAGTGTTCTTGAGTTATTGAACTAGCTATGGTGTCTCCCTGGTTCCAAAGATCCGAATCCCCCTCCAATACGCCTCGAGCCTACTTTTATAGACAAAGGGGGTCACCACAGTGGCACACAGGAGGTGGAAGGTGCATAGCTACTGAGTCTATCTTCTGGCACCGTCGGACAAACGCATTTAATGTGCTGCCGACATGCCCCGCTTGCTTTATCGGGGACGGCAAGGAAGCTCGTCCTAGCTGTCGCCGCCTCGCCTGGCTCCGACGTGCCTCCGAGATGATGAGGCGTTGTAGCGCCACGTTGGCTGGCTGCTGGGTTGGCGTGATGGTGGAGCCTTCACGAAGATCTGCATGCAACCACGCAGGTGCTTGTTGAGTCAGTGTGGAGGCCACACACTGCCACGCAGACGCCTGCCCAACTGGTTGATCTAGCAGCTTCATGGGAGCAGCAATGGAGTCTTGGCAGTCATGGTCCTGGCTGCGGCCCTGCAGACGTCCTCGGCAAGGGTCTTGCCGAGGGCCTGGCAAGGGTCTTGCCGTGGCACTGCGGTCGTCCCCGGCAAGGATCTTACCGGGGGTCTCGTGGATTTCGTTGGCAAGGATCTCGCCAAGGATCGTTGTCTTCTGGTTCTCATCCAATCTTGCATATTTATGATCTCTACAAAGATCTGTATGCCACCATGGAGGTGCCTCCCGAGCCTTGGTTTTGATGTGGCCGATGGTGTCGGAAACCCTTGGGCTCAAGGGTGGCGCGCTCTGCTGGCGTTAGGCAAGTTGCCCCGGCAAGGATCTTGCCGGGGCTACGGAAGCCACCCCGGAAAGAGTCTTGCCGGGGAATCCCACCTCGCCCTCTTGCTCTCTTTGCGCCCCTGGTCCTGGCGTTGCCCTGGCTGTCTTGTGCTCCGGCATCCCTCCTCTGCCCTGGTCAGTGCGGCCGTGGGCGCGGCTCTGACTGCCCGTGCACAAGTAAAGGGGTGCAAAAGGAGAGCCCCTACTTTTGTACACCGACAGGAGCCCCGGACCTGGGCCACACATAAGCGCGACGTGTTGTTGGGCTAGGCCCAGAACGGTGCGCGGGTAGGCGGGGTGGATTTTTACTGTAGTAACTTTTCCGTCTGCTACGCTTCCCCATGACCCGCGTTGAACGTGCGACGTGGGGGGGTCATGCGTGACATGGGGATCATGCGTGGGGCGGTTTCTACATGCATGCATCACATCATGGTAAAGAGGCGGCTCGCGCCTTCCCCAACAAAAGAGGAAAACACAGAGGCGCGGCTCAGTTACTAAGTGGACTTGGGTCGTGGTCTTCAAGGCGCCCGCGCCCCATGATCACGGGGTGGAGAACGGTCGCCTCACCCGTCCCCTTGATTTCTGCTTACTCGCCACGTGTTCCCCATGCCCCCGAGGTGGAAGGCGACGGAGGAGCGGGGGGAGGGGCACGGACCTTAAATAACAAGGCGGGAAACCGGGCCGTCGCTGATTGGAGCGGCGGGTTGGTCCCGATTCCCTGCGCCCCCGATGACCGGATTGGCTGAGTGGGGCGACCGAGCCCCAACCCCTCCCCTTTATAAGAAGGGGGAGGGTATGGCATCCCACAATATTTCACCATTCCTCTCCTTCCACTTCGGCTCCGTTCTTCCATCTGCCATGGCGAGAGGGGGCGCCGGCCCTTTGACGGTGGCGGCAAGGGTCTCTGCTCGACAGTGCGTCCCCCCTTCCCAAGAGTTCGCGGCGGCAGAGCCGGCCATGAGAGGAAGGGGGAGGGGGCGAGGCCGAGGTCAGCGTGGCGCTTGGGTAAGAGGGGGACGGGGCGGCGCACCGGCCTTGCCTTCGCCAGCAATGCCTCCTCCAATGGAGGGCCATGTCAGGGACCAGCCTCGTGAGTTCTTCATCAGGCTGCGCCGCCCACCGCGCTATCGCCTTCGTCTCCCTGCTCCATTTGCTCGGGAGATGGAGCTCAATCCGCCCCAGACCCTGAGGTTGCATATGAGGGGCTGCGGAAACAACGGCATGCGGGTCGACGTTGACTTTCCAGCCCCTCATGTCATGTATTTTCGTCGCGGATGGAAGACTTTTGCTCGTATCCACAGCCTGATGGCGGGGCTCGTTCTCTATTTCAAATTAATGGAGAACGGCCTGCTCTCCGTCAAGGTCTTTGGAGACTCTGGAACTCGCCTGAAGTGCTACATGGAGATCTCCTCCGATGATGAAGGCTCTTCCTCAAGCGGGAGTGACGAGGAGGACAGCGACAGTGACGACGAGGGTGTCGAGCAGGGGAACACCGACTACGACTCCGACTGACTGCGCCGCCCCTCCCTCGGCCATGCGCCCTGCCGAGGGCCTTCCTCATCAAGCTCTCCATCGGCGCGTTCCCCGTTGCCTTCTTTTTGCCTTCACCTGCCGCACCTGGGAGGAAAAGGGCAAGAACGGGGACCACGGGGCACTTATCTTTTTTTAGTTGCTAAGCCTACGGGCCTTGGTAGAATTTAGATCTTGTAATCCCCTCGCTCGTGTACTCATTCCGTATGAATTGTACTCGTTTACAACGTATGAATGAAAAGAAGGGTGTTTGCCGGGTTTTGCTTGCGCGTGGGCAAGGGCCACACCGAGGAATGTGTCCTTGTTATCTTAAGATAAACATTGTATCCCGGCAACAGGCCTTGCCGTTCTCCTGCTCTATGGCTTGGCTACACTCACGCCCTTGGCAGAGGTAGGTGTCGAGCAGGATTAGGACCCTTGCTCGCCCTCTTCTCACCGCACTACAACCAAGTTCCGTCCCAAAGTAAGGTTTTTGGACATGGGACAGAGGGAGCAAGATGGTATTAGAGTGAGCGAAGCCTTATACGTTCAAGGTTCATACGGGGGTACAGAGTGGGGGGAGAAAGACTTATCTGATGTCGCAGCCCCCGGAAACCTTGGCTTGCCGTGATTAGATCCTTAGACCTGCAGCCCCCAGCAACCTTGGCTTGTCGGGGTCGGGCATCAGCCTGTTCTCTTCCTTCCAAATAGCTCAGCAGAAATGTCCATGTACCCTGCGAACCAAAGAGGATGGAAAGGAACATAGAGTCACACACTTGACCTCTATGCTAGGGGTTAGCCACCGCTAAGCACTATTAACCCTAACTGAGGGAGAGACTGAAACTAGCATGCATGCTAAAACTTAGGGTGCCAGCGCTTCATTTATTTATGCTCAGGGTCTGCGCCTGGCTTTGTACACAGGGTTACATGCCTTGCCGGCAAGGCTCGTACAAAAGGTGGCTTGCTGGGGGGCCCGGCAACCGTGCCTTATGGGTACAACTTGCGAAGATGTTCGATGTTCCAGGAGTTGCTCACTGGAATAGCATCTTCGGTCTCCAGGCAGACTACGCCGGGCCTGGTGACTCGTATTACCCGATAAGGGCCATCCCACTTCGGCGTCAACTTGTTGGAATTCTGAACGCGCTGAAGAACAAGGTCGCCTTCCTCAAAGCTTCGGGCATGGACCTTGCGGATATGGTGGCGGCGCAAGGCTTGATGGTAGCATGCTGCTCTCACAGCCGCCCGAAGATGATCTTCCACAAGGAGTGTTGCGTCATCTTGCCGCAACTGCTCTTGCTCAAGCTCATCATAAGCGAGCACTCGAGGTGACCCGTATGTGAGTTCCGTGGGGAGAACTGCTTCCGCCCTGTATACTAGGGCGAAGGGTGTCTGGCCGGTGGCTCGATTTGGTGTTGTTCTGATCGACCAAAGAACCATCGACAGCTCATCAATCCAACGCCTTCCGTTCTTGTGCAGCTTGTCAAAAGTCTTCGTCCTTAGGCCTTGCAGTACTTCAGCATTTGCCCTCTCCGCCTGGCCATTGCTCCGTGGGTGTGCCACAGAAGCAAAACAGACCTTGCTGCCGAGGCCTTGGATGTATTGCATGAAGGTGTGGCTTGTAAATTGCGTGCCATTGTCGGTGATGACTCTGTTTCGCACACCAAAACGGTAGACTAGCCCCTTGAAGAATTTGACGGCTGATTGCACTGTCACCTTCCTCACCGCTTCCACCTCCGGCCACTTTGTGAACTTGTCGATTGCAACATACAAGTACTCAAAGCCCCCGACAGCGCGGGGGAAGGGGCCTAGTATGTCGAGCCCCCAGACCGAAAATGGCCAGGAGAGAGGAATCATTTGAAGGGCTTGAGCTGGTTGATGGAGCATCTTCGAATGGAATTGACACACTTCACACTTGGTTACTAGTGCCGTTGCATCCTGGAGGGCAGTGGGCCAGAAGAAACCTTGCCGGAATGCCTTGCCAGCAAGGGCCCTCGACCCTATGAGCCACATATGCCTCCGTGTATCTCCGCCAACAGCTCCAGTCCTTCCTCCCGGGGAATGCACTTCAATTTCACATCATTTGATCTCTTTCTATACAGGGCGTCGTCGACGAACTGATACATGGCGGACCGGCGGCTACTTTCTCCGCTTCTTCCTGCTCCTCAGGGAGTTCCCCTGTTTGGAGGAATCGGACGGTATGCTGCGCCCATGCCGGAGCCTGGGGCTCGACAGTAAGGACTAAAGGCATTCCTTCCGCCATGGGAGCGGTCGTCTCTACAGCTAGGGCTTGACGCCCCGCCGGAGTCGGTTGCCCCACGGCAGGCTCAGCATCCATGGCAACATCTTTGTCGGCGGCTCCTGGGAGCCCGGCGGGAAAGTACTTGTCGGGGCCTGATTTCCTTCGCTTGTTCTGCTCTGTCGATGGTTCAACGGATGGTTGAGTCAACCGAAGCACAAATGTACCTGGTTCCATAGGTAGTTTGAAGGCGGCGCGCTTCGACAGGTAGTCGACGATGTCGTTCTCCACTCAGGGAACATGCTCCGCCTGTATACCATCAAAATGCTCCTCCAGCTTCCTCACCTCATCTACGTAGGCCTCCATCAACGGGCTTTGATAATATTTGTTGACTTGCCTGACGACAAGCTGTGGATCACCCCTGACGATGAGCTTCTTAATCTCGAGGTCTACCGCGATCCTGAGACCGGCAAGCAAACCCTCGTATTCAATAGTGTTGTTCGTGGACATCTCCCTGGGAAAGTGCATCTGGATTACATACTTGAGGTGCTCTCCGGTGGGTGCAACGAGCAGCACACCAGCACTAGCGCCTTGCAGCGAGAAAGCCCTGTCAAAGTACATAATCCAGTTGTGACTTGCCTCCTTGCCGGGGAGGGTAGTCTCCTGGATCTCTTCGTCAGGCGTTGAGGTCCACTCGGCAATGAACTCTGCCAAGACTCTGCTCTGGGTTGTTGAAGTACTTTCAAACTTCAAACCAAATCTTGACAGTTCCACGACCCACTCCACAATCCTCCCGGTTGCGTCTGGGTTATGCAATATCCGTTGCAATGGGAGGCGGGTGACGACGGTGATTTCGAGTGCTTGGAAGTAATGGTGCAGCTTCCTCGAGGCCATAAGGAGGCCAAAGAGCAACTTATGCACACCGGAGTACCTTGACCTAGCCCCCTGCAAGAGGGAGCTGACAAAGTAAATCGGGTGCTGCATCATTTTCTTCTTCTGCACCACTTTGTTTGGTTGCGTAGGCCTTGTCCTGCCAGCGTCAGAGTCTGCCGCGGGCCTTGCCTTGCCGCCACCAGGCCCTGCCGGGGGGAGCTCTGGCTTGCCATCCGCCAGTCTTGCCGTTGCCACTACCTCTTCGTCGACCTCCCTCTGCGCCACTAGCGCGGCACTGACCACTTGATTCCTTGCCGCCAGATACAGCAGCAATGGTTCTTGTGGTTTGGGCGCAACCAGTATCGGTGTGAAGGAGAGGTATTTCTTCAAATCCTGCAGTGCTGCTTCGGCCTCCGGGGTCCATTCCATTGGGCCCGACTTTTTCAAGATTTTGAAACAGGGAAGGGCACGCTCAGCAGACTTGGAGATGAATCTGCTCATGGCAGCAACGCAGCCAGTGAGCCGACGCACATCCTTGATCCGCTTGGACGCCTCAATCTACTCAATAGCCTTGATCTTGTCTAGATTCGCCTCGATCCCACGCCATGACACAAAGAACCCGAGAAGTTTGCGGGACGGAACGCCGAAGACACATTTCTCGGGGTTCAACTTGAGGTTGATCTTGCACAGATTTGCAAACGTCTCTTCCAAATCTTGTGCAAGTGTCGCCCTGTCCTTGGTTTTGACCATTATGTCATCCATATAAGCTTCCATATTTCTATGTAGCTAGGGCTCAAACCCAATCTGTACTGGCCTTGCAAACGTCAAGCCAGCACTCTTCAACTCGAAAGGCATCCGTAAAAAGCAATACGTGCCACATGGGGTGATGAACGTTGTCTTCTCTTCGTCTTCTCTTGTCATGAAGATCTGGCCCCGAGTAGGCGTCAAGGAATGATAACAGATCACACCCGGCCGTGGAGTCAACAATCTGGTCAATGCACGGCAACAGGAAAGGGTCCTTGGGACAAGCCTTATTGATATCTGTGTAGTCAATACACAGCCTCCACTTCCCATTTGCCTTGCGCACCACCACCGGATTGGCCAACCACGTCGGATGGAGTACTCCTCTCACCAAGCCTGCCGCTTCCAACTTCCTGATCTCCTCCGTAATGAACTCCTATCGTTCCAAAGCTTGCTTCCTAACCTTCTGCTTGACGGGTCGCGCATGAGGACAAATAGCAAGGTGGTGCTCAATCACCTCCCTGGGAACGCCGGGGATGTCGGATGCTTGCCATGCAAACACGTCGACATCCTCCCGCAGGAAGGTGATGAGCGCCCTTTCCTATTTGTTGTCTAGGGTGGAGCTTATGGTGAAAGCCCCTCCCGTGCCATCCTCCTCGACGGACACCCTCTTGGTCTCTGGTGGCGCAGCTCTGGATTTCTTGCTCTTGCCGGTGGAGCTCTCTGGCACGTCCTCGACGGGAGCACAACACTCCGAAGAGGTGCGCTTGCCGGAGTGGGTGCGAGAGGTCTTGCTGGTCTTCTTTCCTGCCGGGGCTCCAGCGGCACGAGCGAGTGTGATGAGGACATCAATACCATTGTTACACCCACAGCCCCTGCTGCTATACATACTGGACCAATTACTAGAGCTCGCACACGCCAATTGAATTATCAGGTACTTTCGTTTCTTGGTAACGATTCTAATGTTCATGAGAATATGATGTTGCCTAAATTGGATACATTTGTTTTGCTTACAAATGAAGGGCCTAGCTTGGACAAAAAGATGAACCTTGGAGCAAGTTCAAGCATGGAGATGATGGCATGCGCAAGGGGATCAAGAACGGAGTTACAAGTGATGATTTCAGGACTTTGAAGCCACCATAAGGAGTGCATGAAGCCTTGGACGAAATATACAAGATGCCACTTCATAAATTTCGTCCAGAGTCTATTTTAGGTGCTGCGTCACCTTATTATTGGGCCAGGCCCATGTATTTTCGAAATACTTAAGTATAGGCTGTTTTAGAGTCCGTATGTGTGGGGAAACAAGAGTTAGGGTTGGTTTTGGACCCCTCCTCCAAGGGCCACGAAATCCCACCTCTTCCTCCATATATACAGCCCTTAGGGCGTTGTTTAGACTTTGGGTTTTGTTTAGATTAAAAGTTCGCCATAGCTGCAACTTCGCGTACTTCGTTTGTGTCTAGCGACCAGACCAAGACGTCACAGAACCCTACCTTGATCAATAAAGCTTTCATCTTATATTCGCAATATCCAGATTGCAATCTCAGTTTCTTGCTTGTTCTTTGTTTGCTCGTAGGAAACAGGCCCTCGTGGTCAGGTTGATCATGCTCTGGCGTGGTCAATAACCCCTCGGAGTTGGTTTAGCGATTGCTAAGGCGCGACGTCCTCGCACGTTCGTAGTCGGATCGTCAAAGTCGACTTCCTCTAAAACGATAGCCACCGTCTCATCAAAAGACGGGACACCTTTGCCTCTATCAAGTGGTATCAGATATCCAGGTTGCTCGGTCAGATTTTACATTTTTTTTCATAGTTTAGGTCGAGTCTGTTCTTCATACCTATAGTCCACGAAAAAGCCAAAAAATTAGGGTTAGGTCATCATATCCGAACCAGTCTGAGCCTTGGCATAGTCTTTTTAGAGTTTTGCTTTGTTGAATTTGCGGTTGCATCATCGTGTCGAGTTGCTGGTCTTAGCATCTAGTCCCTTAGAGTTTCGAGTTCTGTTCACAGGTTGTCACGCCGCCGCCGCACCATCGTCATCATCATTACCATATACCACCACCCCACCATATACATCGCCGTTGCCATATACCACCACCAATCTGAGTACAGATATACCATCGCCATATACAACCAGCAGTCCGTGTTCCACCAGATTCATCTCCGCCACCAGTCCTAATCCGAGTACAGTATTTGTTGCTTTGTTTTCGAGTTCCAGATCACGCGATACTTCGAGTCGTGACCAAGTCGGACTCCCCAACTTCCGTGCTATCCGCAGTAGAAAAATAGTTCCAAACTCAAAAAAAAACGTCTAGAAAATTCTGGCTAGGCAGTTTTTAGACCATTTGTAGACTTCTTCAAAAAAAAATTGTTGCGGAGCAAAAAAATGAGGAAAAAGGTGAAAAAAGGAAAAAAAATCAAAGAGTGCTCCTCCCTTGTTTACGTGTCGTGCCGTGATTTTGTTCGTGTTCTAGGCTCGCGTCTCTAGTACGGTCTAGGCTAGGACCAACACAGTACTGTCATTGAGCGTTTATTCAACTTTGCATCTCTGAATTGATTATTGCTGACATTTTTGCTACCATATCATAAGCCTTCCTAGCTCCACATACATCTACATCGTGCGTTTAACACCACTTGGCAATCGCTCTATCCAATCTTTGAGAGTTTTGACTACGACGGTCGCCGATCACCACCTGCTGCTGGGTAACAACAACAACAACAACAACAACACCAACAACAACAACAACAACAACAACAACAACAACAACAACAACAACAACAACAACAACAACAACAACAACAACAACAACAACAACAACAACAACAACAACAACAACAACAACAACAACAACAACAACAACAACAACAACAACAACAACAACAACAACAACAACAACAACAACAACAACAACAACAACAACAACAACAACAACAACAACAACAACAACAACAACAACACCAACAACACCACCACCACCACCACCACCACCACCA
>NC_041386.1:234345059-234414181 GCF_002162155.2 Triticum dicoccoides | reverse complement strand
AACAACAACAACAACAACAACAACAACAACAACAACAACAACAACAACAACAACAACAACAACAACAACAACAACAACAACAACAACAACAACAACAACAACAACAACAACAACAACAACAACAACAACAACAACAACAACAACAACAACAACAACAACAACAACAACAACAACAACAACAACAACAACAACAACAACAACAACAACAACAACAACAACAACAACAACAACAACAACAACAACAACAACAACAACAACAACGCCTTCCAAATCAAGTGGGACGGACACTGCGCATTCCCCTTGAGCCTGGTCAAAATTCTAGTGTCGCTGTTGATGCTTCTGTAGCTCCTGCTGCTACTGCAGAGGTGGAGGACCATTACGAGGATGAGGTTGATCAAAATCAGAACTACGTGCAACCACCAGCACCACCGCCACCAGGTCGTCCTCATGCATATCATCGCAATGGTAGGGATGCACAACCACCTCAGGTACGTGATCATGACCATCTCCCTAAACTGAAATTGAACATTCCACCATTTGAGGGTAGATATGTTCCAGATATATATCTTACTTGGGAGTTAGAAACTGAACAACGATTTACATGTTTACAATATCCTGAGGAGAGATGTGTTCCTGCTGCTGTTTGTGCTTTCACTAGCTTTGCATGTGTTTGGTGGTCTGAACATTGTAGATTATATCATATTCCAGCTACTTGGGATGCTTTGAAAACTGCTATGCGTACTCGTTGGGTTCCACCATACTATCAACGTGAATTACTTCAAAAATTGCAGCGTTTAAAACAAGGAAAAAATTCCGTAGAAGAATATCATCAGGAATTACAAACTGGCAGGATTAGATGTGGCATTATTGAGGAGAATGAAGCTATGCTTGCACGTTTTATGGGTGGATTAAATAGAGAGATTCAGACCATTCTAGAGTATAAGGAGTATACTAATATCACTCGTTTATTCCATCTTGCTTGTAAAGCTAAACGTGAAGTGCAGGATCGACAGGCATTGGCGTGAACTAACTTTTCTGCAGGTCGATCTTCATCATGGACACCACGTGCATCCTCTATTTCCACTGCACCAGCACCTCCATCAGGTGCCACCTCCAGCCGTGATACAAGAAAGCAAGCACAACCACCACTATCTGCCAAGAGCATACCTGCTGGGCCTACATAGAGTTCTTCTTCTTCCATGGCATCAACAGGGCACATAAGTGATATTATTTGTCGTCATTGTAAGGGAAGAGGACATTTTGCGAGAGAATGCAAATCTCAGCGTGTGATGATTGTTACTGAGGATGGTGGGTATGAGTCCGCTAGTGACTATGATGAGGAGACTTTGGCTCTTATTACACATGAAGAACACGGTGGAGAGGATTCTGATCATGAGACGCAATACATGGCTGTTGAAGATGCTGACAAGTATGAATGTTTAGTTGCTCAACGTGTTTTGATTGTGCAGGTTACACAAGCTGAGCAAAATTAGAGGCATAACTTGTTCCATACAAAGGGAGTTGTGAAGGAACATTCTGTTCGTGTCATCATAGATGGAGGGAGCTGCAATAACTTGGGTAGAATGGAGATGGTGGAGAAGCTATCTCTCACCACAAGACCACATCCACATCCTTACTACATCCAATGGTTCAACAATAGCGGCAAGGTTAAGGTAACATGTACTGTTCGTGTGCATTTTAGTATCTCTACATATGCTGATTATGTTGATTGTGATGTGGTACCTATGCAAACATGTTCCTTATTACTTGGTAGACCATGGCAATTTGATAAAAATTCTGTACACCATGGTAGAAACAATCAGTATACTCTTGTTCATAAGGATAAAAATATTACTTTGCTTCTGACTCTTGATTCCATTTTGAAAGATGATATTAATAGAGCTAATAAAGCAAAACGGGAGAAAAATAAGAGTGAAAATCAGATTGTGGCAAAAGAATTTGAGCAACAAATGAAGCCTAATAATAAACCATCTAGTGTTGTTTCTAAAATTAAATTGAAAAGTGCATGTTTACTTGCCACCAAATCTGATATTGATGATCTAGATTTTAGCAAATTTGTTTGCTATGCTTTTGTGCGCAAAGAGGCATTATTTTCATTCGAGGACGTGCCTTCCTCTTTGCCTCCTGCTGTCACTAACATTTTGCAGGAGTTTGTTGACGTCTTTCCACAAGACGTGCCACCGGGATTACCACCTATTAGAGGGATTGAGCATCTAATTGACTTAATTCATGGTGCATCATTACCCAACCATGCACCATACCGTACCAATCCAGAGGAGACGAAGGAGATTATGCGTCAAGTACAAGAACTGCTCGACAAAGGTTATATACGCGAATCCCTTAGTCCTTGTGTTGTTCCTATCATTTTAGTGCCGAAAAAGGATGGTACGTCACGTATGTGCGTTGATTGTAGAGGCATTAATAATATTACTATTCATTATCATCATCCTATTCCTAGGCTAGATGATATGCTTGATGAATTGAGTGGCTCTACAATATTCTCCAAAGTTGATTTGCGTAGTGGATACCATCAAATTCGTATGAAATTGGGATATGAATGGAAAACAGCATTTAAAACTAAGTTTGGATTTATGAGTGGTTAGTCATGCCTTTTGGGTTAACTAATGCACCTAGTACTTTCATGAGATTAATGAACGAAGTTTTACGTGCTTTCATTGGACGATTTGTGGTAGTTTACTTTGATGACATATTGATTTATAGCAAATCTTTGGAGGAACATTTGGAACATTTACGTGATGTTTTTATTGCTCTATGTGATGCACGTTTGTTTGGTAACCTTGGAAAGTGCACCTTTTGCACCGACCGAGTATCTTTTCTTGGCTATGTTGTTACTCCAGAGGGAATTGAAGTTGATAAAGCCAAGATTGAAGCTATTGAGAGTTGGCCGCAGCCCAAAACGGTCACAGAAGTGAGGAGTTTCCTTGGACTCGCTGGATTCTATAGGTGTTTTGTGAGAGATTTCAGCACCATTGCTGCACCTCTCAACGAGCTTACAAAGAAGGATGTGCCTTTTGTTTGGGGAACCGCACAGGAAGAAGCCTTCACGGTATTGAAAGATAAGTTGACACATGCTCCTTTACTCCAACTTCCTAATTTTAATAAGACTTTTGAGCTTGAATGTGATGCTAGTGGAATTGGATTAGGAGGTGTGTTATTACAAGATGGCAAACCTGTTGCATACTTTTCTGAAAAATTGAGTGAGCCTAGTCTGAACTATTCTACTTATGATAAAGAATTATATGCTCTTGTTCGGACCTTAGAAACATGGCAACATTATTTATGGCCCAAGGAATTTGTTATACATTCTGATCATGAATCTTTGAAACACATTAAAAGTCAAGCAAAACTGAACCATAGACATGCTAAATGGGTTGAATTCATTGAGACTTTCCCTTATGTCATTAAACACAAGAAGGGTAAACAAAATGTTATTGCTGATGCATTGTCTCGTCGTTATACTATGCTTTCACGACTTGACTTTAAAATATTTGGTTTGGAGACCATCAAAGATCAATATGTGCATGATGCTGAATTTAAAGATGTATTGCAGAATTGTAAGGAAGGGAGAACTTGGAACAAGTTCGTTCTTAACGATGGATTTGTGTTTCGTGCTAACAAGCTATGCATTCCAGCTAGCTCCGTTCGTCTTTTGTTGTTGCAGGAGGCGCATGGAGGAGGATTAATGGGACACTTTGGCGTCAAGAAGACGGAGGATATACTTGCTACACATTTATTTTAGCCAAAGATGAGACGGGATGTTGAGCGTTTTGTTGCTCGCTGCACTACATGTCAAAAAGCTAAGTCACGACTCAATCCTCATGGTTTATATATGCCTTTGCCTGTACCTAGTGTTCCTTGGGAGGATATATCTATGGACTTTGTTTTAGGTTTACCTCGAACAAAGAAGGGGAGGGATAGCATATTTGTTGTCGTGGATAGGTTCTCGAAAATGACACACTTTATACCATGTCATAAAAGCGATGATGCTGTTAATGTTGCTGATTTGTTCTTTCGTGAAATTATTCACTTGCATGATGTGCCAAATACTATTGTTTCACATCGTGATACTAAATTTCTTAGCCACTTTCGGAGATGTTTATGGGCTAAGTTGGGGACTAAACTGCTTTTTAGTACTACTTGTCACCCCCAAACTTACGGACAAACTGAAGTAGTCAATGGAACATTGTCTACTATGCTTAGGGCTGTTTTGAAGAATAACAAGAAAATGTGGGAAGAATGCTTGCTTCATATTGAATTTTCTTATAATCGTTCATTGCATTATACTACTAAGATGTGCCCTTTTGAAATTGTGTATGGTTTCCTACCTCGTGCACCTATTGATTTGTTACCTCTTCCATCTTCGGAGAAGGTTCATTTTGATGCTAAAGAACGTGTTGAATTGATTTTAAAAATGCATGAGTTAACTAAGGAAAACATTGAGTGTATGAATGCTCAATATAAACTTGCTGGAGATAAGGGTAGAAAACATGTTGTGTTTGCACCTGGAGATCTTGTTTGGTTACATTTGCGTAAGGATAGATTTCCTAATTTGCACAAACCAAAGCTAATGCCACGTGTTGATGGTCCTTTTAAGGTGTTAGAGAAAATAAATGATAATGCATATAAACTTGAGCTGCCTGCAGATTTTGAGGTTAGTCCCACTTTTAACATTGCAGATTTGAAGCCTTTTTTGGGTGAGGACGATGAACTTTCATCGAGGATGACTTCATTTCAAGAAGGGGAGGATGATGAGGACATCAATACCATTGTTACACCCACAGCCCCTGCTGCTATACACACTAGACCAATTACTAGAGCTCGCGCATGCCAATTGAATTATTAGGTACTTTCGTTTCTTGGTAACGATTCTAATGTTCATGAGAATATGATGTTGCCTAAATTGGATACATTTGTTTTGCTAACAAATGAAGGGCCTAGCTTGGACAAGAAAGATGAACCTTGGAGCAAGTTCAAGCATGGAGATGATGGCATGTGCAAGGGGATCAAGAACGGAGTTACAAGTGATGATTTCAGGACTTTGAAGCCACCATAAGGAATGCATGAAGCCTTAGATGAAATATACAAGATGCCACTTCATAAATTTCGTCCAGAGGCTATTTTAGGTGCTGCATCACCTCATTATTGGGCCAGGCCCATGTATTTTCGAAATACTTAAGTATAGGTTGTTTTTAGAGTCTGTATGTGTGGGGAAACAAGAGTTAGGGTTGGTTTCGGACCCCTCCTCCAAGGGCCATGAAATCCCCCTCTTCCTCCATATATGCATTATTGTATATTTCATAGCCGCAACTTCGTGTACTTCGTTTGTGTCCAACGATGATGACCCACAAGTATAGGGGATCTATCGTAGTCCTTTCGATAAGTAAGAGTGTCGAACCCAACGAGGAGTAGAAGTAAATAATAAGCGGTTTCCAGCAAGGTATTCTCTACAAGTACTGAAATAAGTGGTAAAAGATAGTTTTGTGATAGGATAATTTGTAACGAGCAACAAGTAACAAAAGTAAATAAAGTGCAGCAAGGTGGCCCAATCCTTTTTGTAGCAAAGGACAAGCCTGGACAAACTCTTATATAGATAAAAGCGCTCCCCAGGACACATGGGAATATCGTCAAGCTAGTTTTCATCACGTTCATATGATTCATGTTCGGTACTTTGATAATTTGGTATGTGGGTGGACCGGTGCTTGGGTACTGTCCTTACTTGGACAAGCATCCCACTTATGATTAACCTCTATTGCAAGCATCCGCAACTACAAAAAAAGTATTAAGGTAAACCTAACCATAGCATGAAACATATGGATCCAAATCAGCCCCTTACAAAGCAACGCATAAACTAGGGTTTAAGCTTCTGTCACTCTAGCAACCCATCATCTACTTATTACTTCCCAATGCCTTCCTCTAGGCCCAAATAATGGTGAAGTGTTATGTAGTCGATGTTCACATAACACCACTAGAGGAGAGACAACATACATCTCATCAAAATATCGAAGGAATACCAAATTCACATGACCACTAATAGCAAGACTTCTCCCATGTCCTCAGGAACAAACGTAACTAATCACAAAGCATAATCATGTTCATAATCAGAGGGGTATTAATATGCATATAGGATCTGAACATATGATCTTCCACCAAATAAACCAACTAGCATCAACTTCAAGGAGTAATTAACACTACTAGCAACCTACTAGCACCAATCCCGGACTTTAAGACAAGAATTGGATACAAGAGATGAACTAGGGTTTTGAGAGGAGATGGTGATGATGAAGATGTTGATGGAGATTGCCCTCTCCCGATGAGAGGAGCGTTGGTGATGGCGATGGCGATGATTTCCCCCTCCCGGAGGGAAGTTTCCCTGGCAGAACAGCTCTGCCGGAGCCCTAGATTGGTTCCGCCAAGGTTCTGCCTCGTGGCGGCGGAGTTTCGTCCGAGGAGATGGCTTCTGATTTTTTTTCTCGTTGAAAGACTCCATATATCAAAAGATGGACATCGGAGGGCCACCAGGGGGGCCACGAGGTAGGGGCACGCCCAGGGGGGTAGGGCGCGCCCCCCACCCTCGTGGGCAGGGTGTGGCCCCCCTGGTGAACTTCTTGTGCTCGGTATTCTTTTATATACTCTGAAAACGTCTTCCGTGAAGTTTCAGGACTTTTTGAGCTATGTAGAATAGGTCTCTAATATTTGCTCCTTTTCCAGCCCAGAATCCCAGCTGTCGGCATTCTCCTTCTTTATGTAAACCTTGTAAAATAAGAGAGAATAGGCATAAGTATTGTGACATAATGTGTAATAACAGCCCATAATGCAATAAATATCGATATAAAAGCATGATGCAAAATGGACGTATCAACTCCCCCAAGCTTAGACCTCGCTTGTCCTCAAGCGAAAGCCGAAATCCAAAAATATGTCCACATGTTTAGAGATAGAGCTGTCGATAAAAGTAAAATACGGACATGAGGGCATCATGATCATTCTTAGAACAGCAACTTACATAATTCTTGTCATATGATTTTTTATGCTAGAGTAATAATTCAATCACAATTTCAAGTATGAATCATAAACTTCATTGAAAACTAACAAACTATAATCTCAGTCATTGGAGCAATTGCAATTTATCATAACATAGGAAAGAGTGAATGTATAAGAGCTTTTCAGCAAGTCCACATACTCAACTATCATATAGTCTTTCACAATTGCTAACACTCACGCAATACTTATGGGTATGGAGTTTTAATCGGACACAGAGAAAGATGGGGGCTTATAGTTTTGCCTGCCAACGTTTTACCTCAAGGGTAATGTCAACAATAATAGTTCATGAAAACTCACATCCAATTAGCCATATATACCAGGATCTTTCCAACATACTGTGCTTGCCAAAGGATAAAATGTAAAAAGGAAGGGTGAAGATCACCATGACTCTTATGCAAGGTAGGAGATAAAAGTAAAAGATAGGCCCTTCGCAGAGGGAAGCAGAGGTTGTCATGCACTTTTATGGTTGGATGCACAAAATCTTAATGTGAAAGAACGTCACTTTATATTGCCACTTGTGATATGGACCTTTATTATGCAGTCTGTCGCTTTTATTTCTTCCATATCACACGACCGTATAATGCTTATTTTCTCCCACACTAATAAGTCATACATATTTAGAGAGCAATTTTTATTGCTTGCACCGATGACAACTTACTTGGAGGATCTTACTCAATCCATAGGTAGGTATGGTGGACTCTCATGGCAAAACTGGTTTAAGGGTATTTGGAAGCACAAGTAGTATCTCTACTTGGTGCGATGAATTTGGCTAGCATGAGGGGGAAAGGCAAGCTCAACCATGTTGGACGATCCATGACAATCTAATTTATCTCAGATGTAAGAAAACATAACCCATTACGTTGTCTTCCTTATCCAACGTCAACTCTTTAGCATGTCATATTTTAATGAGTGCTCACAATCATAAAAGATGTCCAAGATAGTATATTTATATGTGAAGACCTCTCTTTCTTTATTACTTCCTATTAATTGCAACGATGACCAAAACTATGTTTGTCAACTCTCAACAACTTTTATTCATCATACTTTTTCTATGTGAGCTCATTACTCTCCATAAGATTCACATGATCTATTTGTTTCTTTTTATTTCTTTCTCTTTTCTTTTATTCCCTTAGGATCATCACAAAATAATCAAGCCCTGACTCAACACTAATCTTTATTATATAGCTCACGGACTCGATTACATAGAAGGATCATAAAGCAAAACTCAAAACTAGATCATGTCATAAACTTTATTCTACTAGATCAAGATATTACCAAAAGGATCGAACTAAGGAAAATGGTAAAGATAAAAGTGATGGTGATACCATACCGGGGCACTCCCCCAAGCTTGGCAGTTGCCAAGGGGAGTGCCCGTACCAGATACTCAATTCTTCTTTGTTGGTGAAGAAGGTGATGGTTTTGTTGATGGTGTAGGCTTCTTCCTTAATTTGCGCTTGAGGGCAGAATTTTGGTCCCTTAGGTCCTCGATCTCCTGTTCTAGGCTCAGTATCTTTTTGCATAGTTCCTGCTTGTTTTCCTGCAAGAGGCGAAAAGGGATAAAGTCGATCTTAGGTTTCTTTACTCTATCCGAGAGGCTTGACTTTTTGAACTCCACATGCATGTCCCTAGGTTGAGGTAGTGGGACTTCATCTTCATCTGAGCTCGTCTCCTCCTTTCCCTTGGGTTCATAGTCCTCTTCTTCTTCCGTAGTCCAACCCCAATGCTCCACATCCCCATAGACCTTAGGATCTGCAAGGTAATCAACCACATAGCTTTCTCCTTCCGAATCCTGGGACGACATGTTGCTCTGTCTGCAGCAGGACAACTCAAAACAAAGACAAGAGATATTTGCGTGATACAGGAGTCAAAACCTCCGGGAGATTATATAATGAATTTTTACCGACCAAAATATGTGTCGTGTACGAAAACGGAGTCCGGAGAGCGCACGAGGTGCCCACGAGGTAGGGGCGCGCCAGTAGGGTAGGGCGTTCCCTCCACCCTCGTGGAGGCCTCGTGTCCTTCCCGGATTGCTTCTTATTTTTTTATTTTTCTAAATATTCCAAAACAGAGAAATATTGCCTTAAATACTGTTTTGGAGTCGGTTTACTTACCGTACCACATACCTATTCCTTTTTGGAGTCTGAAACATTCCGGAAAGTGTCCCTTATGTATTCCTCCAGGGTTACAGTTTCAATAACATTGGTTTCAACATTTATGGGATTACCAGAGATATAATGTTTGATTCTTTGACCGTTCACCACCTTCAGATTTGTGCCTTCGGAGTTGTTGATTTTTATGGCACCGGAACGATAGACCTCGTTGATAACGTAAGGACCTTCCCATTTAGAGAGAAGTTTTCCTGCGAAAAATCTTAAACGAGAGTTGTATAGCAATACATAATCTCCTACATTAAACTCACGCTTTTGTATCATTTTATCGTGCCATGTTTTAACTTTTTCTTTAAACAACTTGGCATTTTTGTAGGCTTGGGTTCTCCATTCATCGAGTGAGCTAATATCAAATGACCTCTTCTCACCGGCAAGTTTAAAATCATAATTGAGCTCTTTAATAGCCCAATATGCCTTGTGTTCTAGTTCGAGAGGTAAGTGACATGCTTTTCCATAAACCATTTTATATGGAGACATACCCATACGATTTTTATATGCAGCTCTATAGGCCCATAATGCATCATCAAGTTTCTTGGACCAATTCTTTCTAGATCTATTAACAGTTTTTTGCAAAATTAATTTGAGCTCTCTATTACTCAGTTCTACTTGACAACTAAACTGAGGGTGATAAGGGGATGCAATTCTATGATTAATGATTAACATCATACTTAGCAAGCATTTTACGGAAAGCACCATCAATAAAATGTGAACCACCATCAGTCATTAAATATCTAGGGACTCCAAATCTTGGAAAAATAACTTCTTTAAGCATTTTAATAGAAGTGTTATGATCATCACTACTAGTTGGAATAGCTTCTACCCACTTAGTAACGTAATCAATAGCAACTAAAATATGTGTATATCCATTAGAGGAAGGAAAAGGTCCCATATAGTCAAAGCCCCAAACATCAAATGGTTCAATAACGAGTGAATAGTTCATAGGCATTTCTTGACGTCTACTAATATTACCAATTCTTTGACATTCATCACAAGATAAGACAAACTTACGGGCATCCTTGAAGAGAGTAGGCCAATAAAAACCAGATTGCAATACCTTATGTGCAGTTCTATCTCCAGCATGGTGTCCTCCATAAGCTTCAGAGTGACACTTGCATAGGATCTGTTCCTGTTCATGCTCAGGTACACAACATCTAATAACACCATCTACTCCTTCTTTATAAAGATGTGGGTCATCCCAAAAGTAATGCCTCAAATCATAGAAAAACTTTTTCTTTTGCTGGTATGTGAAACTAGGTGGTATAAACTTAGCAACAATGTAATTAGCATAATCAGCATACCATGGAGCAGTATGAGAAGCATTTATGACATTTAATTGCTCATTAGGAAAGCTATCATCAATAGGAAGTGGGTCATCAAGCACATTTTCTAACCTAGAGAAGTTGTCTTCAACGGGGTTCTCAGCTCCCTTTCTATCAACAATATGTAAGTCAAATTCTTGTAGCAAGAGAACCCATCTAATAAGTCAAGGTTTAGCATCTTTCTTTTCCATAAGATATTTAATAGCAGCATGATCAGTGTGAATAGTTACTTTAGAATCAACAATATAAGTTCTGAACTTATCACAAGCAAATACAACTGCTAAGAATTCTTTTTCAGTAGTAGCATAATTTCTTTGAGCATTGTCTAGGGTTTTACTAGCATATTGAATAACGTTTAATTTTTATCAACTCTTTGCCCTAGAACAGCACCTACAGCATAATCACTAGCATCACACATAATTTCAAAGGGTAAATTCCAATCAGGTGGCTGAACAATAGGTGCAGAGATCAATGCTTTCTTAAGTATTTCAAATTCTTCTACACAATCATCATCAGAGACAAATGGTATATCTTTTTGTAATAAATTAGTCAGAGGCCGAGAAATTTTTGAGAAGTCCTTAATGAACCTACTATAAAATCCGGCGTGACCAAGGAAACTTGTTATACCTTTGATGTCCTTGGGGCATGGCATTTTTCAATAGCATCAACCTTGGCTTTATCAACTTCAATACCTCTTTCAGAACCTTATGCCCCAAGACAATACCTTCATTAACAATAAAGTGGCACTTTTCCCAATTCAAGACAAGATTAGTTTCTTCACATCTCTACAAAACTCGATCAAGTTTGCTCAAGCAATCATCAAAAAAAGATCCATAGACGGAGAAATCGTCCATGAAAACCTCACAAATCTTTTCACAGAAGTCAGAGAATATAGCCATCATGCATCTTTGAAAGGTAGCAGGTGCATTACATAAACCAAAAGGCATACGTCTATAAGCAAAAGTACCAAAAGGGCAAGTAAAAGTAGTCTTTGATTGATCTTTGGCTGACACAGGTATTTGAGAGAAACCAGAATAACCATCTAGAAAGCAAAAATGTGTATGTTTGGATAATCTTTCTAGCATTTGATCGATAAAAGGTAAGGGGTAATGATCCTTTTCAGTGGCCTTATTTAATTTGCGGAAATCAATTACCATCCTATAACCTGTAATAATTCTTTGAGGAATCAGTTCATCTTTATCATTAGGAACGACAGTAATACCTCCCTTCTTAGGGACACAATGGACAGGACTTACCCACTGACTATCAGCAACGGGATAAATTATACCTGCCTCAAGGAGCGTTAGTATTTCCTTTCTTACCACTTCCTTTATTTTAGGATTCAGTCGTCGTTGATGATCACGAACTGGTTTAACATCTTCTTCCAAATTTATTTTATGTTGACATAGAGTGGGACTAATGCCCTTAAGATCATCAAGAGTATACCCAATAGCAGCACGGTGCTTCTTCAGAGTTTTCAATAATCTCTCTTCCTCATGCTCTGAAAGGTTAGCACTAATAATAACATGATATATTTTTTTCTCATCAAGATAAGCATATTTAAGAGTATCAGGCAATGGTTTAAGCTCAAACACGGGATCACCCTTGGGTGGAGGAGGATCCCCTAGGATTTCAATAGGCAAATTGTGTTTCATAATAGGTTCCTATTTAAAGAATACTTCATCTCTTTCCCTTCTTTCATTCATAAATATATCATTTTCATGGTCTAGCAAATATTGTTCTAAAGGATCACTAGGAGGTACGCAATAGAAGCAAGACCAATAATTTCATCCTTACTAGGTAATTCTTCTTCACGGTGTTGTCTACTAAATTTAGAGGAATTAAATTCATGAGACATATCATCTAAACCGATGGTAACAACATCCTTTTTGCAATCTATCTTAGCATTAACTGTGTTTAAGAAGGGTCTACCAAATATAATGGGACAAAAGCTATCTTGTGGGGAACCAAGAACAAGCAAATCAGCAGGATATTTAGTTTTCCCACACAAGACTTCAACATCTCTAACAATTCCCATTGGTGAAATAGTATCTCTATTGGCAAGCTTAATTGTGACATCAATATATTCTATCTCAACAGATGCAATATCATGCATAATTTCTTTGTATAAGGCGTCAGGTATTGCACTAGCACTAGCACCCATATCACATAAGCCATGATAACAATGATCTCCTATTTTAACAGAAATAACAGGCATGCCTACCACAGGTCTATTTTTATCTTTAGCACAAGGTTTAGCAATTCTAGTAGTCTCATCAAGGAAATGAATAACATGCCCATCAATATTATCAGACAAGAGATCTTTAACAATAGCAATATCAGGTTCAACTTTAATTTGCTCAGAAGGTGTATAAGTTTTAATATTGCTTTTACGAACCACAGTTGAAGCTTTAGCATGATCCTTTATCCTGACAAGGAAAGGTGGTTTCTCAACATAAGAAGTAGGAACAATAGGATCATTATAAGTGATAGTCTTTTCTTCAACTTTAATAGGTGCAGCTACTTTTACTTCTATGGGAGGATGATATTTAAACCACTTCTCCTTGGGGAGATCAACATAAGTAGAAAAAGATTCACAGAAAGAAGCTACTATCTTAGAGTCAAGTCCATATTTAGTGCTAAATTTACAGAAAACATCGGTATTCATAAAAGATTTAACACAATCAAACCTAGGTGTCATACCTGACTCCTTACCTTCGTCGAGGTCCCAATCTTCAGAGTTGCGTTTAATTCTTTCCAATAAATCCCATTTGAATTCAATAGTCTTCATCATAAAAGAGCCAGCACAAGAAGTATCAAGCATGGTGCGATTGCTATCAGAAAGCCGAGCATAAATTTTTTGAATAATCATTTCTCTTGAGAGCTCATGATTGGGGCATGAATATAACATTGATTTAAGCCTCCTCCAAGCTTGAGCGATGCTTTCTCCTTACCGAGGCCAAAAATTATATATATAATTGTGATCACGATGAACAAGATGCATAGGATAAAACTTCTGATGAAATTCCAATTTCAATCGTTTGTAATTCCATGACCCCGTATCATCACATAGCCTATACCATGTCGATGCATCTCCCTTCAAAGATAAAGGGAAGTCCTTCTCCTTAACAACATCTCCGGGTACACCTGCAAGCTTAAATAATCCACAAACTTCATCCACATATATTAAGTGCTCATTAGGATGCTTTGTTCCATCTCCTACAAAAGGATTAGCTACCAGTTTTTCTATTATACCCGAAGGAATTTCGAAGCAGACATTTTCATTTTCAGTAGGTTCAGTAGGTTGAGGAGCAACTCTTTGCTCTACTGGTCGGGGTGAAGATACCCCGAACAAGCCCCTCAGAGGATTACTTTCCATAGTAATAAGTGACAGTAAATTTCAGCACACTATATAAATTTTTCCTTACCAAATTCCACCTACCAAAGGCGCTTCACTCCCCGGCAACGGCGCCGGAAAAGAGTCTTGATGACCCACAAGTATAGGGGATCTATCGTAGTCCTTTCGATAAGTAAGAGTGTCGAACCCAACGAGGAGCAGAAGGAAATAATAAGCGGTTTTCAGCAAGGTATTCTCTGCAAGTACTGAAATAAGTGGTAACAGATAGTTTTGTGATAGGATAATTTGTAACGAGCAACAAGTAACAAAAGTAAATAAAGTGCAGCAAGGTGTCCCAATCCTTTTTGTAGCAAAGGACAAGCCTGAATAAACTCTAATATAGAGAAAAGCGCTCCCGAGGACACATGGGAATATCGTCAAGCTAGTTTTCATCATGTTCATATGATTTGCGTTCGGTACTTTGATAATTTGGTATGTTGGTGGACCGGTGCTTGGGTACTGTCCTTACTTGGACAAGCATCCCACTTATGATTAACCTCTATTGCAAGCATCCGCAACTACAACAAAAGTATTAAGGTAAACCTAACCATAACATGAAACATATGGATCCAAATCAGCCCCTTACGAAGCAACGCATAAACTAGGGTTTAAGCTTCTGTCACTCTAGCAACCCATCATCTACTTATTACTTCCCAATGCCTTCCTCTAGTCCCAAATAATGGTGAAGTGTTATGTAGTCGACATTCACATAACACCACTAGAGGAGAGACAACATACATCTCATCAAAATATCGAACGAATACCAAATTCACATGACTACTAATAGCAAGACTTCTCCCATGTCCTCAGGAACAAATGTAACTACTCACAAAGCATAATCATGTTCATAATCAGAGGGGTATTAATATGCATATAGGATCTGAACATATGATCTTCCACCAAATAAACCAACTAGCATCAACTACAAGGAGTAATTAACACTACTAGCAACCTACTAGCACCAATCCCGAACTTGAAGACAAGAATTGGATACAAGAGATGAACTAGGGTTTTGAGAGAAGATGGTGCTGATGAAGATGTTGATGGAGATTGCCCTTTCCCGGTGAGAGGAGCGTTGGTGATGACGATGGCGATGATTTCCCCCTCCTGGAGGGAAGTTTCCCCGGCAGAACAGCTTTGCCAGAGCCCTAGATTGGTTCCGGCGGCGGAGTTTCGTCCGAGGAGATGGCTTCTGATTTTTTTTTTCTCATCGAAAGACTCCATATATCAGAAGATGGACATCGGAGGGCCACCAATGGGCCCACGAGGTAGGGGGGCACCCAGGGGGGTAGGGCGCTCCCCCCACCCTCGTGGGCAGGGTGTGGCCCCTGTTGAACTTCTTGCGCTCGGTATTTTTTATATATTCTGAAAACGTCTTCCGTGAAGTTTCAGGACTTTTGGAGCTGTGCAGAATAGGTCTCTAATATTTGCTCCTTTTCCAGCCCAGAATCCCAGCTGCCGGCATTCTCCCTCTTTATGTCAACCTTGTAAAATAAGAGAGAATAGGCATAAGTATTGTGACATAATGTGTAATAACAACCCATAATGCAATAAATATCGATATAAAAGCATGATGCAAAATGGACGTATCAAGCGACCAGACCAAGACGTCACAGAACCCCACCTTGATCAATAAAGCTTTCATCTTATATTCGCAATATCCAGGTTGCAATCTCAGTTTCTTGCTTGTTCTTCGTTTGCTCGCGGGAAATAGGCCCTCGTGGTCAGGTTGATCGTGCTCTGGCGTGGTCAATAACCCCTCGGAGTTGGTTTAGCAATTGCTAAGGCGCGACGTCCTCACACGTTCGTAGTCGGATCATCAAAGTCGACTTCCTCTAAAACGATAGCCACCATCTCATCGAAAGACGGGACACCTTTGCCTCTATTAGAGTGCCTTGGTGGCAGTTGCTGCAATTGGTTCCCGATAGAGTTGGTCGGCACAGATCAGTGTGTCCTTCTTGTCAGAGTGGATGGTGATGATGGTCATTGGCCCCGGCATCTTCAGCGTGTTGTAGGCTTAATGCGACGCCGCCATGAACTTGGCTAGTGCCGGCGACTGAGGATCCCGTTGTAGGGCAAGGGGATCTCGGCTACATCGAAGACAATCCTATCTGTCCTGTAGTTTAACTCGCCTCCAAACATCACAAGCAGAGTGACCTTACCCTTCGGCTGACTCCTCCCCGGGTTGACCCCTTGAAACGTGCCCGTCTCTTTGAGGTCTTCATCAGGAATCTGCAGCCTTTTGATCACAACGGGCGAGATCAAATTCAGGCCGGCCTCGCCATCAACTAGCATCTTGGTCACCTTGAGGTTGCGTATTGTTGGCGAGACCAACAACAGCAAACACACGACCATAGTTGTGCGATCAGTGTGGTCCTCGGTGTCAAAAATGATAGGCGTGTCGGACCACTTCAGTGGCTTCTGAGCATCGAGCGATGGTTCCGCTGCTGTGATCTCACGCGCCCACTGCTTGAGCTAGCGGTGAGAGGTGTGCAGCGAGGCGCCACCGTCGATGCACATGGCCTTCGTAGCCTTTTGGAACTCATGCTCTCCGGACTCGTCATCTTCGTCATGATCATCATCTCCTTGCTTCTTGTCGCGACCCCGAGCGGGCCTCTCTTGCTGGTTATCCTTTCCGTGGCGACCTCCTTGGCTGCCATGCTTCTTGCCAGATCCCTCGGCACCATCCTAGCCCTTCTCCTTGTCCCGCCTCTCATACTTAGCTTTTTGCTTCTTAGCAAGCAGCTCGACTTGCCGGCAGTTCTGGAGGTCGTGGCCCTTGGGGCGGTGGATCTTGCAGTATTGCTTTTCGAAGCCTCCTGGCTTGTCGGCAGCCGCCAAGGCCCAGCAGGCGACGCGCCCGGCAATTTCCTTGTCGGGGTCGTCTGTCTTGGCCTTCTTGGCAGCGCCAGTGTCCTTGGATCCCTCGACAGCAAGCACGGTCTTGCCCTTGCGCTTCCTGTTGCAGCGCCGACCCTTCTTCATCGGGGTGGTTGTGCCTTCGTCTGTGGAGTCGGTTTCCGTGTCGGTGTCCTCGCCGGGGTACTTCCTCCCCTCTTCAGCTCGAGCACACCTATCGGCCAGAACATAAAGTTCGGCCACATCTTTGACCTTGTTCATCACCAGCTCTTCACGCATCTTGCGGTTGCACACATTCTGATGAAATGCACTGATCACGGCGGCAGGATGAACATCTGGGATGTTGTACTGCACCCGGCTGAACCTATGTATGTACTTGCGCAGGGTTTCACCTTCCTTCTGGGGGATGATATGCAAATCGCTTGCCTGGCCATGAGCTTGGTGGCCTCCGGTGAAGGCGCCAATGAACTCATGGCATAAGTCCAACCAAGAAGAAATGGAATCCGCCGGCAAGTGCATCAACCACGACATAACATTGGGTTTAAGTGCCAAGGGGAAGTAATTGGCAAGCACCTTGTCATTGCGGGCTCCAGCAGCTTGCATCGCGGTGGTGTAGATGCTGAGGAACTCTGATGGGTGGGTCTTGCCGTTGTACTTCTCGCCAACGTCGAGCTTGAATGTGCGGTGGGAGGGCCACTGGAACTGCCGCAGCTCACGGGTAAAGGCTAGGCAACCCACCTCGTAGGGTAGGCCGCCAAAGTCTCCTGATGTTGGGTGGTCCATAGTGGGCCCCGCCCGCCGATCTGATTGGTGGCGTGCGTCACGCCGGCGCTCGATGGTGGTTCAAGCGTCTTCATGGGCTTGCTCCCGAAGAACTTGGCGCTGATCGCGGTGGGTCTGTGGGTCGGATGACGCTATGGATACGTTATCACAAGCGCCATCACGATGGACCGGCACCCGCGGCGATGGACGTAGGGGAGGAGAGTGCATCATGGCCGCAGCACCTCCGATCCTTCCGCCACTGGCAGGTGGTGGCTTGACGGAGCGCCGGCCTAAGGGCCCCAATAGTTGTGGTTCATCTTTGTTGGCAACACCGACGAGACTCCGGATGGTGGCTCTCCACTCGTCGAGCTTTTCCGCAACAGGAGGAAAGTCGAGGAGCAACTGCGCGCGTGCCAAAGGTTCTGCTGGTGTGGGTGGCAGCGAAAGCTGCGTGGACCGTGACGCGCTCTGACTCCTAACCTCATTAGAAGGATCTCTATCACGGCCTGGCGGCCGTGCACCATTTTCGCCAGCGTCTCGGCATGCATGCTGGCCTTCTACGTCCCGCAAATGATGCACGGGACTCTTCCCACAGCGGCGCCCAGGGTCACCAGTGGGGTGACGCTACTCATCGCGTGCAACCTAGGAGGAGCGCGTCGCAGGCGCCGGTGTAGGTGCCTCAGAAGTCGCCGCGCCGCCCCTGGAGGGCCCCGCGCCACCTGCGGAGGGGCCGACTCCGTCTTTGGATTTGGTGGCATGTGGCCCGTCGTCTCGCGCATGAACGACACCACTCTCCAGGCTTTGGCTGCCAGAGCGATGCAGGTGTTCGCGGGCCGCACCTCGGCTTCCATCCGCGACCGCCCCACCACTCGCCCGCACTGGTACGGGCCATTCAGCCCGCGACAAACCGATCGCTATGATCGTCTTCTTCTTTGGAGCCATGGCGATGAAGAACTGCTAAACTTACTGCTAGACCAGATTTTCACAACTGCGCACCCCCTACCTGGCGCGCCAGAGATGTTGGTGGGAAACGATACCTATGGGGTCACTGGGATCCCCTCTATGATTGGCGGGCGCGGGGTTGTGCAAAGAGCGGGTCTGGCGGTCAGCACAAGGTCATTTACCCAGGTTTGGGCCACAGAGACGCGTAAAACCCTAGTCCTGCTTTGATGTATATTTGAGTTCTTAAGTTCTTGAACTAGCTATGGTGTCTCCCTGGTTCCAAAGATCCGAATTCCCCTCCAATACACCTCGGGCCTCCTTTTATAGACAAAGGGGGTCGCCACAGTGGCATACAGGAGGTGGAAAGGTGCATCGCGGCTGAGTCTATATTCTGGCACCATTGGACGAACGCATTTAATGCGCTGCTGACGTGCCCCTCTTGCTTTATCAGGGACAGCGAGGAAGCTCGTCCCAGCTGTCGCCGCCTCGCCTGGCTCCGACGTGCCTCTGAGCTGATTAGGCGTTGTAGCGCCACGTTGGCTGGTTGCTGGGCTGGCGTGATGGCGGAGCCTTCACGAAGATCTGCATGCCACCACGTAGGTGCTTGCTGAGTCGGTGTGGAGGCCGCACGCTGCCACGCAGACGCCTGCCCAACTGGTTAAGCTAGCAGCTGCATGGGAGCGGCGATGGAGTCTTGGCAGACGTGGGCCTGGATGTGGCCCCGCAGACGTCCTCGGCAAGGGTCTTGCTGAGGGCCCGACAAGGGTCTTGCCGTGGCACTACGGTCGTCCCTGGCAAGGATCTTGCCGGGGGTCTCGTGGGTTTCCTTGGCAAGGATCTCGCCAAGGATCATCGTCTTCTGGTTCTCATCCGATCTTGCGTATTTATGATCTCTACAAACATCTGCATGCCACCATGGAGGTGCCTCCCGAGCCTTGGTTTTGATGTGGCTGATGGCGTCGAAAACCCTTGGGCTCAAGGGTGGCGCGCTCTGCTGGCGTCAGGCAAGTTGCCCCGGCAAGGATCTTGCCGGGGCTATGTGTAACACCCCGGATATGATTTGCCCAATATGTAATCCAACTCTTGCCGTTTCCGGCCTTAAGTTATTTTATTTACTCGGGTTCGGGTCTTTGTCTCCGTGTGTTGTTATCGTTGTCATGCATCTCATATCATGTCATCATGTGCATTGCATTTGCATACGTGTTCATCTCATGCATTCGAGCATTTTCCCCGTTGTCCGTTTTGAATTCCGGCGCTTCGTTCTCCTCCGGTGGTCATTTCTACCTTTCTTTCGTGTGTGGGGATTAAACATTTCCGGATTGGACCGAGACTTGCCAAGAGGCCTTGGTTTACTACCGGTAGACCGCCTGTCAAGTTTGGTACCATTTGGACTTCGTTTGATGCTCCAACGGTTAACCGAGGGACCAAAAAGGTCTCGTTTGTGTTGCAGCCCAACACCCCTCCAAGTTGGCCCAAAACCCACCAAAACCCTCTCCATCATATAGAGCGTTCGATCACGATCGCGTGGTCGCAAACCGCACCTCATTTGGACTCTCCTAGCTCCCTCTATGCCTATAAATAGGTCCTCCTCCGAAAATTCGGATCTCTCCCCCGAAACCCTAGCCCTCTTCTTCCTCCGTGCGCCGGACAACGTCCGCCGGCGCCGGACGTGTCCGCTGCACCCGCCGCCGCCACGTGGCACCTCCCCATACGCCCGGCCGCCTCCATCCGCCGCCGGCCCGCCGAGCCCAGGCGGGGCCCCCGCAGCCCGCATCGCGCACCGCCCGCCGCGCCATCCCCGCGACCGAGCCCGACCCTCGCTGCCGTTCCGCCCGGGCCGCGCCGCCCTTCGCCGGAGAGCGCCACCCCGCGCCGGCGTCCGCTTCCTCCGCCGCCTCGCCGCTCCACCTCGCCGCCCGAAGCCGGCGACAGCCCCGGTGCTCCCTCCGGCCGGCGAGCCCCTCCACTCCGGTGCCCCGCGACAACTCCGGCGAGACACGACACTGTTCTGGCGAGTTCTTCAGCTCCGGCCGGCCATCCTCGACATCCGCGCCAGATCCGGATCTGAGATCCCGTTTGGGTTGACTTTTTCCCTGAAACCCTAGCTCATATGCTCATGTTCATTGCATCATAACTCCGCATCCGTAGCTCCGTTTTGGGCATTTAGCATATCAAAATGTTCGTCTCAAAGAGCACATCATTTCATTCCATTGCATCATTTTCATTTGAGTTCATCTTGATGCCCGAAATGCTGTTAGAAGAGTGCTACTTGAGATAATTGTCAGATCTGCTACTCCATTTAGATGTTTGTCATTTTTGCCATGATTATTGCGTGCATGATATGCCCATGAGTTCTACATATGTTTTGTTAAGGGTTTTGCCATCTTTCCAGAGGTGCAACCCATGTATTTTTGTGATGTGTGTGGTGACAAGCACAAGCTTGCAAAGTGAGGCACTTGATAATTCTGATTTCAGGGACTTAGCATTTCCACTAAGTCCTTGACCTGTTTATCTCATATGGCCATATGTTCATGTTGTTTCCGAGTGATCCGTGCCTCTTTGAGGATGATCAGTAAGGATGTTTTGTTAATCTTATAGTGCTCTATCCCTCCATGTCTTTGTTTGCAATTATGGAGCACCCTAGCTTGAGTCAATCGAGCTCTACTTTTGCTACTTCGTGAATCTGGGCAGATTGTCTACTTGTTAGCGATTTTGCCGAGGATGTTGTAGTTGATCCGTGCATGCTATGCTATTGTTCTTGCCATGTCTAGCTTGCATTTTGTGTATTCTTGATGGGTGTATG
The DNA here is from genome assembly GCF_002162155.2 of Triticum dicoccoides. Taxonomy (NCBI): domain Eukaryota; kingdom Viridiplantae; phylum Streptophyta; class Magnoliopsida; order Poales; family Poaceae; genus Triticum; species Triticum dicoccoides. The sequence goes on along the minus strand of NC_041386.1, from coordinate 234,392,851 downwards.
CTTAGCTTGTCATGACTTGCTCCGTAGTGAGTGCATCGAGCTCGTAAACATGCCTACTTGATATCTGTTTTCAGCATGCTCCAGTTTTCACTAAGTCTGAGAACTGATTATGTTTTTGCCATGTTCACATGCTTGCAATTGTATTTTCTAATCCCTTTTGGCTCAAGGTCACTAAGGGACTTTTGTTAAGCTCTTTGAGTAGCTCCACGCCATGCTTTACTTTGTCATGTTCAGGTCCTATAGCATATAGTTTTGTTGCTCCGAAGAGTGCTATCCGATCTGAAATTCCAGACAAGTGTTAATTTCACTAAGTCTGAGATCTGTTTACCAAATGCATTTTTTCCATGCTTGTTTGAACCTGTTAATGGATGAATTGGCCGTAGCTCAGTGCTAGACTTTTGTTAAGCATCATGAATGCATCCCTGCCATGTATTTTGTTGTCATGTTTGAATGCTGTAGCATGTTCATCTCATTGCATTTACATGACTACTTGTTGTAAATCGCAAAACATGGTCATATTTGAATTGCTTGCCATTTCCAAACCGTAACTCCGATTCCGGCGTTCTTTATATCGTTTTCAAGCGATTTCATCTCATCTTTCCAGTGGCACACTTGGATTCCCAAGTTGAGGCCAGGTTCATGCATCCCTTGTCAAATCTTGGATATGCATCCCGCATCGCATCCCGCATAGCATATCATCTTTGCATCATATCATTTGAGCTTTGCACGTGGTTGATTGTGCCCTTGCTGCTTGTTTGTCTTGTTTGGGTAGAGCTAGGAGACGAGTTTGCTAACAAGGATTCCGTTGAGTTTGCTTTCGAGGATCCAGTCAACTCTGACAACTTTGCAGGCAAGATGATCCTACCCTCGAAATCACTACTATCTTTGCTTTGCTAGATGCTCGCTCTTTTGCTATGCCAATGCTATGATGCTTACCACTTGCTTTCAAGCCTCCCAAATTTCCATGTCAAACCCCTAACCCACCATGTCCTAGCAAACCATTCATTGGCTATGTTACCGCTTTGCTCAGCCCCTCTTATAGCGTTGCTAGTTGCAGGTGAAGATTGGAGGCCGTTCCATTTTGGAACATTATTTACTTATTGGGATATCATTATATTATCTTGTTATCTTAATGCATCTATATACTTGGTAAAGGGTGGAAGGCTCGGCCTCTCGCCTAGTGTTTTGTTCCACTCTTGCCGCCCTAGTTTCCGTCATATCGGTGTTATGTTCCCAGATTTTTGCGTTCCTTACGCGGTTGGGTTATAATGGGAACCCCTTGACAGTCCGTTTTGAATAAAACTCCTCCAGCAATGCCCAACCTTGGTTTTACCATTTGCCACCTAGCCTTTTCCCTTGGGTTTCGCGGACTCAAGGGTCATCTTATTTTAAACCCCTTGGGCCAGTGCTCCTCTGAGTGTTGGTCCAACCTAGAGCACCGTGCGGGGCCGTCCCTTGGCAACTTGGGTTACGTTGGCTCCCGTACGCTTAGCTTATCCGGTGTGCCCTGAGAACGAGATATGTGCAGCTCCTATCGGGATTTGTCGGCATAGCGGGTGGTGTTGCTGGACTTGTTTTACCATTGTCGGAGTTGTCTTGAAGAACCGGGATACTGAGTCTGATCGGAACATCTCGGGAGGAGGTCTATTCCTTCGTTGACCGTGAGAGCTTGTCATGGGCTAAGTTGGGACTCCCCTGCAGGGATTTGAACTTTCGAAAGCCGTGCCCACGGTTATGGGCAGATGGGAATTTGTTAATGTCCGGTTGTAGATAACTTGAACCTTAACTTAATTAAAATGAATCAACTGAGTGTGTTACTGTGATGGCCTCTTCTCGGCGGAGTCCGGGAAGTGGACACGGTGTTGGAGTAATGTTTGCGCAGGTTGTCCTCTAGTTTCTCGCTCGCGCTTTGCCTTCTCTTCTCGCTCTCTTTGGCGAACAGGATAGCCACCATATATGCTAGTCGCTTGTTGCAGCTCCACATATTTTACCTTGCCTTTCCTATAAGCTTAAATAGTCTTGATCGCGAGGGTGCGAGATTGCTGAGTCCCTGTGGCTCACAGATTACTATTACATTAGATGCAGGGCCTGATGATTCCGCTCCAGGTGACGCGCTTGAGCTCAAGTGGGAGTTCGACGAGGACTCTCAACGATACTATGTTTCCTTTCCTGATGATCAGTAGTGGTGCCCTGTTGGGGGTGATCGGGACCATGTCGCATGTTAGGTTATCTTTTATTTTGGCACCGTAGTCGGGTCATGAGTGTTTGGATGATGTAATGTTATTTATGTACCTTGATTGATGTGGCGAGTGTAAGCCAACTATGTTCTCCCCTTTATTATTTATATTACATGGGATGTTGTGAAGATTGCCTTACTTGCGACATATGCCTTCAATGCGATTATGCCTCTAAGTCGTGCCTCGACACGTGGGAGATATAGTCGCATCGAGGGTGTTACACTACGGAAGCCACCCCGGCAAGAGTCTTGCTAGGGGAGCCCACCTCTTCCTCTTGCTCTCTTTGTGCCCCTGGTCCTGGCGTTGCCTGGCTGTCTTGCGCTCCGGCATCCCTCCTCTGCCCTGTACAGTGCGGCCGTGGGCGTGGCTCTAACTGCCCATGCACAAGTAAAGGGGTGCAAAAGGAGAGCCCCTGCTTTTGTACACCACACATTTTAATTCCATAAAATTAAAAAATGATCAAAAAAACATGAAACCTTGCTTGATGTAATGTCATGCCATCAAGATGATGTGGTAAAAAAATTGGCATTTGTGACGAAAGTTTGGACACACACCCCTCACAAACCGGAGCAACTCACTAGAAGGCTCGTGGTTCGGAGAGGGACCAATGCATGTTTGATGACGAACACGAGATAGCTTCCTCTTATGGCCTTCAATTTTTTCTACGTTTAACATGCACTACTACAACTGTAATACGAAAATTCAGAAAACTCTAGGGGTCATTTGACCTTTTAAAGACATTTAAGTGCTTTTCTAGCCATTTAATGACCATAATTCAAATTTGAACTACATCTACATACAACGCCTAACCATAACGGTTTGAAAAATCATATTTGTGTACTTGTGTGCGAGTTAATTCCATGTGTAGTAAATTACAAGGAATTTTCAAACATATTTGTCTCACGACATGGACACATGCATATGTATGCATGGAGTGCAAAGGCATTTTAATTTTGAAAAAAATAAAAAAAATATCAGAAACACGTAAAACCTTAGTTGATGTAATGTCCTGCCATCAAGGTGATGTGGTAAAAAAATTGGCATGTTTGACGAAAGTTTGGACACACACCCCTCACAAAACAGGAGCAACTAACTAGAAGGCTCCTGGTTCCAAGAGGGAACAATGCATGTTTGATGACGAACGGGAGATAGCTTCCTCTTACGGCCTTCAAATTTTTTCTACATTTAACGTGCACTACTACAACTGTAATGTGAAAATTACGAAAACTCTATGGGTAACTTGACCTTTTAAAGACATTTAAGTGATTTTCTAGCCATTTAATTACCGTAATTCAAATTTGAACAACATCTACATGCAACGCCTAACAATAACGGTTTGAAAAATCATATTTGTGTACTTATGTGCAAGTTAATTCCATGTGCAGTAAATTAGAAGGAATTTTCAGACATGTTGGTCTCACGACATGGACACATGCATATGTATGCATGGAGTGCCATGGCATTTTAATTCCAAAAAATTAAAAAATGATCAGGAAAACATGAAACCTTGCTTGATGTAATGTCATGCCACCAAGATGATGTGGTAAAAAAATTGGCATGTTTGATGAAAGTTTGGACACACCCCTCACAAACCGGAGCAACTCACTAGAAGGTCGTGGTTCCGAGAGGGAACAATGCATGTTTGATGACGAATGGGAGATAGCTTCCTCTTACGACCTTCAAATTTTTTCTACGTTTAACGTGCACTACTACAACTGTAATATGAAAATTCGGAAAACTCTAGGGGTCATTTGACCTTTTAAAGACATTTAAGTGCTTTTCTAACCATTTAATGACCATAATTCAAATTCGAACTACATCTATATGCAATGCCTAACCATAACGGTTTGAAAAATCATATTTGTGTACTTGTGTGCGAGTTAATTCCATGTGTAGTAAATTACAAGGAATTTTCAAACATATTTGTCTCACGACATGGACACATGCATATGTATGCATGGAGTGCAAAGGCATTTTAATTTCGAAAAAATAAAAAAAATATCAGAAACACGTAAAACCTTAGTTGATGTAATGTCCTGCCATCAAGGTGATGTGGTAAAAAAATTGGCATGTTTGACGAAAGTTTGGACACACACCCCTCACAAAACAGGAGCAACTAACTAGAAGGCTCCTGGTTCCAAGAGGGAACAATGCATGTTTGATGACGAACGGGAGATAGCTTCCTCTTACGGCCTTCAAATTTTTTCTATGTTTAACGTGCACTACTACAACTGTAATGTGAAAATTACGAAAACTCTATGGGTAACTTGACCTTTTAAAGACATTTAAGTGATTTTCTAGCCATTTAATTACCGTAATTCAAATTTGAACAACATCTACATGCAACGCCTAACAATAACGGTTTGAAAAATCATATTTGTGTACTTATGTGCAAGTTAATTCCATGTGCAGTAAATTAGAAGGAATTTTCAGACATGTTGGTCTCACGACATGGACACATGCATATGTATGCATGGAGTGCCATGGCATTTTAATTCCAAAAAATTAAAAAATGATCAGGAAAACATGAAACCTTGCTTGATGTAATGTCATGCCACCAAGATGATGTGGTAAAAAAATTGGCATGTTTGATGAAAGTTTGGACACACCCCTCACAAACCGGAGCAACTCACTAGAAGGTCGTGGTTCCGAGAGGGAACAATGCATGTTTGATGACGAATGGGAGATAGCTTCCTCTTACGACCTTCAAAATTTTTCTACGTTTAACGTGCACTACTACAACTGTAATATGAAAATTCGGAAAACTCTAGGGGTCATTTGACCTTTTAAAGACATTTAAGTGCTTTTCTAACCATTTAATGACCATAATTCAAATTCGAACTACATCTATATGCAATGCCTAACCATAACGGTTTGAAAAATCATATTTGTGTACTTGTGTGCGAGTTAATTCCATGTGTAGTAAATTACAAGGAATTTTCAAACATATTTGTCTCACGACATGGACACATGCATATGTATGCATGGAGTGCAATGGCATTTTAATTTATAAAAAAATTAAAAAAAATATCAGAAACACATGAAACCTTAGTTGATGTAATGCCATGCCATCAAGGTGATGTGGTAAAAAATTTGGCATGTTTGACGAAAGTTCGGGCACACACCCCTCACAAAACCGGAGCAACTAACTAGAAGGCTCCTGGTTCCAAGAGGGAACAATGCATGTTTGATGACGAACGGGAGATAGCTTCCTCTTACGGCCTTCAAAAAATTTCTACGTTTACGTGCACTACTACAACTGTAATGTGAAAATTACGAAAACTCTAGGGGTAATTTGACCTTTTAAATACATTTAAGTGATTTTCTAGCCATTTAATTACCGTAATTCAAATTTGAACTACATCAAATGCAACACCTAACAATAACGGTTTGAAAAATCATATTTGTGTACTTGTGTAAGAGTTAATTCCATGTGCAGTAAATTAGAAGGAATTTTCAAACATATTGGTCTCACGACATGGACACATGCATATGTGTGCATGGAGTGCCATGGCATTTTAATCCCAAAAAATTAAAAAATGATGAGAAACGCATGAAACCTTGCTTGATGTAATGTCATGCCACCAAGATGATGTGGTAAACAATTGGCATGTTTGATGAAACTTTGGACACACCCCTCACAAATCGGAGCAACTCACTAGAAGGTCGTGGTTCTGAGAGGGAACAATGCATGTTTGATGACGAACGGGAGATAGCTTCCTCTTACGGCCTTCAAATTTTTTCTAAGTTTAACATGCACTATTACAACTGAATGAGAAAATTAGGAAAATTCTAGGGGTCATTTGACCTTTTAAAGACATTTAAGTGATTTTCTAGCCATTTAATGACCGTAATTCAAATTTGAACTACATCTACATGCAACGGCTAACCATAACGATTTGAAAAATCATATTTGTGTACTTGTGTGTGAGTTAATTCCATGTGGAGTAAAATAGAAGGAATTTTCAAACATATTGGTCTCACGGCATGGGCACGTGCATGGAGTGCCATGCCATTTTAATTCTAAAAAATTAAAATATGATCAGTAAAACATGAAACCTTGCTTGATGTAGTGTCATGCCACCAAGATGACGTGGTAAAAAATTGGCCTGTTTGACGAAAGTTTGGACACACACCCCTCACTAACCGGAGGAACTCACTAGAAGGTTCGTGGTTCCGAGAGCGAACAATGCATGTTTGATGACGAATGGGAGATAGCTTCATCTTACGGTCTTCAAAATTTTTCTACGTTTAACGTGCACTACTACAACTGTAATGTGAAATTTAGGAAAATTCTAGGGGTCATTTTGACCTTTTAAAGACATTTAAGTGATTTTCTTGCCATTTAATGACCGTAATTCAAATTTGAACTACATCTACTCGCAACGGCTAACCATAACGGTTTGAAAAATCATATTTGTGTACTTGTGTGCAAGTTTATTCCATGTGTACTAAATTAGAAGGAATTTTCAAACATATTTGTCTCACGACATGGACACATTCATACGTATGCATGGAGTGCCATGGCATTTTAATTCCAAAAAATTAGAAAATGATCAGAAACACATGAAACCTTGCTTGATGTAATATCATGCCACCAAGATGAGGTGGTGTAGCGACCAGACCCTAAACAGTCTGATCTCTGTGCTCCGGTGTCATCCCTGGATCAGTAATGCTGACACAACATAGTACTCGGAGGATTTATAGCAGAGTAGAAATCACACACTTATTACATCGAGTGTCTCAAAAGAGAACTTATTACAATAAATATGGCTTAAGGCCATCTAATAACTATAACAGTAGAAGGCTTGGAAGATAGGTGAGTCCATCACTCCAACGGCATCACTGAGTATAGAACCACGACCTAAAAACTCCTTAATCGTCGTCTGAAAAGTCTGCAACATTAACGTTGCAGCCCGAAACGGGTCAGCACATGGAATATGCTGGCAAGGTAACACATAGAGAGTAATGGAATGTAACAGCTATACTATATGCATATTTGGCTGGTGGAAAGCTCTATGGTTATAGTTTTGCGTAAAGCCAATTTTTCCCTACTTCAAAGGAATAAATTTATTTAACTATCAGGGTAGTTGTTAAACATTGAGAATGGTTGACAGCATTCTCAATCCCAATTAAGCATCATCATTAAACATAAGCCAACAAAATTAATTTAGAGTAACATGTTGAGATTCACATGAAAATCCAAGTACTAGATACTTAAGATGTCCATAACCGGGGACAAGGCTAACCATGATTAGTTTATTACACTCTGCAGAGGTTTGCGCACTTTTCCCCACAAGACTCGATCGCCTCCATTTGGTTTCTCGCACTACATGGTGTTTGAGACGACGGATGACTGAGACATAGTCTTTCAGAAGCGCTAGCACCTTACGATCGGGTAGACCGTACCACCTACATCCCCTACATCTGCTAGTCTACCACTGTAAGAGTTCGCACGACTTAGTCAACTATGCTAGAGCCCATAATAGCATGTGGCTGCACACGGAAGTTTCTAGTATGAATAGTCTCATGATCCCTTTGAGCCTGGGTGGCGGTCCAAAAGAAAACAGGCAAGTCCTGGAATACCCAGGTGCCTTAATCCACCTTGATGTGTGTTTAAGTTGCCACCTTAGATAAACCATTAATTAACAATCTCACATCTGTCATGGATATCACTCACCCAATCCACGTCTACTAGCATTGCATGGCATAATAAGCAAACATAGAAGTAACTCCCAAAGGTTTGATAATAACAGGTAATAGGTACTACCTCATCTACTTCCCATCCCACAATTTAATTAGATCCTAATCATGCAATGTGTGAGGATTGATCTAATGCAATAAAACTGGGTAGTAGAAAAGGTATGATCAAAGTGTTACTTGCCTTGCCGATGATCCACGAAACCTAACGATTCGAAGTAACAGGCGGCGCACTCCGGGTATTCTGTCGCAAACAAACAAACAAGCATACAATAAGTACTCATCTAATGCACAGGTAAAACTGAAATAAGAGATCTAACCAGAAGGTTCAACTTAAGAATTCCGGTTGGCAAAAAGAATCAAATCGAACGAAGCAACGAAAGTCAAGCGGCGAAAGAAAACAACTTCGTTCTAGTAATCTGGATCTAAGGCAAATTTTACAGTGGCAAAAACTTGTTTAAGTTGGTTAAACGGATAGAGGGTTTCGAGACGAAACTCTAGGCGCTTGAATCGCCTGATTCCGATAAACGAGCGAAAAGTTATACTAAAACGAAAATCGGATCAGGAATCGCGATCAGAAAAATCGCGGATTTAATCCGAGACAAATCTTTTTTTAACAACGGCATGGAAAATGAGGCGCGGCGAACCTCAGCGGCGGGATCCGGCGGCGGCGGACGACGGCGGCGGCGGCTTGGGGCGGCGGCTAGGGTTTGGGCGCTTAGGGTTTCTCCCCCGGGGCTGGGCCTCGGCTTATAAAGCCCTCCTGGGCCAGTGTCCAGGTCGGACACGGCCCGTTAAGTCGGTTCGCATTTTTTTAAAAAATTGTTCCGCTCGGAAGAAAAATAAAAAGAAATACTAAACGGACTTCAAAAATTCCGAAATAAATTTTCACGGGCTTCTAAAATCAAGCCGCACAAGGTGAACATTTATTTGGGACCTAAATGCAATTTTGAAAAATGCACATTTTCCTAAATTCAAATAAAACATCGGAAAAACTCCGAAATAAAATCTTATTTGATTTTATTATTAAATTCTCAATATTTCTTTATTTTGGGAAAGTCATTTTATTCCCTCTCTCCTATTTTTGTAATAGAAATAATTGACGATAAAATAAATAAAATCAAATGATCCTATTCTCAAAATTTGAGAAAACTCAAATATGAAAATAACGAAACCCCCAACTCTCTCCGTGGGTCCTTGAGTTGCTTAGGGTTTCTAGGATCATCCAAAATGAAAAATAAAATATGATATGCATAATGATCTAATGTATAACATTCCAAATTGAAAATTTGGGATGTTACAAACCTACCCCCCTTAAGATGAATCTCGCCCTCGAGATTCGGGTTGGCTAGAAAATAGGTGAGGGTGGTCCTTGAGTAAATCTTCCTCTCGCTCCCAAGTGGCTTCATCCTCCGTGTGGTGGCTCCACTGAACTTTGCAAAACTTAATAACCTTGTTGCGAGTAACTCGGTTGGCAAACTCGAGAATCTTGACTGGTTTCTCCTCATAGGTCAAATCATTATCCAACTGGATAGTTTCCAAAGGCACTGTGTCTCTCAACGGTATATCAGCCATCTCCGCGTGACATTTCTTTAACTGAGAAACGTGGAACACATCATGTACTCCTGACAATCCTTCGGGCAATTCCAACTTGTAGGCCACTTCTCCCATACGCTCCAAAACTCGATATGGTCCTACAAATCGTGGCGCTAACTTCCCTTTAACTCCAAAACGCTTTGTTCCTCGAAGTGGAGATACTCGAAGATAAGCTCTATCTCCGACTTCGCAAACTGTCTCCTTGCGTTTAGAATCTGCATAACTCTTCTGTCTGGACTGGGCTGCCTTGAGCCTATCGCGAATCAACTTCACCTTATGTTCAGACTCTTTAATCAAGTCAAGACCCAACAACTGGCGGTCTCCAACTTCGTCCCATGATAACGGTGTCCTGCACCTCCTTCCGTACAAGGCTTCGAAAGGGGCCATCTTTAAATTGGTATGGTAACTGTTGTTGTAAGAGAACTCTGCATATGGCAAATTATCGTCCCAACTAGATCCATAATCTAGCGCACAAGCTCTCAGCATATCCTCCAAAATCTGATTGACTCTCTCGGTCTGTCCATCTGTCTATGGATGAAAAGTTGTACTGAATTCTAACCTGGTACCCAAAGTTTCGTGCAACTGCTTCCAGAATTTTGAGGTAAACTGGGTTCCTCTAACTGATAGATACTCCTCGGAACTCCATGCAGACATACGATCCTGGTCATGTATATCTTTGCCAACTTAGCACTGGTATAAGTGGTCTTTACTGGGATGAAATGAGCTACTTTCGTCAATCGATCAACTACAACCCAAATCGAGTCATAGCCTGAATGAGTCCTGGGTAATCCCGTGATAAAATCCATGCCTAGCTTATCCCACTTCCATTCGGGTATCGGCAATGGTTGTAACAATCCTGCTGGCTTCTGATGCTCTGCCTTTACTCTCTGACATACATCACAAACTGCTACATACTCTGCAATATCCTTCCTCATTCCGGTCCACCAGAAAATATCCTTCAAATCCAGATACATCTTGGTATTTCCTGGGTGAATTGAATACGGTGAGTCGTGTGCCTCTTGCAATATCAACTTCCTGATCTCCGGGTCATTGGGCACGTAAACGCGGTCTTCAAACCATAGGGTGTCATGCTCATCCTCACGAAATCCTTTAGCTTTTCCTTTGCTCAGTTTCTCCTTTATAGCAGCAATCTCTTTGTCAGCTTTCTGAGCTTCCCTGATTTTATCCATCAAAGTTGACTGAATCTCCAATGCTGCTACATAGCCTCTCGGAACTATTTCCAAACATAGTTCACGAAGATTTTCGGCTAACTCCCTTGGTATTTCTCCCGTCATTAACGTATTGACATGTCTCTTGCGGCTTAATGCGTCTGCTACTACATTAGCCTTTCCAGGATGATAATGCAATTTCATATCATAATCCTTGATAAGCTCCAACCATCTCCTTTGTTTGAGATTTAACTCCTTCTGCGTGAAAATTTACTTCAAACTCTTATGATCCGTGTACACCTCACAATGATTTCCAATGAGGAAATGTCTCCATGTCTTCAATGCATGCACTACGCATGCGTAGCATAATTCAACTCATGAGGCTTCAGTTGTCTTGAGGCATATGAAACAACTCTCCCTTCCTGCATAAGCACTGCTCCAAGTCCTCGACGTGAAGCGTCGCAATACACCTCATAATCTTTGGTCTGGTCCGGCAAAAGCAACACTGGTGAGGTAACTAAGCGTTTCTTCAACTCCTAGAAACTAGCCTCACATTCCTCTGTCCATATGAACTTGGTATCCTTCTTTAACAACTCAGTCATAGGCTTCGCAATCTTTGAGAAATTCTCAATAAATCTCCGGTAGTATCCTGCGAGTCCAAGAAAACTCCGGATCTCTCCAACTGTTGTTGGGGCTTCCCACTTGGTCACGGTTTCAACTTTAGTGGGATCAACTGCTATACCTTCTCCAGATATAACGTGTCTGAGGAATCCTACTTCCTTCAACCAAAACTCACATTTGCTGAACTTGGCATATAATTGATGTGCTCTGAGCTTTCCAAGTACCAAACACAAATGTTCCTTATGCTCCTCTTCATTCTTCGAATAAACCAGGATATCATCAATGAACACTACGACGAACTTATCCAAAAACTCCATAAACACTTTGTTCATCATGTTCATAAAATAGGCAGGTGCATTAGTCAGACCAAATGACATAACGGTATACTCATACAGCCCATACCTGGTGGTAAAAGCTGTCTTCGGAATATCATGTTCTCGAATATTCAACTGGTGGTATCCTGATCGCAGATCAATCTTGGAAAATACCTTAGCTCCTTGCAATCGATCAAACAGATCGTTGATCATTGGTAGTCGGTACTTGTTCTTGATCGTTACTTCATTCAATCCTCGATAATCAACAACCATCCTTAACGATCCATCCTTCTTCTCCACTAGAAGTACTGGCGATCCCCAAGGCGAAGAACTTGGGCGAATATATCCCTTATCCAGTAACTCCTTAATATGCTTCTTAATTTCCAACAAATCCTTTGCTGGCATCCTATATGGTCTCTTTGATATTGGCCCTGTGCCTGGCAATAGCTCAATCAAAAACTCAATATCTCTATCCGGTGGCATGCCTGGCAACTCCTCTGGAAATACATCAGGGAAATCCCTTACCACTGGTACTTCCTCCTGCACAACTCCTGTTAAGCAATTTACTTGAGTCCTCTTTGGCACATGCCGGGATACATACTTGATCCTTCTCCCTTCTGGGGTGGTAAGCAAAATTGACTTACTAGCACATTCAATATTCCCTTAATACTTTGATAACCAATCCATGCCTAATATCACATCCAATCCTTGGGATTCCAATACTATTAGGTCTGAGGGAAAAACATAGTTACCAATCCTTAATGGTAACCGATCACACCATAGACTAGCCACATACTCTGCTCCGGGCGAGGTTACTAACATGGGTGACCTAAGGGCTTGGGTTGGTAGGTTATACTTATCCACAAATCCCCTTGAGATGTATGAATGTGATGCACCAGTATCAAAAAGAACGAGTGCAGTAAATGACTTAACCAAAAGCTTACCTATTACTGCATCGGGCTGAGCTTCAACCTTCTCCACGCTAACGTGGTTCACCTGTCCCCTGTTAAAAGGGTTCGGCTTCTTCCCAGAACTTCCATTGCCATTTTGGCCTTCAGGACATTCATTGGCATAGTGTCCGGTCTTCTGACACTTAAAACAAGTGACTTGGCTTAGGTCCTTCTTGGCTGGGGTTGATGGTTGGTGCGATTCTGGCCGTTGCTTCCTCCATTGCCATTTCCATTCTTGGTGCCATTGTGATTGTGCGAGCTACCTCCTCCATGGGTATGCTTAAAATGTCCTCCCGGTCTAGGGGTAAAACGTGGCTTTTGCTGAGCTCCTGAATTGTACTTTCCTTGTCCATACTTCCTCTTGCGGTTCTCAATCTGCTATTGCTTCCCTTCAATCATAAGAGCACGATCTACTAACTCCTGGTAGTTGTTGAAGGTTGCTACCATCAACTGCATGCTCAACTCATCATTCAGTCCTTCCAGAAACTTCTCCTCCTTAGCTGCATCTGTAGCGACGTCATCTGGGGCATAACGTGCTAACTTACTAAAGTCCTCCACATACTGGCCAACTATCCTTCCTCCTTGGCGTAAGTTGCGAAACGCACGCTTCTTCATGGCCATAGCTCCTGCTGAAACATGTGCAGTACGAAAAGCCTGCTGAAACTGGTCCCATGTGACAGTCTCAACTGGGAAAGTGGCTGTGAAATTCTCCCACCATGATGCTGCGGGTCCTTCTAACTGACGTGCGGCAAACTTCACCTTCTCGCATCTGTGCATCCTGCTGTGGTCAACTCCCTAGCTGTCTTGCAGAGCCAATCATCTGCTACTATCGGCTCGGTGCTACTGGAAAACACCGGCGGATTTAGCCTAAGAAAACAGGCTAAGTGGTCAACAGGTGGTGGTGGTGGTGGTGGTGGGTTGTTGTTGTTGTTCCCCTGATTCTGATTCTGGACTAGCAACTGCATCAATGTGTTCTACTGCTGGATCAACTAGGTGAGCTCCAGTGGAAAGGCAAATCCGGGGTCACGTCTCGAAGGCATCTGAGGGTTTAGAAAAGATGAGATATAAGAATAGAGGGGGTCTAAAGAGAAAACACTACCCATATGCACATGAGGCAAAAACAAACAATTCACTTCAATCAATCAAACAAGGGCATACAATCGATCTATCTATCGCAAAAGTGCTCGGACTACTATATTTACATGGTGGACTACTACTACTGATGAGGTGGTCTACTAGAAATATTCTTCGGTCACAGACTCCATAATATCTGCTCCAGCTTCATCAACATAGTCATCATTGCTACTATCTGCTTCCGAGTCGGTGCCGTCGATGATGATGTAGTCTTCCGGGCTAATTTCCTGGGGTTCTTCGTCTTCATCTACTGGCGTAGGGCCTCCCATAAATACTGCTAGCTTCATAGTTAGGTCGGCATTCTTATCCACCAATACTTCAATTTCCTCTTCATAATCTTCACGTGTAGCCTTGAGTTCTTCCTCCAGTTCCTTGATTCTAGCCTTAGCCTTCTTCAGATCTATCATGTCAGCACACATCTGGTTCTCCTGTCGTGGATTGTGCTGGTTTAACTCCTGGATAAAAGCTGCAATTGATCTACCCTTCCGGGTGTTAATCATCTCCCAGTGCTCATCTCGGCGCCCACAAATCTGGTAGATAGTATCCTTGAGGTCCTTGCGGTAGACTTCTCCAATGCGTCCCATGGCGATGTGAGATGCCATGCTCTTTCCTAGACTCCAAGTTGGTACATCAAAAGAAAATTCTATGGGCTCAGTGACTGGCATGAACGTCCTTCCTGGAACTTGAACTTGAATCATCCAGCGCTCTTCTTCAGGTAAAGTGGCATTGTAGGTTCCTGTGAAGCTTGGTACTCCTATGTTCAGGTATCTAGTGACTTCCTTCAAGTGACGTCCAAAGGGTGTATCTTCATCCGGTTGTGTGAACTTGTTCCTTGCACCCACCATCCTAAAGAATAGAAAAGATGAGAGGTCAGAAGAGGAGAGAGTGAATAGTGATCTAGGTCTTTAGCTTAGTGGTCGTGTCCTACAGTCAGCGTGTGCTCTGATACCATCTCTATAGCGACCAGACCTCAAACAGTCTGATCTCTGTGCTCCGGTGTCATCCCTGGATCAGTAATGCTGACACCACACAGTACTAGGAGGATTTATAGCAGAGTAGCAATCACACACTTATTACATCGAGTGTCTCAAAAGAGAACTTATTACAATAAATATGGCTTAAGGCCATCTAATAACTATAGCAGCGGAAGGCTTGGAAAATAGGTGAGTCCATCACTCCAACGGCATCACTGAGTATAGAACCACGACCTAAAAACTCCTTAATCGTCGTCTGAAAAGTCTGCAACATTAACGTTGCAGCCCGAAACGGGTCAGCACATGGAATATGCTGGCAAGGTAACACATAGAGAGTAATGGAATGTAACAGCTATACTATATGCATATTTGGCTGGTGGAAAGCTCTATGGTTACAGTTTTGCGTAAAGCCAATTTTTCCCTACTTCAAAGGAATAAATT
Organism: Triticum dicoccoides; assembly: GCF_002162155.2. Taxonomy (NCBI): domain Eukaryota; kingdom Viridiplantae; phylum Streptophyta; class Magnoliopsida; order Poales; family Poaceae; genus Triticum; species Triticum dicoccoides. The sequence goes on along the minus strand of NC_041386.1, from coordinate 234,377,715 downwards.
TATTTAACTATCAGGGTAGTTGTTAAACATTGAGAATGGTTGACAGCATTCTCAATCCCAATTAAGCATCATCATTAAACATAACCCAACAAAATTAATTTAGAGTAACATGTTGAGATTCACATGAAAATCCAAGTACTAGATACTCAAGATGTCCATAACCGGGGACAAGGCTAACCATGATTAGTTTATTACACTCTGCAGAGGTTTGCGCACTTTTCCCCACAAGACTCGATCGCCTCCATTTGGTTTCTCGCACTACATGGTGTTTGAGACGACGGATGACTGAGACATAGTCTTTCAGAAGCGCTAGCACCTTACGATCGGGTAGACCGTACCACCTACATCCCCTACATCTGCTAGTCTACCACTGTAAGAGTTCGCATGACTTAGTCAACTATGCTAGAGCCCATAATAGCTTATGGCTGCACACAGAAGTTTCTAGTATGAATAGTCTCATGATCCCTTTGAGCCTGGGTGGCGGTCCAAAAGAAAACAGGCAAGTCCTGGAATACCCAGGTGCCTCAATCCACCTAGATGTGTGTTTAAGTTGCCACCTTAGATAAACCTTTAATTAACAATCTCACATCTGTCATGGATATCACTCACCCAATCCACGTCTACTAGCATAGCATGGCATAATAAGCAAACGTAGAAGTAACTTCCAAAGGTTTGATAATTACAGGTAATAGGTACTACCTCATCTACTTCCCATCCCACAATTTAATTAGATTCTAATCATGCAATGTGTGAGGATTGATCTAATGCAATAAAACTGGGTAGTAGAAAAGGTATGATCAAAGTGTTACTTGCCTTGCTGATGATCCGCGAAACCTAACGATTCGAAGTAACAGGCGGCGCACTTCGGGTATTCTATCGCAAACAAACAAGCATACAATAAGTACTCATCTAATGCACAGGTAAAACTCAAATAAGAGATCTAACCAGAAGGTTCAACTTAAGAACTCCGGTTGGCAAAAAGAATCAAATCGAACGAAGCAATGAAAGTCAAGCGGCGAAAGAAAACAACTTCGTTCTAGTAATCTGGATCTAAGGCAAATTTTACAGTAGCAAAATCTTGTTTAAGTTGGTTAAATGGATAGAGGGTTTCGAGACGAAACTCTAGGCGCTTGAATCGCCTGATTCCGATAAACGAGCGAAAAGTTATACTAAAACGAAAATCGGATCAGGAATCGCGATGAGAAATATCGCGGATTTAATCCAAGAAAAAGAAAAACGACGAACGCCGATCTTTTTTTAACAACGGCACGGAAAATGAGGCGCGGCGAACCTCGGCGGCGGGATCCGGCGGCGGCGGACAACGGCGGCGGCGCGGCGGTGGCGGCGGCTTGGGGCGGCGGCTAGGGTTTGGGCGCTTAGGGTTTCTCCCCCGGGGGTGGGCCTCGGCTTATAAAGCCCCCCCCCGGGCCAGTGTTCAGGTCGGACACGGCCTGTTAAGTCGGTTCACATTTTTTTTAAAATTATTCCGCTTGGAAGAAAATTAAAAAGAAATACTAAACAGACTTCAAAAATTCCGTCACGGGCTTTTAAAATCAAGCCGCACAAGGTAAACATTTATTTGGGACCTAAATGAAATTTTGAAAAACGCTCATTTTTCCTAAATTCAAATAAAACATCGGAAAAACTCCGAAATAAAATCTTATTTGATTTTATTATTAAATCCTCAATATTTCTTTATTTTGGGAAAGTCATTTTATTCCCTCTCTCCTATTTTTGTACTAGAAATAATTGACGATAAAATCAATAAAATCGAATGACCCTATTCTCAAAATTTGAGAAAACTCAAATATGAAAATAACGAAACCCCCAACTCTCTCCGTGGGTCCTTGAGTTGCTTAGAATTTCTAGGATCAACCAAAATGCAAAATAAAATATGATATGCATAATGATCTAATGTATAACATTCCAAATTGAAAATTTGGGATGTTACAGGTGGTCAAAAAATTGGCATGTTTGACGAAAGTTTGGACACACACCCCTCACAAACCGGAGCAACTCACTAGAAGGCTCGTGGTTCCGAGAGGGAACAATGCATGTTTGATGACGAACGGGAGATAGCTTCCTCTTACGGCCTTCAAATTTTTTCTATGTTTAACGTGCACTACTACAACTGTAATGTGAAATTTAGGAAAATTCTAGGGGTAATTTTACCTTTTAAAGACATTTAAGTGATTTTCTAGCCATTTAACGATCGTAATTCAAATTTGAACTACATGTACATGCAACGGCTAACCATAACGGTTTGAAAATCATATTTGTGTACTTGTGTGTGAGTTAATTCCATGTGTAGTACATTAGAAGGAATTTTCAAACATATTGGTCTCACGACATGGACCCATGCATATGTATGCATGGAGTGCCATGGCATTTTAATTCCAAAAAATTAGAAAATGATCAGAAACACATGAAACCTTGCTTGATGTAATGTCATGCCACCAAGCTGAGCTGGTAAAAAAATTTGCATGTGTGACGAAAGTTAGGACACACACCCTCGCAAAAACGGAGCAACTCACTAGAAGGCTCCTGGTTCCGAGAGGGAAGAATGCATGTTTGATGACGAACGGGAGATAGCTTCCTCTTACAGCCTTCAAATTTTTTTCTACATTTAACGTGCACTACTACAACTGTAATGTGAAAATTAGGATAACTCTAGGGGTCATTTGACCTGTTAAAGACATTTAAGTGATTTTTTAGCCATTTAATGATCATAATTCAAATTTGAACTACATCTACATGCAACGCCTAACCATAACAGTTTGAAAAATCATATTTGTGTACTTGTGTGCGAGTTAACTCCATGTGCAGTAAATTATAAGGAATTTTCAAACATATTTGTTTCACGACATGGACACATGCATATGTATGCATAGAGTGCCATGGCATTTTAATTTCAGAAAAATTAAAAAAAATTAGAAACACATGAAACCTTAGTTGATGTAATGTCATGACACCAAGGTGATGTGGTAAAAAATTTGGCATGTTTGACAAAAGTTTGGACACACACCCCTCACAAAACCGGAGCAACTCACTAGAAGGCTCCTGGTTCCGAGAGGGAAGAATGCATGCTTGATGAAGAACGGGAGATAGCTTCCTCTTACGGCATTCAAATTTTTTCTACATTTAATGTGCACTACTACAACTGTAATGTGAAAATTAGGAAAACTCTAGGGGTCATTTGACCTTTCGAAGACATTTAAGTGATTTTCTAGCCATTTGATGACCATAATTCAAATTTGAACTACATCTACATGCAACGCCTAACCATAACGGTTTGAAAAATCATATTTGTGTACTTGTGTGTGTGTTAATCCCATGTGCAGTAAATTCGAAGGAATTTTCAAACATATTGGTCTCTCGACATGGACACATGAATACGTATGCATGGAGTGCCATGGAATTTTATTTCCAAAAAATGAAAAAATGATCAGAAACACATGAAACCTTGCTTGATGTAATGTCATGCCACCAAGATGATGTGGTAAAAAAATTGGCATGTGTGATGAAAGTTTGGACACACACCCCTCACAAAGCGGAGCAACTCACTAGAAGGCTCGTGGTTCCGAGAGGGAACAATGCATGTTTGATGACGAACGGGAGATAGCTTCCTCTTACGGCCTTCAAATTTTTACTATGTTTAACGTGCACTACTACAACTGTAATGTGAAAATTAGGAAAATTCTAGGGGTCATTTGACCTTTTAAAGACATTTAAGTGATTTTCTAGCCATTTAATGCCCGTAATTCAAATTTGAACTACATCTACATGCAACGGCTAACCATAGCAGTTTGAAAAATTATATTTGTGTACTTGTGTGCGAGTTAATTCCATGTGCAGTAAATTAGAAGGAATTTTCAAACATATTGGTCTCACGACATGGACACATGCAGATGTATGCATGGAGTGTCATGGCATTTTAATTCCAGAAAATTAAAAAATGATCTAAAAACATGAAACCTTGCTTGATGTAATGTCATGCCACCAAGATGACGTGGTAAAAAAATTGGCATGTGTGACAAATGTTAGGACACACACCCCTCACAAACCGGAGCAACTCACTAGAAGGCTCGTGGTTCCGAGAGGAAACAATGCATGTTTGATGACGAACGGGAGATAGCTTCCTCTTATGGCCTTCAATTTTTTTTCTACATTTAACGTGCACTACTACAACTGTAATATGAAAATTCAGAAAACTCTAGGGGTCATTTGACCTTTTAAAGACAGTTAAGTGATTTTCTAGCCATTTAATGACCATAATTCAAATTTTGAACTACATCTACATGCAACGCCTAACCATAACGGTTTGAAAAATCATATTTGTGTACTTGCGTGCGAGTTAATTCCATATGCAGTAAATTACAACAAATTTTCAAACATATTTGTCTCACGACATGGATACATGCATATGTATGCATGGAGTGCCATGGCATTTTAATTTCAAAAAAATTAAAAAATCAGAAACACATGAAACCTTAGTTGATGTAATGTCATGACACCATGGTGATGTGGTAAAAATTTGGCATGTTCGACGAAAGTTTGGACACACACTCCTCACAAAACCGCAGCAACTCACTAGAAGGCTCCTGGTTCCAAGAGGGAACAATGCATGTTTGATGACGAACGGGAGATAGCTTCCTCTTACGGCCTTCAAATTTTTTCTACGTTTAACATGCACTACTACAACTATAATATGAAAATTAGGAAAACTCTAGGGGTCATTTGACCTTTTAAAGATATTTAAGTGATTTTCTAGCCATTTAATGACTATAATTCAAATTTGAACTACATCTACATGCAACGCCTAACCATAACGGTTTGAAAAATCATATTTGTGTACTTGTGTGCGAGTTAATTTCATGTGCAGTAAATTAGATGGAATTTTCGAATATATTGGTCTCACGACATGGACACATGCATATGTATGCATGGAGTGCCATGGCATTTTAATTCCACAAAATTAAAGAATGATCAGAAACACATGAAACCTTGCTCGATGTAATGTCATGCCACCGAGATAATATGGTAAAAAAATTGGCATGTTTGATGAAAGTTTGGACACACCCCTCACAAACCGGAGCAACTCACTAGAAGGTCGTGGTTTTGAGAGTGAACAATGCATGTTTGATGACGAATGGGAGATAGCTTCCTCTTACGGCCTTCAAGTTGTTTCTACATTTAACGTGCACTATTACAACTAAAATGTGAAAATTAGGAAAATTCTAGGGGTCATTTGACCTTTTAAAGACATTTAAGTGATTTTCTAGCCATTTAATGACCGTAATTCAAATTTGAACTACATCTACATGCAACGGCTAACCATAACAGTTTGAAAAATCATTTTTGTGTACTTGTGTGCGAGTTAATTCCATGTGCAATAAAATAGAAGGAATTTTCAAACATATTGGTCTCACGGCATGGGCACATGCATGGAGTGCCATGGCATTTTAGTTCCAAAAAATAAAAAAATGTTCAGTAAAACATGAAACCTTGCTTCATGTAATGTCATGCCACCAAGATGATGTGGTAAAAAAAGGCCTATTTGACGAAAGTTTGGACACACACCCCTCACAAACTGGAGCAACTCACTAGAAGGTTCGTGGTTCCGAGAGGGAACAATGCATATTTGATGACGAACGGGAGATAGCTTCCTCTTACGGCCTTCCATTTTTTTTCTACGTTTAACATGCACTAATACAACTGTCATGTGAAAAATTGGAAAATTTTAGGGGTCATTTGACCTTTTAAATACATTTAAGTAACTTTCTAGCCATTTAATGACCGTAATTCAAATTTGAACTACGTCTACATGCAACGGATAACCATAACGGTTTGAAAAATCATATTTTTGTGTACTTGTGTGCGAGTTAGAAAATCATCAGACGATGTAAATATCTAGTGTTCAAAAAAGAAAATGTAAAGATCTGGCAATACAACCGGCCCCCACACGATTGGCAGTCTATCTTGCGGCTCGGGGTTTGGTAGCTGAGTGGCGGGGATAATTAATTAGACACGGTTCTGTATTGGAAACCGTCAGCTATTATGTTCACACATGGATTATGCTGCGAGAATCGTGTGTAATTCAAACTACAGTACTCGTAAATTTCGGCGACCAGCGTGTGTACTGTTCCCGTTGATCTAGATTCCGGCCGCCAATAAATACTACCTTGCTCACGTCGTCCCGCCTGCATTCTCATCTACATCCTCCCCTCAGTCGCCCTCTCTCTCTCTCATATCTCTGCCATGGCGCCACCGGTCTGCCCACACGCCGATGAGGAGTCGCCGATCCCCGAGGACGCTCGCTCGAATAGCAGCGACGAGGAACCCTACGCGTCGCCGGACGAGGTTGCGCCGGACCCCCCAACTTTGGATTGGTTTTGGGGGCAGTACAATCTTTGTCTGTGGAAGTCGCTGTTGTCGGCTGAGAAAGCTAGGCAAGTGGCGTTCAAGAAGGAGATGGCGGAGGAGGAAGCTAGGTACCAGACGGCCTTTGAAGCCCCTGATGCCGCGTGGAAAAAGGAGGCGGCGGAACTTTGGGGGCGGGCGCATCGTCATGCGGAGGAGGTGTACGAAGACGGGTACATCGCGATGAAGGTCTTAGGCGTTGGGTGCCTCGTCGCTACGTAGAGGTGGGCCTATAAGCTCCAACGTGCCACTGACGGGGAGCTCCGGTGGGCGCCCAACGAAATGGCAAGATCGTTCGCGCATGTCCGCCAACAAGAGGCAGATCGGTACGTCAAGCGCTGCGAGGCGGAGGAAGCGGAGTACTGCCTCCGCACTAGGAAGACACCACGCACTAGGGAGCTGCTGGCGAGGGGCTGCCGGAATACTGGCCTAGGAGGGATTATTAGTTTTATTATTGTTCGTTTTCAATTTTATGCATTGTACCTAGTAGTTAAGTATCATCACGTATATGTGATGATATTATATATATATATATATATATATATATATATATATATATATATATATATATTCTTTAATGAGCTAATGAACAATTAATATATATATATATATATTATGAATTCCATTTTCTATCTGTTTTCTACTAATTTGAATCTAGTTATTATCATCCACATATACAGAATGGAAAGCGTATATACACACATTAAAACAGAACATATAAGAACGGAAAACAGAGTACACACATTGAAAACAGAGGAATAAACAGAGCAATACTATGATTAATGTGAATACATAGCTATCCACGTCGAAAAGACTCAATAAAATAAAACGCGTCCATGAGACCATGACCAGCAGCCCTTGCTTACGGTAGCTCTTGGCTCTGCCTGAACTCATACAGGCATTCGTCCAAGCGATCAACACGCTCGCGGTACATATGGAGCGTGATCTCGAGCTCCAAGTTGGCTATTTTATCAGAGATCACCAGCTCAAGGATGCGACGGCCATGTTCCTCTACTGCGCCCAGGTGGACACCTGGGCCAAGGAGGCGGTCGAGCCTACGGACCAGCGCATTGGCATCCAGCGGGCCACGGACAAGGCGAACGACGCGACCCATGCAAACAATGTGGCAGGCGTCTGGTGCAAGTACGGCGCGGCCAACCTCTGGTGCAAGTACGGCGCTGAGGGCCTCTGCCCACTCCTGGCGAGGAATGGGATACTAACGGGATGTGTACCCAGCCGCGACGCCGTGTCGACAGCAGGCAATCTTCGATGGATCTGGTCTTACTGTGCGGCGCGGCGTGCCTCTCACTCTGCAGCGAGCCGCAACCTATCGGTGCGGACGCGCCTAGCTTGCTTTGTGGCGCGCCATCGATCATTTTGTGCGGCGAGCTGCAGCCTGTTGGTGCTGACATGCCAATCTTGATCCGCGGCGCTCAAGCGCCATGCGCCAAAGGTCTGCTCAACCCTGGCGATGATGCGCATCACGTCGTCGTCCATCGCGTTGCCGGGGAGCTCCTCAGCCTCGACGGGCTGTGGCGCCTGCTCGTTTTCCTTGTCGACGAGGTTGATGGTAGAGGTGGCGCTTTTGTGGGTTGGCATGCTTGGAAAAGGTGGATGTGCTACAGGCTGCGCTTGTCGCCTCCGTGCATCACGCGTCGCCTAGGTTTATGCGAAATATCGCTGGGTGGCGGGAAATGGTGGCATGTTCATAAAACACCATCAATTAATAGAAACTTAGCATAGAAGGAACATCGAGCTGGCACAAGAAATAGATGATGATCAGATGAACATGAACCACACTAGGGAACCCGTCGGTGATAAATTCATCAATCGCAAACAGTTGAATACTAGCAAGCATTTGCCCACAACACACACAACTTATTCCATCACAAACAGGTCGGATGAATCAACTATATGCCACGTATCACATATTGTCAAAAAGTAATGCGGTAGACCTTCTTTAACATGTGTTAAAAAACAAGGACCTCGAGTCCAATGGCCAATAGATGTTGTGTAGACAGAGCATATCACGTACGTCTTATTAAAAGCAATCGTCCGTATTATTATCGATCTTCGCACACATTTCTAATTCCAGACCTGTTTGCCACGTATCACACACATCTTGATATATTGAACCGTTTCCATTCTCTTGTCTCAACACAAACAGTTCATTCGAGTGAACTGCATGCCGTATATTGCACACACCTTGATCTGGCTGACCGTTTCTTTTGTGTTGCCTAATCACAAATAGTTCATCCGAGTGAACCGTATATTGTATGTCGCACACACCTTCATCTGGCTGCCCGTTTCTTTTGTTCCTCCTCATCGCAAACAATTAATTGAACTGAAATGTATGCCCTGCATCGCACACTCAACTAAAATCTAAACCCTGTTGATGCATCCTCCATCGTAAACATTTTGCACCTTTTTTGACGGTTTTTTACACCACCGTTTATGATTATTGCATCGCACCCAGTTTCATCGATGGGTCTCTGATCGTAGTGTCGCGTTAGCAGCATCCTGCAGTAGTGTGTTACAGCTTGCACGGACGAACCAGCCTCCAAGGAATTTGTCTGGTTGTTTTCCCAGTTAACAACGCCATTGTGTTCAAGATAGTTGCTTGACACAGGGATGTCCATGTCAACTTGCTCACTTAACCTTGAGTTCCGCCCAGTTACCATGAATGTCTCATTCTGCAAATTTTGTTGGTTAAAAACAACAATAAGAAATTCTTATCCAACATACATGTTTTTCGCAAAAATGATTGGTCTTTTTATCATAATTATTTTCAGATAAGCTTGTTCCAACACTTATTTATTTTCCTCGTGTTTTTGCATTTTTTCAGTTTGTGATCATACCTCAGGACCAACGAGATATCGATCTGTGTGTGGTGAACCAAAAAAAGCAGCCTGCACAAGACAAAAGAAAGTTAAGCCAACTATCCTAAAACAAGTACTTTTTTATATGGATAACAAAATATTTTTTCTCGTAGTTCAAACCTCAGAGTCAGTGGCAAGTAGCATTTGTGTGTATGACATGTTCATGCCGAAGCCTTGACTCAACACCAATGCCTGCATTTTTTGTTTTTCTTGGTTCAAATTTTCAGTTAGATACAGTTCATATCAACTAAATACTGCGAAGAAACAATAACTTACTTACATCTTGTTTCTGCTGGGCAAAAGGGACATCATGTTGTCCAGTCACCGGAATTGATTTTTTACTCCCAATAGCCAGAGGATTTGATGATGTTCCAAACTCATGGACTTGATAGGCGAATGAGTAAGGTGGAATCACCTGCAGAAAATTAGCTCCATTGCTTTGCAACTAAAAAAGGCTTGGGTCAAAAACCATTCCTAGGTATTGAGAGCGCACATGCTGCAATCAAAACATACACGTAAGTTTATCTACATTTGTGTCCTGAGTCATATTTTTAAAGCCGAATCATACTCGAGTCCCAATGTAGTCGCCTGCATATATATCTTCATTTGGTGCAGATGCAATGTTACAATGAATCAAAACTTCTTTTGGAATAGATATTCAAAAAGTTTATGCTTGTGTTCTGTATGTGAAGATTCAAAGTTGTAGCTGCTTCTTTTTTCCGCCTAAAGATTTTTATCAAATGTAGGAGTGAACCACCACATGACACACACTATTTTACCTTAAAACATGCAAACCACAATTATATGCTCCTATTTTTTCTTATCAGTTATATGAACATTTTTTGGATTTCCTGTCAACATGCAGAACACACTGTGATTGAATTTAGTTTAAAAGTTCTTTCTCTCTTTTTTACTTGAGAATAGAGTGTTTCATTTACAAAATCATCATTTTTTCTCAATCCCTAACAAGTTAAGTTTGTTTGTCAATTACTCCAGTCAGCAGATTGTATGGATGGAACTATGAATGTGATTGCTTATGGCCATTTTCTCATTATGCATTCCCCCACTCTGAATATAATAATCATTCTCAACCATGTAAAATTCAGTCATTTTGCAGACTTTATTGCGTGATCAGTCTACGACTCTACATTAAATTTTCCGACACTACAATACACTGACATGTACTCCCTCCATTCCTAAATATAAGTCTTTGGAGTGATTTCACTATGGACCACATACAGAGCAAAATGAGTGAATCTATAGTTAAAATGCATCTATATACATCTGTATGTGGTTCATAATGAAATCACTACAAAGACTTATATTTAGGAACGGAGGGAGTACTTATTTATTGGCACACCACCAAAATTTTGTCCGTCTTATCATATACATATGGGCTTCTTAGCTTTGTTTTTTTGATCCAAAGATCAAGACAACAAATCTCTGAACTGACGACAACCTACTGCTATGTGTTTTTTCTATAGACCAGCATATGTTTGTTTCTCCCATCAAAAGATGGAAAAGAGAGAGGTTAAAGATGAGTTGGATTCAAGCAGAATTTAATATCTAGCATAACAAAGCATCTACAAGGTTACCCAGAGGATCTACAAGGAGGGGGCAAAATATGAACTCACCCTGGTAAAAGCCGCCAATGCCCGTCATGATTTCTTCTGCAACTGCCTTCTTTCTCCTATTAGAAGTAGAAGGTGCTCTGGTGCAATCCTTACCGACAGAAAAAGATTACAGTCTTGTTGTTCATCCATGACGGTTGTGTGTGGGGGAAGTAGGTGGGTGGTTTTGGGGTCGATTTGGAGGGTGGAGGACGAAGGGAAGAGGAGGGTGGGATGGGGTGGCCAGCTGTAAAGTACACAGAAAAGCTGCATAAACCCTGTCTGGGTGTTAATTTCCCAGCCACCCAAACTTCTTTTGCAAGCAAGCTAAGTGCTTTTTCGAACAAACAAAGTCCATGCCTATTTTCCTGGAAACCGAACAAAAAGGCAAAAAAAAATCCCAACAAACAAGGCCCAGGAGGTGGGGGTAGTTGGGCTAGGTGAGGTGGGGTGATGAGGGACAAAACAATATAGGACGACACCTACAAACAAGTGTCTACGTGGGTGGGTGCGGGGATCAGAAGCAAACAGGCCATGGGGGTAGTTTTTAGAGGGTGGCGGGACATTATATGTGAGGTATTATCTCACATCTAGATGTGACATGGCAGACCCTTATTATTAGGTAAAAATAATGATATATATTCATTAAAACCATGATTAATACTCCCCCCGGTCCTTTTTACTTCGCATATAAGATTTGACTGAAGTCAAGCCTCATAAAGTTTGACCAACTTTATAGAAAAAAGTGCCAACATTCACAATCTGAAATCAATACCATTAGATGTGTCATGACTTAAAGTTTCATATTATATAACTTTAGCATGGCAGATGTTAATATATTTTTATATAAATATGGTCAAACTTTGTGAAGTTTGACTTCAAAGAATTCTAATATGCAGAGTAAAAAGGACCGGAGGGAGTACTATCTTAATATCTGGATTTTACTTAGAGAGCTGTCTCAAAATTCTTGTCTTAAATTTGTCTAATCTAGATACAAATGTATCTAATACTAAAACATGACTTACATCCGTATTTAGACAAATTTAAGACAATAATTTTGGGCCGGAGGGAGTACTTGTACTTCCTATATACAGAGTAAATGCGAACCAACCTGTGGTTGGATAGTTAGAGGGACTGTGGTATCCCCAGCTCACCAGGGTTCAAATCCTGGTTCTCATAGAGGTAGGGTGTGCGTGCGTGCATTCATAGGGGTGCGTGTATGCGCGTGTATATGAGCTCTTGTGTCTGTACTGATGTTCAGAAAAAAAATACACAGAGTAAATTCTTTCTTTTTAGCTGCGGAGTAAATTCTTTAGGAAGACGGAGAAAGTATCTAACGTTGGATATCACGAGTAATGCCGAACACAAGTAGGAAAGCAGGAGGGAAAAGCGCGAGCCGGCGTACCGGTACCGTCGATTATTAGGTAATACTAGTAAGCGTGCACGTGCAACACACATATCCTAATAAAGTACAGTAAAAACATGAACTTTCACCTATGTTTTTACCAGAACATTTAAATGCGTGTCACGCCCAATGATTTGAATGCAATAATTTATTTTAGATTAAGTCATAAGTCTTGTTTGATCGGTGAAAGACTTCCATTGTTGAAATGTTGTGATCCCAAAATTCCAAAAAACAAAATGAAAAAACCCGTGCATGTAACACACGACCAATACACATGTCTTCACATAAAATTAACAATGACATAGTTTCAAGTATACTTAAAAGTACTTAAAAATAACAACTAATGAACATTATCTAGTAATCATTATTTGATGATGATCCTCTCTGGAAGGTCCATCTTTTGATTCGATCTATGATGCTTCGTTCTAAGACCGGGATATTGTTTAAAACTTCATTCTCTTCATACTTCAAAATATGAACCAAAAAACGCTTCCTCAGTTCAAAATCATCCTACATATGCATTATATAACATTGTTATTAAAAACATGTGTATCATGTGTAGAAATGAGCATGATGTCAATACTTACCTTGGGTACTGGAAAATATAGCGTCCCATCGTGCCATGAGTGCATTAAATTGAAAACCAAATAACCAGACAGGGGACTACATGTATGAAATGTTACATGCAAGTTGAATGAATCAAGTAAGATTATGATGTATTGACAAGATTCGTACCTGTATGAGTTTGTGGGAACAGCTGGAACTTTGCATCCCCATTTCAAAATGTTGTCCTTGAAGGCAGGGTTTGCAGCTTGGAGTGCAAGGTTTAGATCGTTGGCCATAGTTTCAAGTATATGCTTTCCAAAAGTGGGTATTGAAAGCGGGTCCAAAATAGATATAACTTTTTTATGTTGGTCCAAGACAAACAATAAAAATAACCCAAGAATATCACGAGGCAATAAAATCTACAATGATACATGCATTTAGAAATACATCAATAATTATCATTCATTAAGCACAAAAAAACAATAAATTTAAATTTAAATCTTACCGTATCACATTCTGAGATATGATACTCATTACTGTCAGGCCAGCTATCAAACAATTGTGCCAACATAGCAATGTCCATACCGTCACGATGACTTGGGACTCGTGCATAGTGGGACATGGACTACAATATTGTAAGAAAATATTAGTAGAACGAGGCAGAATGTAAAATGTGATTAAAATAACTTACACAGAATCGTAGATCCATATAGTGTACTGGGACATCTCTAGCAAGCTGGACGTCGTGGCACGCTAGTATCCTCACAGCCATGTTAAAACAATCAGCATCCATGTACTCATCATTTTTCAATATGTTCTTTAATTGTCTCAAGTTTAAACTAATAGGGTAAGGCTGAGAGCTTTTCACCCATTCGCTCCTGTGAAATGGGAATTCTGTCATTATACAAGAGTAATAGTTTATTACAAACAAAAATGAACTGCAAAAATGTGTCTTACTCTAGCATCGGGACATCATCAACCATGCTGATGAACAAGCAAAGTTCATCTATTAAATCGTCATTTGTTGGAGTGACAGACGGCGAAAGGATAAAAGATTGCGAGATGAGCTCAACTTGTGACGATGAGCCTGATGCGTTAGGTTTGCTAGGAGGTCTTTCAACAATCATACAATCAGAAGGATCCGTGTTGGTTTCATCATCATCCAAGTCTCGGTTTCTTATATCGTCATCATTAAATTCCGAGTTGACTAAAATGACAGCTAATTTTGTTCTAAAAAAATCTGTCATGTGAACCTAAAGTGAAGTAGTAATAAGACTTAGTTTCTAAATAATGGTACAACATGAAATACTTAATATCATGATACGATGCAAAATATACATGTTCGGGAGTGTCGGACAAACTATCTCCTGTGAAGTACTCCATGTAATTTAACATCTAGAGACCACAAGATGACCTTGACGATAAAGAAATTTTGTTATGATTAATATCAAAAATATTTAATAAAAAATAGTATCATAAACTGATGATGACTGAACCATATTGTCAATTGGGACACGCTCGATAAAAAAAGAATTGAACAACATTTGCCGCGAATATAACAAATTAATAATGAACATCATACATGTATGTAAATCAGAGGTCCGGTTTTCTTGCGGTCCAAAATTATGCGCTGGAAATTGGGTGGTGTCATCGGGGGTCTGAACATACGGCATCCAACGATTCCAACCAGTCTCCCCACGTGGGAAAAACAGTGGATATGACAATGGGTCATAGCAGCCATAGTACGCTCTAATATAGAGGGGTCGGTCTCCTTTTTTGGCATGTACGACAACACTCCTGTCAAAACAATTTTGTGGGTCGCTCCCTTCAACCCATATCGCTGCCACTTCAGAAGTCGTTGGGGCATTGTACCTACGTTGATCCAACTTGATATCTGTGTTCAGTGAGATCTTGTACTCATCTAGATTCGGAACAGACCCAAGGCTCTTGAAAGCCTGTGCATAAGGGTTTTGCTCTAGTATTCCCAGATTTTCCGTATGAGATCTATATCTAGATCTGGAGACCTCTTAGTCCTGTGCACCAAGTTATGATCTGTATCATAAATATAGAGCTGCAAATGCCTAGGGCCATTATCAGTCGGCACCAGCTCATCAAGAGCGTGGTACAACCCCCCACATGCACGAAAGGTATATACGCCGGTTCCTGCTGCAGTGCTTACTCGACGATCAAGGGTGACCCCAAGACTTGTGAATGAGAAGTGAGAGTTGGAATACCGTATATTGTCTCGAAAATGTTTAGCATCATCATCACCTTGACTTGTGAACAACCGTTTCAACTCGTTCGGGACCTCGGGACTAAATAAACCTACTTTCCCCTTTCTGCAACAAAATGCAGGTCCCTCATATTGAAACTACAATGCTCCACAGTGGAGGCAGTCCCTAACTTTTCTAAGGACGTGGTGATTTTTGGGAAGTTTAATGTAAACCCTATCATGAGGATCATTTGTGGGTGTTCCATCAGTGTGACATCATTCAACTCGGTAGGATTCAAAGTCAACATCTGGAACGGAATATGAATATTAATTAATATATTGCCACGCCACGAAAAGACAGTATTATATTATATATGGAAACTCATGATAGCAACAAGGTACCTTGGTGGGCTAACATCCTAGCTTCTTCATCAGGCTCAACATATTCAGTTTCAAACATGTGGTTTTCACCTCCCAAGCAGTCTATAGTAGACAAATTTTAGTTTGTAATAATTATAAGATCTCCTAAACTAAACATAGGACCGTAGGTGCACTAATGTGTACCATCCATATTTGTTGTGTTGTCATCGGGCTCCAGTATTCCATATGCATCATCGGCATGGTCGTTGCCTGACAGCATATGTTGCAAAATGGGCAAGTATCAGCGATTAATTCAAGGTATGAACCAATATGTAGTCAATTAAAGCACCATTATAATTGTCGACGGGATGGTGCCCACATGACGACGCAGTGAGTATGTTGTCTCGCCTCATCCTTCTTCCAATGTTTTGTATCAGGTATGTATCATTTGTGTGTAGCCAATCACAATCTTCATCAGCTACAGAAACATTGAGTGAATCTCAGTTAGGAAATCAAAGATAAGATATACAGTGTATCATGTAGCTGGCATCACCTGTATCAGATTGGTTTTGTTCTCCAGTTGTAAGCACTACTGTAGATTTGGCTGCACGACGTTTGTCATGTAGGCTTTGCAATATCTCTTCTTTATGTTGCTCATACCGCGCATTTTCCCTCTGCCTCTTCAGTGCTTGTTTTGCTTCTGTATAGTCAGTGTGAATTAGGTTCAAGACAACATGAGCAACACACGTTTATACTATGTACTATGTATGTGTGAATTATGTATGATAGTTAATATGAGCCAGAAATGATTACCATATGAACTGCTGCATCTGTAGGATTGAAGTGGCGGTCGTAACACAGTCAGTTGGGAGGACTCAATGGCAGAGTTGATAGTATTAACATTTTCATTGTTAGAGACGACAACATCTGGTGTTGTTAGTGAACATGGACCATGAAGTGGAGTCTGATCACTCATTACCACATCAATAGTTATGCCTGCATCAAAATTGCATTACCAAAGTCAGTTGCTGACACACAAAAGCCGCATGTCGCCTGGATGTAGGAGAACACATGACCTTCCACAACTCGTGTGTGTCGTTGCTGGGTGATAGCAGACTGTGCATTGGGAATCCCCACAGTGTCAGAACCTGTCCAAAGTGACTTTTAATTAACATGAATTTAGATGTCATTAATGAAATGTATGATAAAGAGCAGAGAAAATTGAGTAACCAGGCGACATGGCCACGGGTGGCTTAGATGGAGTGTTCGTTCCATTTGAAATAGCGGGCATAGCTTTCTTACGATCCCTTGCCTCCTTTCTTTTTTTCAATATTGCATCCCTGTTTAGTGCATACCTCTCCCTTTCCCTCTGTCTCTTTAGTTCTTTTGGATCTGTTTTTTGACCTGCGAGGCAATGACATAGTCGGTACTTACATGATCTTAGTTGCTAAGAGTAGGTGATATCTGTATTTACCTGAACTGTCGTTGTTCGTCAGGTCCTGAAAGGGAGTACGTACCCCACTACGCTGAGATCCGGACATATTGTCTTCTCAATGGCTTCTGTTGTGAAACACTTACTGAACCGTGCCTCAACTCAGTTTGCTATGCAAATCATTATGTACTGTAAGTATCAAATTATAGGTTGTCAGATTAAAAGAGCAATTCCCTTTGTCTTATGTCTGACCAAAAGACGCGCAAATTCAATTGATCTAACCTGTGCACTCGCAGGTCCGTTAGATGTTTTGGAGATGTTGCTCGCCACCGTGGTGATGACACCGGAGGTAAGGCAGCGCGCCGGGTCGAGGACATCGCAGACACCGGGGGAGAGGGCGGCGTGGTGACGACGACGTACTAAGGAGAGTTAGGGCTGCAAGGCGGGTCGAGGATGTCGCGGAGACCAGGGGCGAGGGTCGTCTGGCGAGGGCGGCGTGGTGGGGCGGAGTGAGGACGACGGGGCGGAGCGAGGACGGCGAGGCGGCGTGCCGACGCGAGGTTCATGGCGTGGTGGTGGCGTTGATCCCGGAAATTCTGTTTATTCGCTGGAAGGAGGTGTTATCGTGGGGATGTGTAGGAGTCTGGACGTGGGAGTCTGCTGGCAGAACATTTGCTTACAACCGTCGATCTGGTTGTAGTATGGTTGATGAAACGTGGACAGTTGGATGGTAGTAAGTGGGTCTGATCGGACGTCTGGGGTTATCCTGTGTGCACTTTCTCGTGTGGATGTAGGGGAAATCACCTTTGGTCTTTTAACAGTAGTATAGATAGAAGTATAGTATAGATATAGAAAAAAAAAGAGTCCCCCATCCTCACGAAGCCACAACCTTGACACTACACGTCCACATATCCCGACCGTGGAAATCAAACACAAACGGTCGGATTAAAACTTGGGTTCGGTATAAGTTTCTGCAAAAGCCTCACGAGCCCCTCCCCGTCTCCCCGAAATCCGGCGCCGCGCTGTCTTTTCGTCTACCCTCGCATCTCCGATCCAGCGAAATCCGGTGGGCGGTCTCCCCATTCTGACGGGGCTCTGATCCATTGGTGTGATTCGGCGGCTGCTGGATCGGTCGGCGCCACAGGGAGCTGCGGATTCAGCTCCGGGTAGCCAGATTTGACTGCGTAGAACGAGACCTGGGAGGCGCGCCCATCGCCAGAGGTGCTCGCCGCGGACGGCACATGCGCGTGACTCTCACGCCCAAGGACGAGGATTGGCTGGTCGTGCTGATGACGAGGGAGCGCCCGCGGTCGGCGGTGGTCGCGCCTGGGGGGGACGTCTTCACCGCCGGTGGCGGCGGGGAGACGTCCGATGGGGACTCCTCAGAGTCGCTGGAAGAAATTAGTGCCGCCGACTTTAAGGAGTCGTCCAGTGGCACCGCTGCTCCGTCGGCGTCGTCGCAGAGATCTAGGGTTTGGATGGGGTACACCATGTCCCGGAGTTATGCACCGGCGTTCCACAGCTTTGCTTGGGCGCAAGCTGTGCAGAACAAGCCTCTCGTTCCGCGGCCTGCTGCCGACGAGGACGAGGTAGAGCACCTCGTCGACACCTCGGACGAGGAGAAGGAAGAGGGCGAGATTGAGGAGGGGGAGGCCGTACAGTCCACTTCCCCTCCAATTAAGCAGCCTGAGACCATCGACTTGGACTCTGATGCGCAGGACAAGTCAGAGTCAGTGGACATGGAGCAGACCCGTTTGGCCGTTGAGGCGGCTGATGAGCTGGATTTTGACCAGCGCGTGGGGAGTATACTGGAGGAGCTTGAGAGGCTTTCCATTGAGGAAGCTGAGAAGTATGTACTCATGTTTCATGGCTAGGATAATGTTTGATTCAGTTTCTGAGAGATATAAGTTACTAATGTTGTGTTGTAGGTCATTTGAGGCTTCGTGTGCCCGCCTGCGGTCTTGCTTTGAGAGCCTTAAGCCGCTGTTCCCAGAGAGCGGTAGCCCGATGCCTATGCTTGATGCTCTTGTGCAACAGGCTTTTGTTGGAATCGACACCATCACCACTGTAAGGCTGACTGCTGGATTGTTTCCTTTCCAAACTGGCAAACCATAGTGCTCACATCGTTTTCATTGTTGTAGGTAGCTAATTCATATGCGATGCCGAAGAGGGAGCAGAACAAGAACATGCTGTTGAAGTAAATATAAGTCATCTTTTGCTAATCATTTAGTATTGATTAAAACTGACTTGTTATCTTATAACCAATTGGTCCCTTTTCAATTGCTAGGCTGCTGTTTCACATAAAGAACAGATATTCAGACATGCTGGCACTCAACCAGCGAGATGAGGTTTGCATTTTTTGTAGCTCGTGGGGCTTCATGAGCGAGTAGGTTGTGCTCGAATGCTAACTTTCTGTTTCTTTTCTGTGGACAGCTCGATAGTCGTGTGAGACAGTTAGTTTTTGTAGATGGAGAAGACAATGCCGGTTCCAATTGTAGCACCAAAACAGTGAATGTGGTTGTTCCATCTGGACAGGTTCCATCAGATAGACTGCCAGTCGAGTCAGGAGCAGCAAATCCACCTAGGGGCTCTAGTTTCCCCAGCTGGGAGATACCGGCGAATAATAGAATTGTTAGCCCCTTGTTGGACCTTCATGCAGATTATGACGAGAACAGCTTACCCTCACCCACCCGAGTTAGTGCCCCACCTTTTCCTGTGCCAAAGCCCATTGGGTTTGGAGTATTTCCAATGGCACCTGACAGATATTTTTCGGCGGAAAGAATTGATCCTTCGAAAATTTTTCTTTATCCATGTGTGAATGATGCGCTAAAGGATGTTTCCTCGTACCGACAGAAGTATGGCCCGACATCTACCTTTGCAAGTGATGATCTTCCAAGCCCAACCCCATCTGATGATGGGGATAAATCTGGAGACAAAGAAGGTGATATATTTGGTGAAGTTTCAAGCTTTTCAGCTTCTAATAAGTCTGCTCCGCCAAGTGGGAATCTGATGCCTGCTTCCCGACCTAGTGCAGTTATCAGCAGCAATGACAGTTTTGCAGGTGGTCCTCCAGGTTATGCTAAACAAATTGAACAGTCTGTTTCAGGACCCAGCCATGCTCTTAAGCCTTCAGCTAAAAGTAGAGATCCAAGGCTCAGGTTTTTGAACCGTGATTCTGGTGGTACTGCAGATGCAAATATACATGTAAATTTGGCAGAGCCAAATGCTTCCAAAGATGGGACCTTGGGGGGTGTTGTATCAGATAATAGCCGGAAGCACAAGGCAACTGGCCAACCTCTCATGGATGAAACCGTGTTAAAAAGAGCTAGGGAGAGTACTGGGAGTCCCAGAGACATTCTGGTACCACCTGGTAGAGATGGAAGTAACATCAGCTCCTATTCAGGTGACAGGGTTCAATCAAATAAGCATACAGGGCTTGAAACTAAGACAGCCAGGAATCCTAGTATTAGGACCAGTAGTCAACTTATTAGCAATGTAAGTAGTATCCCAGACAGTACTGGAACTCTCCAAGCCTCCCAACCTAATTCAGTTCCACAGACCAGTGCAGCTCCTATTGTTTCATTGCCTGCAGTGTTAAAGGACATTGCTGTGAACCCGACTGTGCTCATGCATTGGATTCAAATGGAACATCAGAAGAGGTCCGCATCAGAGCCTCAGCCTGCTTCAGGTATCATCTCTAGTGGCATGATCAATAATGTCACTGCTGGGATGGTTATACCACCTGGCAATGCTCTGAAGACCGCAGAAGTTGCACACATTCCTTCTTATAGGCCACAAGCAACATCGCAAACAGCCTCTGTGGTAAAGCCCTGATGAATGTCACTATCATATTATTTTATAGTGACTTAGATTTGTTTGGTGACATATTTTTAGGCATATTAAGTGAAGATTATTTTTTAAATCACAATGCTCATGCTGAGGTTGTAGTAACTTGTAGGTTATGCGGTGTCAATATTTTTACATGAACTTTTTTCTTTTCTTTTAGTGCCAATTCCTGGCTTTACTGTAAGTACTGACCATATGTTTTGCTGTAGAATTCACAAAATGACCCTGGAGTAATACGTATGAAGGCGCGTGATCCCCGTCGTGTCCTCCACAATAACACATCACAGAAGAACGATACTCTGAACTCTGATCAAGCCAAAAGCAATGGTATCGCCCTGCCGGCCTTCCAGGACAGCAAAGACAATTTGATTAACCGTCAACAACTGGCAGAGCAACTTCAGACTACTGTGTTGCCATCTCAACCAGTCTCATTATCCAGCATTGCTCGACAGTCCACCATGAGCGCGAGTAAGGTCGATCCTGTCTCTAATTCACAGTTAGCTGCTTCATCACTCATTGCTCCTCAAGAAAGTTTAGTCAGCGTAAATAGGGCAGATCCAAGAGTAGCTGCTGGACAGAATGATTCCAATAATGCTGCCCCTGCTACAACACTTGGTACCAGGCCACCAGCTAACCAGTGGGGTGATCTTGATGATCTCCTTAACGGTTATGATGACCAGCAGAAGGCTCTCATACAGAAGGAAAGGGCAAGACGGATCATGGAACAGCACACGATGTTTTCATCGAGGAAACTTTGTTTAGTGCTTGATTTGGATCACACTCTCCTCAATTCTGCGAAGGTATTAGACTTTGTAGCCTAAGACTTAAATTGTTTCACTATTCGTCAAGTGCACTAATATTGTATGCACTTATAATTCAGTTTATAGAAGTGGATCCTATTCATGAAGAGATTTTGCGGAAGAAAGAGGAACAAGACTGGGAAAGGTCAGAGCGGCATCTGTTCCGATTCCATCATATGCAAATGTGGACTAAACTAAGACCAGGAATATGGAATTTTCTCGAGAAGGTTTGTTGTCTTTAGGTTTCTCAATCACTGCTCATGGACGCATTTTCCACTTCGTGTTGAAGGTTGATGTATTTGGTGCTTTATGCTGTAGGCGAGCAAGCTTTACGAGTTACATCTGTACACGATGGGGAACAAGCTGTATGCTACTGAGATGGCTAAGGTTCTTGATCCTAGTGGAACCCTGTTTGCAGGGAGAGTAATCTCAAGGGGTGGTGATGGTATCTCAAGAGGTGGTGACGGTGATACATTTGACAGCGATGACCGTGTACCAAAAAGTAAAGATCTTGATGGGGTATTGGGGATGGAATCTGCAGTAGTGATCATCGATGACTCTGTGAGAGTCTGGCCCCACAACAAAAACAATATGATTGTTGTAGAGAGGCATGTATCTCTGTCAAATATTTACTCTGATGTGAGTTAATAGCAAGTGCATCTTACTAAGTCCTTTTCAAACAATTATCTGCAGATACACCTATTTCCCTTGCAGCAGACGGCAATTTGGCCTTCCTGGACCATCACTTCTTGAAATTGATCGTGATGAAAGGCCTGAGGATGGCACTCTTGCTTCTTCGTTGGCGGTAATGATGGATCCATCCCTCAAGTAAACTCCTGAGAACTGAAATACACAGTTGATTATACTGACAAACTTGTCACATTCTTGAAATAGGTTATTGGGCGCATTCATCAAAACTTCTTTTCTCATCCCAACCTCAATGATGCTGATGTGCGCAGCATACTATCATCTGAGCAGCGGAGGATCCTTGCCGGCTGCCGTATTGTCTTTAGCCGGATTTTCCCTGTTGGAGAGGCTAACCCCCACTTGCATCCTCTCTGGCAGACTGCAGAGCAGTTCGGTGCAGTGTGCACGAACCAGATTGACGATCGGGTTACTCATGTTGTCGCCAACTCACTAGGAACCGACAAGGTGAATTGGGCACTACAAACAGGCAGATTCGTCGTTCATCCAGGATGGTGAGGAATTTATCACTGAAGAACTTCAACCCATTTTCTTATTTAATAATACCAGCTCCAGAAATAACCCATCATTTAACTAAGACTCTTACCTTGTTTGCTATCAACAGGGTAGAAGCTTCAGCACTTCTATACCGGCGTGCCAATGAACACGATTTTGCAGTAAAATAACCATTCCTGAGTCCAAATTCCTCATCCAAGAGGAATCCTCTTGGGACACAGTCTGGGTCATGAAAACCGAACAACACAAGTAAAAACTGGACCAGACTAAGAAAACCATGGGCCCATAAGAAAACCACATGCCATAACAGGTAATGAAAAATGATTTATGCAAAGCCTGAATTGGTAGAGGTCGGGCCAAAATAATTTTTGGGTTGGTGAGTATTGCTTGTGAAGGGGTTCAGATGGATCATGGAAAAAAGAATGCTAAAGTGAAAAATAGATCATCCAAGACTACCACCCTCCCTTGTAATAAACATGTGAAAATGTACTATGTTTGTGGTGCCCTCACCTCGTGCAAAGACTGCCTGCCGCAGAAATGGGTTAATGGCAGCTAGTGGTCATAAAGTAGCCAGAGAAGCAACCATTGGGGATGAACGAGGCATTAAAGTCCACGGACCCCTTTGTAGCTGTTGCCGTGTGGTGTGGCTCCAGGTGTCGATGGCTGGATTCCTTGGCGTGCCAAAGGGAAATGCAGGGTTTGATATCATGACGTGCCTGTAGCATTTGCGTTGTTCAGTTGGGCAACATTTTGTGTGAACACGTGATAGCAGATAACAATGCGAGAGAGGTGATCAGTTGGTTAATGAACTTGTTTGAAGATTATATTAACTTTTGAAACTACAAGGGCTTGTGGGGAGGTAATGATGGAAATTAACCTGCATGGGCTTTTTGACATACTCCCTTGGTCCTCAAATAAGTGGAAATATAGAAATATTAAGACATATTATGAAGTGGAGTAGACAATGCATTAAGAAGGTGCAAGTCATAATCTCTCCTTTTTAATTTTCAATGAGCTAAGTGCATGTAGAAAGTACAAAGATTATTGGTCTTGATTTTCGTGTGATAAGAAAGAAACAAAATTTGAATGCTAAACGCCCACTTAGAGGGTGCTTGGATACGTTTTAGTCCCATGACTAAAAGTAATGGGACTAAAACTTGCTAGCCTCATCCATGCTTGGATTCAAATACTAAAGAGACTAAAATCAAGTTATTGAGCATTTATTATCCTCCAAATCCTTCAATCCGGAATTCGCATGTGTTAAATGAGAGGAATTAAACGAGGAGAGAGGGCTAATACATATTTTAGTTGGTTTCCTATAACTAAAAATTTTTAGCCTCAAGACTAGTCCTAGCCTCTCTTTAGTCAGGGGTGCTTGAAACTTTAGCCTCTAAAAGAGACTATTTTTAGTCAGATTAAAAATAGTACCTTGGATCCAAGCATCCTCTTATTTGAGGACGGAGGGAGTAACTTCTAAATTGTGGGTGATTGTTCATTAAAAACTTTTCCTTTCTTTTTCAACTTCGAAAATACAAATGTGAACACAAATACTTTGGTCCCTATCTACCTCATTTGGTTTTGGGGAATCCTACCTAATCAATCTCAACATAGTGTTCCCATATCATCGAAGTTGTTACTCCCTCCGTACATGGTATTCGGCACATTATGAAAACTAGATGCTTTAACTCCCCACCTTGTTCCTTGTTTCTTGTCATGAAAAAAGGAATCAGCTAGGTGGGGTGTGTATTCCTTCAACAAATTGAGACTACCTAGCACGACATGCTGTGTCAGTTCTCTGTATGCAATGGTAGGGATTAGAAAAGACAAGTTCTCTTGTTTTCCCAAGAGCAAGTAGCATTTGTCCAACCTATGCATCAGAATGCTTTACTATGTAACATGTATGTAACATGTATTAGTACATTCTAAATGAGTTTAAATCACATTGCATTTAATTGTAACATCTTGATGCCTGTCCATGCCATCATGGTGACATGTGACATGCCGCGCGCAGATGGCGCACTGCGAGACCTGACTAGATCATTGCATGCTGTCACCCTAAATCCGGAGATCGTGCTCTCGTGTTCGCCCCAAAGTTCTACCGGAGAATCACGACGAAAACGTGTGCCAACCCCTATGTATAGGTTCATGGGTGGAACCTGCAAGTTGATCACCAAAACATACATCAAGTGAATCACGTGATATCCCATTGTCACCACAGATATCCACGGCAAGACATACATCAAGTGTTCTCAAATCTTTAAAGACTCAATCCGATAAGATTACTTCAAAGGGGAAACTCGATTCATTACAAGAGAGAAGAGGGGGAGGAGAAACATAAGATCCAACTAATAACAAAGCTCGCGATACATCAAGATCGTATCATCTCAAGAACACGAGAGAGAGATCAAACACATAGCTACTGGTACATACCCTCAGCCTCGAGGGAGAACTACTCCCTCCTCGTCATGGAGAGCACCGGGATGATGAAGATGGCCACCAGAGAAGGATTGCCCCCTCCGGCAGGGTGCCGGAACGGGTCTAGATTGGTTTTCGGTGGCTACGGAGGCTTCTGGCGGCGGAACTCCCGATCTATGTTGCGTTCTGGAAGTTTTAGGTCACATGGAGTTATATAGGCGGAAGAAGCACATTAGGGGAGCCACGGGGGCCCCACGTGGCAGGGGGGCACGCCCTAGGGGGGTGGGCGCGCCCCCACCCTCGTGGGCAGCTCCTGTATCTTCTGACATGGGGTACAAGTTCATCAGGTGTCTTTCCTTCCAAAAATAACTTCTCTAGTTGATTTCGTTCCGTTTCGACTCTGTCTGATATTCCTTTTCTTCAAAACACTGAAATAGGCATAAAACAGCAAATCTGGGCCAGGCCTCCGGTTAATAGGTTAGTCCCAAAAGTAATATAAATGTGGATAATAAAGCCCAAAACAGTAGATAATATAGCATGGAGCAATCAAAAATTATAGATACATTGGAGACGTATCAATGGGCTCAACCTTGTGTAGATTGCATCATGGCATGAATTTCTTGACTCGTTCCTGTGATACTTGTTTCCTTTCTCAAAGCATCCCAACAATGATCTCTTGTTTCTAGTTGTGATGTCTTTGATGGTTGTGTGTTTGGAGTTCATTAATATACAATAAGATAATATTAAGCCATGTGCTATGCTTTCAAGCAAAGATCTCATTGTTATTTCCTTTGACTCCCGTTTGGATATATTATTCTTTCCTTTTGTAACTATTTCATGTGTACATCCTTCTTTGTTGATATATATCACCATGATTGTCATCTACCTAGAATCTTATACATGTGAGAGAAGTTACATCTCTAGTTGATATCCCTATTCTTTCATGTCCACCGTTTCGTTCTCTTTTTATATCTTTGGTGGCTCCGTGGAAGCATTCGTTGTATGAGTGTGTGTCTTACCTCTTTGCATCTTACTTCACTCATGTTTGGTGAAGTTTGTTGTCCTCGTGCTTGTCCTGACAAGCCTATTATTTTCTATCTTCACCATGGGTTGTCACAAGCTTTGATTTTTAATTTGCTACTAGTGAGCTTGTGAACCCATTTGCTTGATGTGTGTGACCTGCTTAACTTCATGTGTGTGGGAAGGACATGTCTGGCACCTTATATCTCATTTACTCAAGACTATGTTGATGCTTAATTCTCATCATTATATTAGTCTTCTCAAGTGCTTTGACGTGACTCACACACATCGATTTGGTTGTGCCTATTATTAGGTTACCTCATTTACATGTTGCTCAACCATATCTTTGTTGCAATTGCTAGGATTCTTTTCTTATCTATGCTTGCTTGCAATTGTTTTGTGTTCCTATTGATTTTGGGGGAGTGATGATCCTATTTTGTGCACTTGTATCCAAATAAAAAAACTAAATAGTGCGCAAATCATGGGGAGCTTCTCTATTTTCCTTAGAACACTCCTTTGCTCAAATCATAATATTCTTTTATCTTTCTGGCTCATCGGATCTTTTGATTGCTTGCGTCACTTTGTGTTATGCAAATGAGATCAATTTGTGCCATGTGCTTTGTGCCATGCGCCTTGCTCTTATGCTAGGCTCAAAGTTATATAATAGTGGATTCACCTGTGGATATCATGTTCTTATCAATTACAACCTTTTTGTGTATACGGGTTTCTTTGTGGATACATATTATTGGCCACTTAGAAACTTTTATACATAAGAAAGTTCATATCTTTCCTTGATATCATTTATTCCTTGCCAATCACTTTGTGTGTTCCTTTTATTCATATAGTGGCTTCGGTAAGAGGTTGTGTCGTGAGTGCTTGTATGCATTGCATATATCCTTGCGCACTCATGTGTTTTGGATGTATTTTGGACCCATACTTGACATGATGATCACATTGGATATTCCTATTTTATCTTGTCCAAAATATGTTCTTTGGATCTTTTGAATATGTTCCTTCCATGTTTAATCTTATTTTCATATCATACTATCTTGTTGCATTCTAGATCCTAAATATGGGTTGAGCTCCTCAAATTTTTCATCATTGAATATGTGCATTTGATTTCACTCACATTTTCGCGATATGCACACATTAAGGAGGAACTCATACTATATTAGTCTTCTAGATTTTTTTCATCCATTTTGGCATTTGTTGCCAATGGGGGAGAAGTTTAGAGGGTTTAAGATAAGTATTTTTGTAGTGCTTGTTGTCACTCATGCATATCTACCCTTGTTATATATTCTTGTTGCATGGATGAGTATTGTATATAGAGAAATATTCTCCTAGTTTATGTCAACCAATATATGCAATGACATTCAAAGTTCATTCACACATGCATGTATTGTGGGGGAGTTTGCTCTATATACTATGGGTGTACTATCATCAAATGCTTGTGTAGTGTCTTGATGATAGTACAACCATCCCAAGTATATAGTTTATCCTTGGATAAATTGCATGCTTGTTTAAAAGTTCATTATATAAACCCTCTGGTTGAGATTGTCATCAATTACCAAAATGGGGGATATTGAAAGTACATGTAGCCCCCATGTGTGGTTTTAGTAATTAAATAACAATCCTATAGGACTAATGTTGCATTGAGATATACATTTGAAGGTTAGTCCCATTGAAAAATGATTGAAGAATAATGGAAGACAACTCCTTTGAAGCAACAATTACATCAAGATGATCAAAATGGAGTTCATTGGAGTATCTTAAGGGTTGCCATGCTTAGAGCTATGGTTTGAGCCATAATGGATCAAGATCTTAAAAGGATGATTTGAATGATGAATTCTAGGAGTGGCTCAAGGATATGATCATAATGGACTCATGTGTTGAGTCATGATTGAGCAAGCTATTCAAGTGAAGAATTCAATATACCCTTCATGACGTCAAGATTAAACATGGAGTAGAGATATCGGTTGACCAAGATGAAGCTCGGAGATCGAACTCTAAATGGTCAACACACGAGCACAAATGATGCACCATATAGGATCTTGTGGTATGATAAGAAATTATCAATTGTACTCTGTGTACTAACCCATACTATGTGTTGTCTATGTTTTTGAGGGTTAGGTGATTCTCATGGGATCGCATCGAGAGAGAGAGAGAGATCTCAAGTGTCCATGAGAAGATGACATCAAGTGTTGATGATCATGGTTGACAAGGGCAGTTCAAGATAGCCATCTTGAAGGATTACATGCTTGAAGCTTGTGGATGATCACATGACGAACATATGAAGATGAATACAATGCAATGCTCCCCACATGGCTTATGGGGCAGCTATTGGAAGCCTTCACCAAGTATCATGATCAAGATCATTGTTCTGACTTGAGCCAAGCATAAACGTCAACATCAAGCTCAATTGGAATGCTTTAGTCAAAGGTATTAGTTCCTTTGGCTTTAGTTGTGAGGATCGATGACCATCGAAAAGGATATATGCTCAAGAATGAGTTTCTAGAAGCTATCTAGTATAGTTTTTTTAATGATTCTTGAGTTATAGGGATCCCACACTATTAAGAAGGGATCAAAGGGGTTAGTGATAGATTTGCTCAAGTCAGCATATTCTATTTCTACTTCCTCACATCATATTCCAACATAGGCATATTTGACTCCTATCCAATACAAATACAAAATGCCTATACATCTACCAAAGAAAATCCAAAGCCAAATAGGTTACTGCTACCTCTTGAGCACTGCGTTGGTTTTCCCCGAAGAGGAAGGGATGATGCAGCAAAGTAGCGTAAGTATTTCCCTCAGTTTGTGATAACCAAG
Organism: Triticum dicoccoides; assembly: GCF_002162155.2. Lineage (NCBI taxonomy): Eukaryota > Viridiplantae > Streptophyta > Magnoliopsida > Poales > Poaceae > Triticum > Triticum dicoccoides. Next base: position 234,348,741 of record NC_041386.1, on the reverse strand, counting down.
GTATCAATCCAGTAGGAGGCTACGCGCGAGTCCCTCATACCTGCACAAAACAAATAAATCCTCGCAACCAATGCGATAAGGGGTTGTCAATCCCTACACGGCCACTTACGAGAGTGAGATCTGATAGATATGAGAAGATAATATTTTTGGTAGTTTTATGATAAAGATGCAAAGTAAAATAAAAGCAAAGTGAAAAGCAAAGGAAATTACTAAGTATTGGAAGATTAATATGATGAAGATAGACCCGAGGGCCATAGGTTTCACTAGTGGCTTCTCTCAAGAGCATAAGTATTCTACGGTGGGTGAACAAATTACTGTTGAGCAATTGACAGAATTGAGAATAGTTATGAGAATATCTAGGTATGATCATGTATATAGGCATCACGTCCGAGACAAGTAGACCAACTCCTACTTGCATCTACTACTATTACTCCACTCATCGACCGCTATCCAGCATGCATCTAGAGTATTAAGTTAATGAAAACAGAGTAACGCCTTAAGCAAGATGACATGATGTAGAGGGATAAACTCATGCAATATGATGAAAACCCCATCTTGTTATCCTCGATGGCAACAATACAATACGTGCCTTGCTGCCCCTACTGTCACTGGGAAAGGACACCGCAAGATTGAACCCAAAGCTAAGCACTTCTCCCATTGCAAGAAAGATCAATCTAGTAGGCCAAACCAAACTGATAATTCGAAGAGACTTGCAAAGATAACCAATCATACATAAAAGAATTCAGAGAAGATTCAAATATTGTCCACAGATAGACTTGATCATAAACCCACAATTCATCGGTCTCAACAAACACACCGCAAAAAGAAGATTACATCGAATAGATCTCCACAAGAGAGGGGGAGAACATTGTATTGAGATCCAAAAAGAGAGAAGAAGCCATCTAGCTAATAACTATGGACCCGTAGGTCTGAGGTAAACTATTCACACTTCATCGGAGGGGCTATGGTGATGATGTAGAAGCCCTCCGTGATCGATGCCCCCTCCGGCGGAGCTCCGGAATAGGCCCCAAGATGGGATCTCGTGGATACAGAAAGTTGCGGCGGTGGAATTATGGTTTTGGCTCCGTATCTGATCGTTTGGGGGTAGGTAGGTATATATAGGAGGAAGGAGTACGTCAGTGGAGCAACAGGGGGCCCACGAGGGTGGAGGGCGTGCTTGGGAGGGGGGGGGGGGTAGGCGCGCCCCCTACCTCGTGGCCTCCTCTTTCGTTTCTTGACGTAGGGTCCAAGTCTCCCAGGTCTTGTTCGTTGAGAAAATCACGTTCCTGAAGGTTTCATTCCGTTTGGACTCTGTTTGATATTCCTTTTCTTCGAAACCCTAAAATAGGCAAAAAACAACAATTCTGGGTTGGGCCTCCGGTTAATAGGTTAGTCCCAAAAATAATATAAAAGTGGATAATAAAGCCCAATAATGTCCAAAATAGTAGATAATATAGCATGGAGCAATCAAAAATTATAGATACGTTGGAGACGTATCAAGCATCCCCAAGCTTAATTCCTGCTCGTCCTCGAGTAGGTAAATGATAAAAACAGAATTTTTGATGTGGAGTGCTACTTGGCATAATTTTAATGTAATTCTTCTTAACTGTGGTTTGAATATTCAGATCCGAAAGATTCAAGACAAAAGTTCATATCGACATAAAAATAATAATACTTTAAGCATACTAACTAAGCAATTATGTCTTCTCAAAATACCATGGCCAAATAAAGTCCATCCCTACAAAATCATATAGTTTAGTCATGCTCCATTTTCGTCACACAAGAATGCTCTCATCATGCACAACCCCGATGACAAGCCAAGCAATTGTTTCATACCTTAGTATTCTCAAACCTATAAACTTTCACGCAATATATGAGCACGAGCCGTGGACATAGCACTATGGGTGGAATAGAATATGATGATGGGGGTTATGCGGAGAAAAAAAGGAGAAAGTCTCACATCAATGAGGCTAATCAATGGGCTATGGAGATGCCCACTGATTGATGTTAATGCAAGGAGTAGGGATTGCCATGCAACAGATGCACTAGAGCTATAAATGTATGAAAGCTCAACAAAAGAAACTAAGTGGGTGTGCATCCAACTTGCTTGCTCACGAAGACCTAGGGCACTTGAGGAGGCCCATTGTTGGAATATACAAGCCAAGTTCTATAATGAAAATTTCCCACTAGTATATGAAAGTGACAAAACAAGAGACTCTCTATCATGAAGATCATGGTGCTACTTTGAAGCACAAGTGTGGCAAAGGATAGTAGCATTGTCCCTTCTCTCTTTTTCTCCCATTTTTTTATTTGGGCCTGTCTCTTTTTTTTAATATGGCCTTTCTCTTTCTTTATTTTTATTTCCTCACTTGGGACAATGCTCTAGAAAATGATGATCATCACACTTCTATTTATTTACAACTCAATGATTACAACTCGATACTAGAACGAAAGATGACTCTATATGAATGCCTCCGGTGGTGTACCGGGATATGCAATGAACCAAGAGTGACATGTATGAAAGAATTATGAACGGTGGCTTTGCCACAAATACTATGCCAACTGCATGATCATGCTAAGCAATATGACAATGATGAACGTGTCATGATAAACGAAATGGTGGAAAGTTGCATGGCAATATATCTCAGAATGGCTATGGAAATGCCATAATAGGTAGGTATGGTGGCTGTTTTGAGGAAGATATAAGGAGGTTTATGTGTGAAAGAGCGTATCATATCACGGGGTTTGGATGCACCGACGAAGTTTGCACCAACTCTCAATGTGAGAAAGGGCAATGCATAGTACCGAAGTGGCTAGCAATGATGGAAGGGTGAGAGTGCGTATAATCCATGGACTCAACATTAGTCATAAAGAACTCACATACTTATTGCAAAAATTTACAAGTCATCAAAAACCTTGGCACTACGTGTAACATCCCAAATTTTCAATTTGGAATGTTATACATAGATCATTCTTGCATATCATATTTTATTGCATTTCGTCTCGCGATCCTCGAAATCCTAAGCAACTCAAGGACCCTCGGAGAGAGTTGGAGATTTCCCCGGTTTTCAAATTTGATTTTTATCAAATATTGAAACAAGGATTTTTCGTTTTAATTATTTTTCCCTCTAAAAATATTTCATATTAAAGTATATGAGAGGAGATAATATGACTTCTCCAAAATAATTGAAATATTGGAGGAAAAATATTAAAATCAAATATTTGTTTTTGTTGGATTTTATTGCAATTTTGTTTGCATTAGAAAAATTGCACATTTTCAAAATTGCATTTTAGGGCCAAAAAAATGTTCATCTCGTTCTAAATATTTTATTTAGACGGTGGAAATTTGTTTTGGCATTTTTAGATTTTTATTTTATTTTCTAAGATTTTTTTTTCTGTTCGGCGGAATTGTTTTAAAAAAAATCTTCGGGCGCCGACTGGGCCGAAACCCAGCCGGGCCGGCCCATCTTCCCCGCCGCCTCGTCCCGCGTCAGGACAGCGCCGCCGCCGCTGACTCGGACGGAGTCCGAGCCGGACTCCGCCTCCCTGCCGCCTTGCCCCTCCCCCAAGCCACCTCCCCCTTCCCTCTTTAAATACCCAAGCCCCCCGCCACCACCACCCACCCTACCGCCCGTAGCCCCGCCACCGTAGCCGCGCCGCCGCCTCTACCGCGCCTCGCCGC
>NC_041386.1:234250432-234344822 GCF_002162155.2 Triticum dicoccoides | reverse complement strand
CCGCCGCCGCTGCTCCCGCGCCGCGCCGCCTCGCCTCGCCGCCTCGCACCGCCGCCGCTCCCGCGTCTCGCCGGACCCGATGAGGTAGCCGTTCGCGTCCGGTTTTTTCTTTAAAAAAAGAAACGTTTTGTTTTTTTTGAAAAACCTAGTTCGTTTTTTAGATCGGTTCGCCGGTTTTTCCCGGTTCTTCTCTTTAGTGGACGTTCGTCTGTACATTCGTTTTAACGAAGGTTTTCGCTCGTTAGTTACAGACAACGAACGCTCGTTCGTTAGCCTGTTCGTCAGCTTTCTTTTATCAGATTTTTCCGCAATTATTTCTGATTGCGATTTCTGATCCGATTTCCGTTTTAGTTTATCTTTTCGCTCGTTTATCGGAATGAGGCGATTCAAGCGCCTAGATCTTCGTCTCGAGACCCTCTTTCTGTTTAATCATCTTAAACAAGATTTTGCTATTGTAAAATTTGACCTTAGTCCAGATTAGTAAACGGATCTTGTTTCTTTCACCGTTTGAGTTTCGTTGCTCCGTTTGATTTGATTCTTTTTGCAAACCGGAGTTCTTAAGTTGAACTTTCCGATAGATCTTCTTATTTGAGATTTACCCGTGCTTCTTTGCTTGATTGCTTATGTATGCTATTGTTTGTTTGCGATAGAATTCCCGGAGTGCGAAGCGTGTTATTTGGAGTCCCTAGGTTTCGCGGATCATCAGCAAGGCAAGTAACACTTTGATCATACCCCTTTATCAGCCAGTTTTTATGCATTAGTTCCAATCCTCAAACATTGCATGATTAGGATGCCATTAACATGTGGGTTGGGAAGTAGTTGATGAGGTAGAACCTATTGCCCTGCTATATTCAAACCTTGGGAGTTACTTATACGAATTGCTTATATTGCTATGCTATGCTCGTAGAGGTGGTTTGGGTGAGTGAAATCCATCACAGATGTGAGATTGTTAATTAATGGTTTAACTTAAGGTGGCAACTTGAATACACATCTGGGTGGATTGAGGTACCTGGAGAACCCAGTGTTGCATGTATTTTTGGAAATCCCGGGGTTCCGTGTGATTTTCCTATGGACTGCCACCCAGGCTCAAAGGGAACTGAGATGATTCATGCTAGAAACTTCCATGTGCAGCCACAAGCTATTATGGGCTCTAGCATAGTTGAGTAAGTTACGTGAAGCTCTTGAAGAGGTGGATCAGTAGGTAGTGGGTTGTAGGCTTGGTATGGTCTGCCCGGAGTAGAGAGTTAATGTTCCTGAAAGACTGTGTCTCGGTCATCCGTTTCTCAAACACCATGTAGTGCGAGAAATCCAAGGGAGGCGATCGAGTCTTGTGGGGAAAAGTGTGCAAACCTCTGCAGAGCGGACAAACTAATCATGGTTAGCCGTGTCCCCGGTTATGGACATCTTGAGTATCTAGTACTTGGAGTATCTTAAGTATCTCATCACTTTTTAACTTAATATTGTTGGGTTGATAATTACTTTAATTGGGATTGAGTTGGAGGAACCTTCTCAATGATGTTTCAACTACCATGATAGTTAAATTAAAATATATTCCTTTGTTGTAGGAAAAAATTGGCTTTTCGCAAAAACTATAACCATAGAGCTTTCCACCAGCCAAATATGCATGTAGTGATAGCATTATTCTGTTCTTGCTCTACTGTGTTACTTTGCCAGCACATTCCATGTGCTGACCCGTTTTCGGGCTGCAACATATTATGTTGCAGACTTTTCAGACAAGGAGTAAGGTTCGTTAGGTCGTTGCCGTGCAGCTCAGCTATGCCGTTGGAGTTGATGGACTCACTTTATCTTCCAAGCCTTCCGCTGTTATCGTATTAGATGGCCTTAAGCCATATTTATTGTAATAAGTTCTCTTTGGAGACATTCAATGTAATAAGTGTGTGATTGCTACTCTGTTATAAATCCTCGAGTACTGTGTGTGTTAGCATTATCGATCCAGGGATGACACTGAAGCACAGAGACTTGACCGTTTAAGGTCGGGTCACTACACTACACACATGCTGCTAGGGGGATAGATTGGTAGGAAAAGACCATCGCTCATCCCCGACTGCCACTCATAAGGAAGACAATAAAAAAACACCTCATGTTTCAAATTTGTTACATAACATTTACCATACGTGCATGCTATGGGACTTGCAAACTTCAATACAAGAACTTCTAAAATTCAGAACTACTCAACTAGCACGACTTTGATATTATTACCTCCATATCTCAAAACAATCATCAAGCATCAAACTTCTCTTAGTATTCAAAACACTCATAGGATTTTTTTACTAATCTTGAATACCTAGCATATGAGGATTATTTAAGCAAATTACCATGCTATTTAAGACTCTCAAAATAATCTAAGTGAAGCATGAGAGATCAATAGTTTCTATAAAACAAATCCACCACCGTGCTCTAAAAGATATAAGTGAAATACTAGAGCAAAACTATATAACTCAAAAGATATAAGCGAAGCACATAGAGTATTCTAACAAATTCCAAATCATGTATGGCTCCCTCAAAAGGTGTGTACAGCAAGGATTATTGTGGTAAACTAAAAAGCAAAGACTCAGATCATACAGGACACTCCAAGAAAAACACATATCATGTGGTGAACAAAAATATAGCTCCAAGTAAAGTTACCGATAGAAGTAGACGAAAAGAGGGGATGCCTTCCGGGGCATCCCCAAGCTTTGGCTTTTAGGTGTCCTTAGATTATATTGGGGGTGCCATGGGCATCCCCAATCTTAGGCTCTTTCCACTCCTTGTTTCATAATCCATCAAATCTTTACCCAAAACTTGAAAACTTCACAACACCAAACTTAAAGTAGAAAATCTCGTTAGCTCCGTTAGCGAAAGATAACAAAAGACCACTTCAAGGTACTGTAATCAACTCATTATTTATTTATATTGGTGATAAACCTACTGTATTCCAACTTATCTATGGTTTATAAACTATTTTACTAGCCATAGATTCATCAAAATAAGCAAACAACACACGAAAAACAGAATCTGTCAAAAACAGAACAGTCTGTAGTAATCTGTAGCTAGCGCAATATATGGAACCCCAAAAATTCTAAAATAAATTGCTGGAAGTGAGGAATTTATCTATTAATCATATTCAAAAATAATTAACTAAATATCACTTTTCAAATAAAAATGGCATCAGTTCTCGTGAGCGCTAAAGTTTCTGTTTTTTACAGCAAGATTAACAAGACTTTCCCCAAGTCTTCCCAACGGTTCTACTTGGCACAAACACTAATTAAACACAAAAACACAACCTAAACAGAGGCTAAATAGATTATTTATTACTAAACATGAGAAAAAAAAGTAAGGAATAAAAATAAAATTGGGTTGCCTCCCAACAAGCGCTATCGTCTAACGCCCCTAGCTAGCATAAAAAGCAAGGATAGATCTAGGTATTGCCATCTTTGGTTGGCAATCCATAAGTGGCTCTCATAATAGATTCATAGGGTAATTTAATTTTCTTTCTAGGAAAGAGTTCCATGCCTTTCCTTAACGGAAATTGGAATATAATATTTCCTTCCTTCATATCAATAATTGCACCAATCGTTCTAAGGAAAGGTCTACCAAGAATAATAGGACATGAAGGATTGCAATCTATGTCAAGAACAATAAAATCTACGGGAACATAATTCCTATTTGCAACAATAAGAACATCATTAATTCTTCCCATAGGTTTCTTAATAGTGGAATCCGCAAGGTGCAAGTTTAGAGAGCAATCATCAAAATCACGGAAACCTAACAAATCACACAAAGTCTTTGGAATCGTGGAAACACTAGCACCCAAATCACACAAAGCATAGCATTCATGATCTTTAATTTTAATTTTAATAGTTGGTTCCCACTCATCATAAAGTTTTCTAGGGATAGAAACTTCCAATTCAAGTTTTTCTTCATAAGATTGCATCAAGGCATCAACGATATGTTTAGCGAACGCTTTATTTTGACTATAAGCGTGAGGAGAATTTAGCACGGATTGCAACAAGGAAATACAATCAATCAAAGAGCAATTTTCATAATTAAATTCCTTGAAATCCAAAATAGTGGGTTTAGCAACATCTAGGGTTTTAATTTCCTCAATCCCACTTTCATCAATTTTAGCATCAAGATCTAAAAACTCCGAATTTTTGGAACGCCTTCTAGGTAAAGGCGGATCATATTCAGTCCCATCATTATTAAGATTCATATTGCAAAACAAAGATTTAATAGGGGACACATCAATACCTTTTAGATCTTCATCTTTATTTTCATAGGAACTAGAAGAACACACTCTTATAGATGCATCTTTCTTAGCACACATCCTAGCGGTTCTTTCTTTTCACTCATCAATGGAAATTATCATGGCTTTGAGAGACTCATTGATATCATGCTTAGGTGGAATAGATCTAAGTTTCAAAGAATCAACATCAAGAGAAATTCTATCAACGTTCCTAGCCAACTCATCAATCTTAAGCAATTTTTCTTCAATCAAAGCATTGAAATTCTTTTGCGAAGTAATAAATTCTTTAATATTAGATTCAAAATCAAAGGGCATCTTATTATAATTTCCATAAGAATTGTTGTAGGAATTACCATAATTATTAGAGGGATTACTAGGATAAGGCCTAGGATTAAAATTTCCTATATACGCATTGTTACCAAAATTGTTCCTACCAACAAAATTCACATCCATAGATTCATTATTATTCTCAATCAAAGTAGACAATGGCATATCATTAGGATTAGAAGAAACACTTTTACTAGCAAATAATTTCACAAGTTCATCCATCTTTCCACTCAAGACATTAATTTCTTCTATCCCATGCACCTTTTTATTAGTAGATCTTTCAATATGCCATTGATAATAATTAACCATAATATTATCTAGGAGTTTAGTAGCTTCTCCTAAAGGGATTTCCATAAAAGTGCCTCCCGCGGCCGAATCCAAAAGATTTCTAGAAGCAAAATTCAATCCGGCATAAAAATTTTGTATAATCATCCACAAATTCAAACCATGAGCAGGGCAATTACATATCATTAATTTCATCCTCTCCCAAGCTTGTGCAACATGTTCATGATTAAGTTGCTTAAAATTCATAATATCGTTTCTAAGGGAGATGATCTTAGCGGGGGGAAAATACTTAGAGGTAAAATCATCTTTGCACTTATTCGATGAATCAATACTATTTTTAGGCAAAGACGAAAACCAAGCTTTAGCACGATCTCTAAGTGAAAAAGGAAATAGCTTCAATTTAACAATATCGTTATCCACATATTTCTTCTTTTGCATATCACACAAACCAATGAAGCTATTTAGATGGGTAGCGGCATCTTCACTAGAAGGCCGGAAAACAGATCTTTCATGACAAGATTCAGCAAAGCAATATTAATTTCACAAGATTCAACATCGGTAAGAGGAGCAATCAGAGTCCTAATAAAATCATTGTTGTTGGTATTGGTAAAGTCACACAATTTAGTGTTATCTTGAGCCATCGTGACAAGCAAGCAAACTAACACACAAGCAAACAAAAAGCAAGCGGGCAAAACGAAGCAAATAGAAAAAGAGAGGGAGGATAGAGAGAGAGAGAGGGCGAATAAAACAGCAAGGGTGAAGTGGGGGAGAGGAAAACGAGAGGCAAATGGCAAATAATGTAATGCGGGAGATAAGGATTGTGATGTGTACTTGGTATATTGACTTTTACGTAGACTCCCCGGCAACGGCGTGAGAAATCCTTCTTGCTACCTCTTGAGCACTGCGTTGGTTTTCCCCGAAGAGGAAGGGATGATGCAACAAAGTAGCATAAGTATTTCCCTCAGTTTTTGAGAACCAAGGTATCAATCCAGTAGGAGCCTACGCGCGAGTCCCTCGTACCTGCACAAAACAAATAAATCCTCGCAACCAACGCGATATGGGGTTGTCAATCCCTACACGGCCACTTACGAGAGTGAGATCTGATAGATATGATAAGATAATATTTTTGGTATTTTTATGATAAAGATGCAAAGTAAAATAAAAGCAAAGGAAATTACTAAGTATTGGAAGATTAATATGATGAAGATAGACCCGGGGCCATAGGTTTCACTAGTGGCTTCTCTCAAGAGCATAAGTATTCTACGGTGGGTGAACAAATTATTGTTGAGCAATTGACAGAATTGAGAATAGTTATGAGAATAGATAAGTATGATCATGTATATAGGCATCACGTCCGAGACAAGTAGACCGACTCCTGCCTGCATTTACTACTATTACTCCATGCATCGACCGCTATCTAACATGCATCTAGAGTATTAAGTTAATGAAAACAGAGTAACGCCTTAAGCAAGATGACATGATGTAGAGGCATAAACTCATGCAATATGATGAAAACCCCATCTTGTTATCCTCGATGGCAACAATACAATACGTGCCTTGCTACCCCTACTGTCACTGGGAAAGGACACCGCAAGATTGAACCCAAAGCTAAGCACTTCTCCCATTGCAAGAAATATCAATCTAGTAGGCCAAACAAAACTAATAATTCGAAGAGACTTGCAAAGATAACCAATCATACATAAAAGAATTCAGAGAAGATTCAAATATTCTTCATAGATAGACTTGATCATAAACCCACAATTCACCGGTGTCAACAAACACACCGCAAAAAGAAGATTACATCGAATAGATCTCCACAAGAGAGGGGGAGAACATTGTATTGAGATCCAAAAAGAGAGAAGAAGCCATCTAGCTAATAACTATGGACCCATAGGTCTGAGGTAAACTACTCACACTTCATCGGAGGGGCTATGGTGATGATGTAGAAGCCCTCCGTGATCGATGCCCCCTCCGGCGGAGCTTCGGAACAGGCCCCAAGATGGGATCTCATGGATACAGAAAGTTGCGGCAGTGGAATTAGGGTTTTGGCTCCGTATCTGATCGTTTGGGGGTACGTAGGTATATATAGGAGGAAGGAGTACGTCGGTGGAGCAACAGGTGGCCCACGAGGGTGGAGGGCGCGCCTGGGGAGGGGGAGGGGGGGGGGGTAGGCGCGCCCCCTACCTCGTGGCCTCCTCTTTCGTTTCTTGACGTAGGGTCCAAGTCTCCCGGGTCTTGTTCGTTGAGAAAATCACGTTCCCGAAGGTTTCATTCCGTTTGGACTCCGTTTGATATTCCTTTTCTTCGAAACCCTAAAATAGGCAAAAACAACAATTTTGGGCTGAGCCTCCGGTTAATAGGTTAGTCCCAAAAATAATATAAAAGTGGATAATAAAGCCCAATAATGTCCAAAATAGTAGATAATATAGCATGGAGCAATCAAAAATTATAGATACATTGGAGACATATCAGTTACCCAAATACATGATAAAACCTTTGAATAATTTGCATCCTCCATATTTGTTGATCTTGGGTGGTTCTCTATATGAGGACCTGTGATTTTTCCATAGCTTCAAAACGAGCCCAAGATCATCAAAATCGGAGTCCGAATGTGAAAGTTATGCATGTTTTAGTTTTGGGGTTCCTGCTGTTTTTTTAATAGATGGAGATCCGGGTCTCGGCCGGATGTCCGGGCTTCCGAGTCGCCCCGGATGTCCGGGATCCTCCTAGAAATCTGGCCCGCAAATTCCAGAACCTGTTTCAAAATGTTGGTTGGCCTGCCGGATGTCCGGCACTTGCCCGGATGTCCGGGACCCCAATTTTGGCCATATGTCCGGGCCTTGGCCAGATGTCCGGGGCCTGTACTCCGGCCTTTGTTTTTCACATGCGTGTGTGTGCTTTTCTCAGCCGCCGGATGCCCGGCCCTTGCCCGGATGTCCGGCCCGGCGCTGTCACTTACTCACAAACGACTAGTTTTCTAGACCTTCTATAAATACCCCTCTACTAATCCGGTAGAGGGTTGACCACTTCATCCCAAATCGCCGCAAGAACACAAGTGGCTCCCTCTCACTTCTCCAACACCAAATCATAGATCCCGGAGTGATTCGTGAGAGTTCTTGAGATTTTTTCCAATCAAGTGATAGATCCACTCCCTCCCCCTCTCTTGACCAAAGGAATTCGTGATTTGAGCAAGTCTTGAGCATTTTGCCTTTGTTCTTGTTACTCTTGGAGGTTGGAGACTCCTAGGCCGTAGGAGTGCTCCGGTGAGGAAGCAACTTGTGATTTGTCCCTCGGAAAGTTTGTGAAGGTTTGGAGGCCGCCTCAAGGTCTACCACTAGTGGTTGAGAATCGCCTTCGTGGTGATATCTCAAGGAGAATAGGGTGAGCTTTAGTGGCATTGGTGCGACTTCGTGGTAATATCCACCTCTCTAATGGTGACTAGCTTCCCTCCAAGGAAGTGAACATCTGGATACATCCTCGTCTTCATGACTTTGGTTATCCCTAACCCTAACTCCTTACTTATGGTTTACTTTGGTCACTTGATTGTGCACTCACTATATCTTGTTGTCCTCATTAGATTGTGTTGGCCATTCCCTTGAAGAGATTATTTAGGCCTACACTTTATATTCGCAATTCATACTTTCTACTATTGTTGTATCTTAGGCTTAGTGTGAATTGCTAGCCTGTAATATTCATTTCCATATCTTGTGACATAACTTGTGTAAGCTTGTAGTGCTTACTTGAGTTTGCTTGTATCATTCAATTCCATATATTGTGATACAATTTGTGTAAGCTTGTATCGCTTAATTGTGGTTGTGTGTATTATTCATTTCCGTATCTCGTGATATACATTGAGTAAGTTTGTGTGACTTACTTGTGCTTACTCATATCCTCATTGTTCTCATCTTGTTTAGCCTAAGTTGTTGGTGCACTTAGTGAGCCTAGTATATTTAGGATTTCTGCTTGAAAAGTATCCACTTAGTTTATTTCCGCATTAGGATATAGACAAATCCGTAAAAGATTTTAAAAAGCCTATTCACCCCCTCTAGGCGACATCATGGTCCTTTCAGAGGCTTGATAAACAAGTGGTAAGTAGCGCGACATAGCGATAGCATCGAGACAACTAGGAAAGCAAAGATAGTAGTGGTATCCAGGGTAACGGTCATCTTGCCTGAGATCCCGCTAGGAAGAAGACCGAGTCCATGAAGAATACGAACCAACATAGACGACCCAAGCGTAGTCGAACAAATCCTCATGATCACAACGAAACATGAACTATTGAGAAGAAGCACAACTGGAAAGAAGCAAACAACATGGTAAACACATAACACATAAACAAGGCATGATGTTCAACCAAGTATGATGCATGACAAGGCTACATGATTCTACTCATGGCAAGATGATGCATACAAGAACATCACATCAAAGCAAGTTTAAATGAGGCTGGAAACAACATATAACAATTCCGGTAAGTCCTCATATGCAAATTTCGAAATTGGCCCAGATCTGAATAACACATTAAGTTAGAGTTGTTAAACAACAAGTTAATATGCACCATGATGATCTACACATTTTTCTAGTTAAGTTACATATAAAGTTTATTTAATTCGGAGCTACGGCCTAGAAGATATGAGCAAAACAAGTTAAACATGGCATTGATGCGAAATGCATTCAAACATCAAGCAAACACACTCAAAACATGGATGCAACATGGTATGATGAAACTACATGCAAAACCAAATAAGTCTCATATAGAGCATGCTCCAAACGGAGCCACGGTTTAACACATACACATGAAGCAAGTTTAAAGGACAAGCTGTCCAAAACAGCTACTAGGCATATTGCAAGCATCAAAACAACATGCTACAATAACAATATTGACACAACCATGACATGCACTTGAAGAACAGGTAACATGCTTCAAATAACATCAAGGTTTAGGTTCATATGCATCAAGATTAAACCAACATGATCAATGCAACAAGCCACTTTATAACACAGATTAAGACTGAAAACAGGGCATACAAGGGAGCAGAAATATCGTGTTGAGATGTTGGAGGCATGAAACAATGATGCTACAGTGCAAGAACATAGCAACCAACAACATGGCATTAAAGTATAGGTTATACATGGAAAAGCATTATTACTAAGAATCTCCACATAACCTCTAGATCAATGGCATTCATCAAGACAAGATTGCAAGTTATAACAGATTCTCAGACTTTGTGAAAAATAGAGTATGGCAAAAAAAACAGATTCATGATGCATACTTTGAGACAACAAAAGTATATGTTATAGGAACATTTCATGGCATCAAAGGGCATGGAAGCATGTACATGTCAAGCACTACAAAACATGACCAACAAGCTACTGCCAAATACCACTAGAACATGTTTAAAACATCATGGAAAGATTGCAAACGATAACAGTTACACAGACTTGGTGAAATTTATTGGATATGGCAGAAACAACGACAAGTAGGCATGTTTGCAAGCTTGTGAAACTAAACTCAAAGCATTTCATGGCATGTGAATATAATCAACAACAAGAAGACATGTTTGTGCAGCTACTCATGGCAAGAACATGGCCATAGGATGCATAGAACACTAGCTATTCACATGGCAAAAATGAACTTACTGATAGCAGGCTGACAGAAATATTATTTAACAATTTTAGAGCATGGTAATGACAAGCTACAACAGGCCATTATTGCAAACAAGGGACCGGATGGATAGGGCATAACAAGTTCTACGAAACATCCTTACTGAGTATCTCCCAAATATGCATGGATTCACTAGTAGCATCAAGTTAACATGGCAACATAATATAGCAAGTTCAGACTTGGCAGAAATGACAGTCACTGAAATCAGCAACAACAAGTACTCTACTTTGCAGGCTTGTGCTAGTCACCACAGGGCATATCATGGCATGGGATAAATACCACAAGCAAGAGGACATAAACATGCACCAAACTCATGTTGACAAGATGCTCATATGATGCATGCATTAAATCACACGAAAATAACAAAAGGGTAGGTCTATCAGTTTTTAGTAGTTAACAGCACATGGCACTTTTGCAACAGATATTAACATGCAAAGATGAAATCTGATATGAATGCAACAACCACCAACATGTATAGCATGAAGAGCAGAACATTTTGACATATCATACACTCAAATCGGATAAACATGCACACAATTATGGCTCTCACAAATATGCAACATGATGATGATACAGAAAAAGACATCTGTTTTTACAGAGGAAACAGTGAGCCCAAAGTAACTAAAATTTGCACGGGCGTTGTTTAGACGGGGATGGGCTGCTCATCTAGTTGGGCTCGGCCCAATCGGTGAGGAGGTCGGGCATGCCGGCGGAGCTGGGCCCCGGGTGGATCGCGGCCCACGGGGCGCCAGAGGCACGTCGTCCTCCTCCCTGATCCCACTGGATCGAGGGAAGGCAGGGGTGGCGGTGGTGGGAACCTGGCGGCTGGGGCGGCGAAGGCGGAGGTTAGGGACGGCGGGAATGGGCAGATCCGCCCTCCCAGCGGCGGATCCGGCTGGCGGCGGCGGAGCTCGTCGAGCTAGGGGCGGCACCATAGCGGGGTTCCTGCAGGGGGGGAGAGCTCAGGGGAGAAGAACAAAGAGAGAGAAAGGCAAGGAAGAGAAGACGAGGTAGGGCGGCTATCTGGCCTGAGAGGTCGCCGGCAGCGGCTCCGGCCTGCGGCGCAGGAGCAACGAGGCTCCGCTGAGCAGGTCGGCAGGAGGAGGCACGTGGGGTACGGGGAGCTCCTGCGCTACGGGCGGCGGCGCGGTGTCAGGCCCAGATGGGCTCGGACGGGCTTGAAGCGGGCTTGGCGGGCCTGCGGCTGGAGGAGGAGGCCAGGGGTGACGTGTGGAGGCTCGGGATTGGCCGGGTGGCCTGGCTGGGTGAGGTGGCACGACCTGATTGGCCAAGGCGCGGCGGCGGCGGCGGCGCCAAGTGGCGAGCGCGGGCTAGCGGCACTGAAAACGAGGAGGCAGTGGGAGGCGGTGGCTGCTGGAGGTTAGGGGAGGCTATGGGCCAGGGTTCCCCAAATTTGGAAGGGAGGGGTGTATATATAGGGTAGGTGCTAGGGTTAGGGGGTTTTGGGGGCTTTCGGAGCCCTCCGATCGCGATCCAACGACTCCGGTCAAAGAGGGGGGTTAGGAGGATTAGTGGGCTAGTTTAGTGGCTGTGTAGAAGGCCTTGGGCTAAGAAGAGAGAGAAGAAGTGCAGCCCGACATGGTTTTCGGAGACCGAAAACGTCCGACGTTTGACAAACTATATTGCGGCTATATGTTTAACGGTTGGGCCATCAAACGGACTCCGAATGCGATGAAACTTGGCAGGCGGCCTACCTACAACATAACAACACCGCACGCCAACTTTCATCCCATTCCGAGAACATTTTTATGCCATTTATAAAAATAATATTTCGGAGGTGCCACGGGCGCGTGCGAGTGTGGTTGGACTCAGAATGGACAATGGAGAGAACTGGGAGACCCGGACGGATGCAAGTTTTGAAAAACATGCAGATGAAATGCACATGATGACATGGCAAAGTGCAACACGCAAGCGAATGACATGGCAACGACGACGAATAACTTGAAAACATCTGGCGCATCGGTCTCGGGGCGTCACACCAACGAGTGGCAGAAGGAAATGACAACCAATTTTTAGCAAGGTTTTCTCTGCAAGCACTGAAATTATCGGTAACAGATAGTTTTATGATAAAATAATTTTGTAACGGGTAACAAGCAACAAGTGTAACAAAGGTGCAGCAAGGTGGCCCAATACTTTTTGTACCAAAGGATAACACTGGACGAACTCTTATATAAAGCAAAGCGCTCCCGAGGACACATGGGAATTGTTGTCAAGTTAGTTTTCATCATGCTCATATGATTCACATTCGTTACTTTGATAATTTGATATGTGGGTGGACCGGTGCTTGGGTGCTGCCCTTATTTGGACAAGCCTCCCACTTATGATTAACCCCTCTCACAAGCATCCACAACTACGAAAGAAGAATTAAGATAAATCTAACCATAGCATGAAACATGTGGATCCAAATGTGATGTAGGGTGGAACCCTATACGGTCGATCTTTCACGAAAGGAGCGGATCCCGCAATGAACATGAAGAACACAAGGGGAAATCACAAAGGGAAACACAAGAGAATCACTCAAACCAACGAGATTAGGTCACACATATGCTAGATCCGAGTACACATAGAGATCACACGGTCCAAATCCAACAAGGGATGATACATAGGGTAACCGGTTCTTCTCCATGAGGAGGTCTTGAGGTCTTCCCATTAGGGGTCTTGAATCCAAGTGGATCTTCTCCGAAGATGTGTCGGTCCCTCGCGGTGGAGTAGATCCGGATGGATGAGCGAGGCTCTATCTCATATATGAGCTATCACAATGCTAACCCTAGAAAGAGGGAGGAGGATTAGTATATATAGTCTAGGGGGGCGAAGGGGTACAAGGGCCTCGACCCTACACTGTGCGCAGACAGGGGAGGCCGAACGTCCGGGCGTCGGGCCGGATGTCCGGGCTTTTGCAAAGGGCCAGATGTCCGGGTTGGCGAGGTTGGTCTTGATGCATTTGGGATGGAGGACACTGGATTTTCGGGCTTGGCCGGATGTTCAGGCTGAGGCCAGACATCCGGGGCCTGTAGGTTCTTGGCAGCTGTCGTGCTGGATGCTCCAGGGGCCGGATGTCCGGGGTCATGACCGGATGTCCGGGTCCTGGAAGCTGCTCTTGACTCCTTCCGTTGGTTCTCTTCATCCCTGAACTTGGGGACGTGTCCGTCTTCACGTGCATCTTCGGGAGGGTCCTCTTGGTACCTAATCATGCACAACATTCTGGACTTAGGTAGTAGCCATGTCTCGAGCGGATCATATGTGATATCACTAAGGAAGTCACCTCGGTCTCGAGAGCTCTAGCTCTAGCTCTAGCTCTAGCTCGTGTCATAGGTCCTCTTGGCACTTGGTGAGACGATGGTAGGTCCATGGGGATGACTGTAGGATGCTCCGCATCGTATCCCCTCCCTTGGGAAAGATCCGACCTTAGATTGAAGTCTTCATCACCATGGTAGGGAGAGAGATCTTTGATGTTGAAGATGTCGCTCATGGAGTACTTATCTCTTGGAATGTCGATCTTGTAGGCGTTGTTGTTGTAGCATTCAAGCACCTTGAAGGGTCCATCCGCTCGTGGTATAAGTTCGGACTTGCTTTCATTGGGGAAGCGGTCCTTGCGAAGGTGTAACCACACAAGATCTCCAATGTTGAATACTGTGGGGGTGCTTGTTGATGTTGAGTTTGGTCGCAAGTTGTTGTACTTGGCGCTCGATGGTGTGCCTTGTATCTTCATGCATCTTCTTGAGGTAGTTGACTCAGGCACTCGCGTCCATGTTTGTGCGCTCTTGTAGTGGTAGGGGAAGAATGTCCAATGGGGACAATGGGTTGAAACCGTAGACGACCTCGAAGGGGGACTTGCTGGTAGTCGAATGTCTTGCGCGGTTGTAGGCATACTCAACGATGGGTAGGCACTCCTCCCAGTCCTTGATGTTCTTATTTATCAACACACGCAGGAGAGTAGAGAGCGTCCGGTTCGTGACCTCCGTTTGACCGTCGGTTTGAGGATGGTATACCGAAGAGAACAAGAGCTTGATTCCGAGCTTGGCGCATAAGGTCTTCCAAAAGTAGCTTAGGAACTTGACGTCGCGGTCCGAGACAATCGTCTTTGGCACTCCATGTAGGCGCAAGATTTCCCTACAAAAAAGATTTGCAACATGTGAAGCATCGTCTATCTTGTTGCATGGTATGAAATGTGCCATTTTAGAGAATCGGTCCACAACAACAAACACAGAATCCTTTCCATTTCTAGTTCTAGGCAAACCAAGGACAAAATCCATGCTAATATCTTCCCATGGGTGATATGGAATTGGAAGAGGCATATAAAGTCCATGAGATTGAGCTTTACACTTAGCTTTGCGACATGTAGAACATCGGTTGGTGAAGCGTGAGACGTTGCGGAACATCTTGGGACAAAAATAGTTCTTGGAGAGCGTAGAAAATGCCTTGTCGCGTCCAAAGTGTCCCATTATTCCTCCTCCATGAGATTCTTGCAAAAGTAACAAACGAAGAGAAGACTCAGGGATGATTAGTTTGTTAGCTCTCATAAGATAATCATCTTTGATGTCATAGCGTTCCCAAGATGTATGCGTCAAACATTTGGCATATGGAATAGAAAAAGTAGGATCATGCACATACAAGTCTTTTATGTGCTCAAAGCCAATGACATTCAATTCAAGTTTGGTGACAAGCACGCATATGGGGAAAGAGCATCCGCCACAACGTTTTCCTTACCTTTAATGTACTTCATGACATAAGGAAATGACTCAATGAACTAACTCCATTTAGCATGGCGCTTGTTCAACTTAGTTTGAAGCTTAAGGTATTTAAGCATTTCATGGTCGGTATGGATGACAAATTCATGAGGGCGAAGATAATGTTCCCATTCATGCTAAACTCGCACTAAAGCATATAGCTCTTTGTCATAGATGGGGTAATTGAGTTGCACTCTGGAAAGTTTCGCACTAAAGTAAGCTATGGGGCACTTCTCTTGCGCTAACACACTTCCTATGCCATTACCACTAGCATCGCAATGAATTTCAAATGGTTTGTCAAAGTTGGGTAATGCAAGCACGGGAGCATGAGTAAGCAAATTCTTAAGCTCATTAAATGCGCTATCTTGAGATGGTCCCCAAACAAAGGGTGCATTCTTCTTACTCAAAGCATGTAAAGGAGAAGCAATGGTTCTAACATCCTTAACAAATCTACAGTAGGAACCGGCTAAACCAAGGAAGCTACGCACTTGTTGCAAGTTGGTTGGTTAGCATTGATCTTAGATTCATCTACATGAACACCCTTAGAAGACATAACAAAACCCAAGAAAACAAGCTTATCAACACCAAAAAGGCATTTGTCCATATTAGCATAAAGGCACTCTTTCCTAAGGGTTTGCAACACGGTTCTAAGATGGGTGACATGGTCTTTGCGAGTTTTGCTAAACACAAGAATATCGTCAAAATAGACCACAATAAATACACCAATATAGGGCCTAAGAACAAAGTGCATGACTCGCATGAAAGTACCGGGTGCTTCGGATAAACCCATTGGCATAACAAGCCATTCATATAAGCCAAATTTGGTCTTAAATGCAGTTTTCTATTCATCACCTTCTTGGATGCGTATTTGATAGTAGCCACTTTTAAGATCAATTTTTGAGAAAATGGTGGCTCCGCTAAGCTCGTCTAGCATATCATCTAGGCGTGGAATGGGGTAACGATAATGCACGGTAATAGCATTGATAGGACGACAATTGGAACACATGAGATATGTACCATCTTTCTTGGAAACAAGGATTACCAGTACGACACAAGGGCTCAAACTTTCTCGAACATGGCCGTTGTTGATGAGTTGTTGTGCTTACTGTTGGATCTCCTTAGTTTCCTCGGGGTTGACGCGGTAGGGAGCCTTGTTAGGAAGGGGTGCTTCGGGGATGAGGTCGATTTGGTGTTTGATGCCTCATAGTGGGGGTAGACCCGGAGGTAGATCGTCTGGGAAAACGTCTTGGAATTCCTGCAATAGATAAGATAACACTAAAGGAAGATTGTGAGAGGTGTTAGCTTTTGGTGCCTCATCCTTTCACGAAAGGATATAGTGCATGACACTTGATGGGTTCTCACACACTTCTCTTATCTCACTTTTGGTGGCAAATAGGACTATATTTTTATTTTCGCTCATCATGGAGGCACTCAATTTGGGCTTGTGGCGCGCACTCTCTTTTTGGTGGTTCGCTCTCTCACTATTGTTTCCATGATGGGTGGCTTGCTTATCGGCGATCACTTGGCTTGGATACATAGGTCGAAGCACGTACTCCTTTCCTTTCATCTTGAAGCTATAGTGATTCGCTCGGCCGTTGTGGATGACACCCCGATCAAATTGCCATGGTCGCCCAAGAAGAAGGTGGCAAATGGACATTGGAACGACATCACACTCCAAAGTGTCTTTGTAAGGTCCGATCTTGAAGGAAACTTGTACCCTATGCTCGACTTGGATAGTGCCAGAGTCGCTTAGTCATTGAACTTTGTAGGGGTGTGGGTGCTTCATCTTGACCAATTGGAGTTTGGAGCAAATTTCTTCATTTTCCAAGTTATGGCAACTCCCTCCATCGATGATGACCTTCACGGACTTTCCATTGATGCCGGCCTTGGTATGGAAGATATGGCATCTTTGGTCGTCTTCTTGTTAATGTTCAAATGTCAAGACCTTGGAGACAACAAGAGTGGGGCCTGAATCTTCGTCACAAAAGCCTTGATCATCTTCATCTTCGTTCACTTGCCGGTGCATGGACACTTTCTCAATGGCGAGACAACAAGAGCGGGGCCTGAATCTTTGTCACAAAAGCCTTGATCATCTTCATCTTCGTTCACTTGCCGGTGCATGGACACTTTCTCAATGGCTTCCATTTCTCCTTCACTCATGGAGTCATATGTACCATCGTCATTGAAGATCATGGTGCGTTTGTTGGTACACTCGAAAGACTTGTGGCCTCGGACATCGCATGTGAAGCATTTGAAGGAACTTGTCTTGATGGTCTCATCGGTTGGGGTAGAGGATGATGAAGCTCTCAGCTTGAAGTTGCTTGTTGTAGGAGGACGACTTGAAGTTGTCGAAGTTTTCTTGTAACTTGACTTGTCGCCGTTGCTTGTAGATGGCTTGGTTGAGGTAGAAGGTGTTGGAGTCGTTGAAGCTTGGGTGTAGGACAAGCCGTGGCTCTTGGAAGAGTACTTGGCATACTTGAAGTCATCTTGCCCTTGATGTTCCGCCTTGTTAGCTTGATGCACTAGCTCGATGAGGTTCGAGTATGGTTGGAGGTCGGTGATCTTCTTGATAGGATGATTGAGCCCATTCAAGAAACATGCCATAGTTTGCTATCATCTTCCGTGACATTGGCTTGTATCAAGGCAATCTCCATTTCCTTGTAGTATTCTTCAACGCTCTTGTTTCCTTGCTTGAGGAGTTGGAGTTTCTTGAAGAGGTCATGGTTGTAGTAGGTTGGCATGAAACATGCTCTCATGACATCCTTCATTTGCGCCCAAGTTGTGATGGGTGGTTCACCTCTTGCCTCTAGGCGCTCAATGACTTGTTCCCACCAAATGAGGACGTAGTCTTGGAACTCAAGGGATGCCATCACAATCTTCTTCTCTTCCTCATAGTTGTGCAAGCGGAAGATTTTGTCAACCTTCAATGCCCATCCACACTAATACCAAAATGGGTTTTTTGATTGGAGGAATTCCCTCTTTTTTAATCCTTTTCTACTTTTTCTTTTCTATATGTCTAACCCACGAGCTTTCTTACTCCTTTTTTTCTTTCTTTAGAGTTTTCTATATGCACAATTTCTCGATGTTTCAATGAGAATTTCTTGACTTAAAGGTACTCTTCGGGATCATTGCTTCCATTGAACTTGGGCATGGTGGACTTTAGCTTGCCGTAGCATTGCTCTTCATTGTGCTAGGGTCAGGGATGATGACGTCCTTGAGGAGGAGGATTGTCTCCCTCAACTTGCTCTTATCTTGGAGGATTTCCATTGTCTTCTTGCTCTTGGTGAACTTGAGGTGCTTGTCGAGCTTGTGGAGGAGCTTGAGGAACTTGACGATGCAACCTTGATTGAAAAATCCTCTCTTGAAATTCTTCGTGAAGCACTTCTTGGTGCTCATGATTTTCCCGGTTGCATGTTGCTACGGTTCAACTTGAATCTCGAAGGGCATGTTGCACCTCAAGTGCTTGAGCTTCTCGCAGTTGTTGTTCTTGACATTGTGCCTCGACATGTTGTTCATCTTGGTGTTGTCACGCTCGCTCTTCCTCTTCTTCTTGGCGCTGGCTTTGCCATTCTCGTGCTTGCGCAAAAGTAGCTTGGTTTTGATGGTGTCGTTGCTCTTGAGAGTCATTGTCTTGTAGAGGATTGCGGTTTGCTTGACGGTCTTGGCGCGCGACACGTTGAATAGTATTTGATGTCGGAGTACTTGAGCCGGAGATGGTGTCGTCGGAGTGTCGACTTGAGTGGCTCCGTCTTGAGTAGGACTAAGTGGAAGAAGAGCGGTTGAGCAACAAAGCACGAATCTCGTCCATTCTTGCGTCATTCTCTTGTTTGTGGTCGTCGAGCTTGTTGTCGAAGTAGTCTCTTGTATGTTTCTCGGAGTGTCGCAAGTCGGTGGCGAGGTTGTTGATGCATTAGTTCATTTCTTGTTGTTCTTGATGCAAAGCTCGTTGTGCAATGTGCACCAAAGAGGCGGCTCTTTGTGACGTAGGAGGACATGTCGTCGTCTTGCTCGATGAAGAGTGGGTTGGTAGAAGTACTTGGCCTATCCATCATTCCAAGGAAATATGTGAGGGTGAGAAAGAGAAGAACTTATACCAAATGTACCTTGACTGATGTTGAAGATGGATCAATGATCACTCAAATGTGGAACAAGGAAATAGCACAATTGGTACCAATTGTTGTCGGCTTCTCACACCTACACAAGTAAAAGCTTATAGTGGAGCTCGGTTAGGATGGTGGCACAAAATTTGATGCAATTGTTAGTGAGCTTCAACAATGTTGGAAAAGATTCACAAATTTGTAAATGCAACAAGTAGACCAATAGCAAAGTATGGTACGCAGAAACACACACACAAATAGATAAATGGGGTCGTGCAACCAAGGAATGAGCCAAAATGTGGAATCCACGAAAATTCTCTTGTTGCACAACACTAGAGATACGCTAGCACGATTGCACAATAGGAAGATACGAAGACTTGTGCACAACCTACTAAGCAAAAATGCAACAAATTATATCCCAAGTATGCTATATGTATGGTATTCCGATGATATGATCCAAGATAATCGAGTATGAGAATCTTAATGTGGTATGATGCTATGGTTCTTGCTTAAAAGCTCTTTGCTTATCTTTTCCTTTTGCCTAAAATCTTGTTTGGCTCGTTCACTTTTGAGCTCTTTATCATGCAAAACTTCACGAACCAAGATAGCAATTGTGTATGCGATGAAAACTTTGTGACACAAAAGATGATACCAAGATATGTACCAAGATGATATGGTAAGTATGCAATGTGAAGTATGATCACTAATGTGCATAAGTGACATTGCCGGCAATACTAAAGGTTATTCTCGATGGGTAAGATACGCAAAATTGGGCTATGGTGGTTATCAATGTAATGGCAAGAATGTATAATGATGGGATATCATGATACCAAGATGATGTTATCGTTCTTTCTTACGGTATGGTGTCAAAATGGTGGAGTGGTCATTGTTGTTGACGATTCTGTGGTGAAGATGAGCGGCGGTGATGTTGATGTTGAACCGTACCTAAATAGCCAAAACACAATAGGAAACAGAACCACAACTCAAATTCTCAAAGCAAAACGTGACAAAATTGTCGAAGTTGATAGCGGTTAAGCGATCGTGGTGTTTGAGGGAAATGGTGGTGCTATGTGGAAGTGATCGTGGTATGCGGAAGTGAATGTGGGCACCAGAGCAAAATTTGGCGAAAGTTAGGTGAGAAATGGGGCGGTGGATGGAGATGTTTCTGTCAGGGGCCGGATGTCCAGGCTAGATGGGCCGGATGTTCGTGGGTCGGGCCGGATGTCTGGGCCCTGGATCCGTGGATGAACTTGATGAACTCGTGGGGAATTTGAAATTCTAGGTTAAAATTTGAGAGATTTTGTGGATGGAAAGTGGGGAAAAGAAGGGGGAAAGCTAGATCTACTTGCAACACACAAAATCCGCGGATCAAATCCAACAAAACTGCATCACACCAACAAATCACAAAAAAATTTGGGGGCTATTTTTGTGGGGAATTTTCGAATTTGGGACAAAATTAACAAAACAAGGCTAGAAAACAAAGAGGGGAGGCTCCAAAATCGTGATCAACATGGCTCATGATACCAAGATGATGTAGGGTGGAACCCTATACGGCCGATCTTTCACAAAAGGAGCGGATCCTGCGATGAACACGAAGAACACAAGGGGAAATCATGAAGGGAAACATAAGAGAATCACTCAAACCAACGAGATTAGGTCACACATATGCTAGATCTGAGTACACATAGAGATCACACGGTCCAATCCAACAAGGGATGATACATAGGGTAACCAGTTCTTCTCCATGAGGAGGTCTTGAGGTCTTCCCGTTAGGGGTGTTGAATCCAAGTGGATCTTCTTTGAAGAGGTGTCGGTCCCTCGTGGTGGAGTAGATCCAGATGGATGAGAGAGGCTCTATCTCACATATGAGCTATCACAACGCTAACCCTAGAAAGAGGGAGGAGGATGAGTATATATAGTCTAGGGGGCGAAGCGGTACAAGGGCCTCGGCCCTACACTATGCACAGACAAGGGAGGCCAGACGTCCTGGCGTCGGGCCGGATGTCCGGGCTTTCGCGAAGGGCCATATGTCCGGGATGGGGGTGGGGCGGATGTCCGGGCTAGCGAGGTTGGTCTTGATGAATTCGGGATGGAGGACGCCGGATTTTCGGGCTTGGCTGGATGGCCGGGCTGAGGCCGGATGTCCGAGGTTTGTAGGTTCTTGGCGGCTGTCGTGGTGGATGCTCCAGGGGCCGGATGTCTGGGGTCATGGCCGGATGTCCGGGTCCTGGAAGCTGCTCTTGACTCCTTCCATTGGTTCTTTTCATCTATGAACTTGGGGACTTGTCCGTCTTCACGTGCATCTTTGGGAGGGTCCTCTTGGTACCTAATCATGCACAACATTCCGGACTTAGGTAGTAGCCATGTCTCGAGCGAATCATATGTGATATCACTAAGGAAGGAAGTCACCAGTGTCTCGAGAGCTCTAGCTTGTGTCATAGGTCCTCTTGGCACCTGGTGAGACGATGGTAGGTCCATGGGGATGACCGTAGGATGCTCCACATCAAAATTAGCCCCTTACGAAGCAACGTATAAACTAGGGTTTAAGATTCTGTCACTCTAGCAACCCATCATCTACTTATTACTTCCCAATTCCTTTCCCTAGGCCCAAATCATTGTGAAGTCTCATGTAATCGACGTTCACATAACACCATTAGAGGAAAGACAACATACATCTCATCAAAATATCGAACGAATACCAAATTCACATGATTACTTATAATAAGACTTCTCCCATGTCCTCAGGAACAAATGTAAGTACTCACAAAGCATAGTCATGTTCATAGTCACAGGGGTATTGAATATCATTAAGGATCTGAACATATGATCTTCCACCAAATAAACCAACTAGCATCAACTACAAGGAGAATCAACACTACTAGCAACCCACATGTACCAATCTGAGATTTTGAGACAATGATCTTGTACAAGAGATGAACTAGGGTTTGAGAGGAGATGTTGCTGGTGAACATGTTGATGGAGATTGACCCCCTCTCGATGAGAGGATCGTTGGTGATGAAGATGGCTTCGATTTCCCCCTCCCGGATGGAAGTTTCCCCGGTAGAACAGCTCCGCCGGAGCCCTAGATTGCTTCTGCTCAGGTTCCACCTCGAGACGGTGGTGCTTCCCCCTGAAAGCTTCCTTACGTTTTTAGAAGTAAAAACCCTTCATATAGCAGAAGATGGACACCAGGGACCTGCCAGGGGCCCCACAGGCCCTAGGGGCGCGCCCAGGGGGTAGGGCGCCCTAGGCTTGTGGCCACTTGGTGGGTCCCCCTCTGTTATTTCTTCACCCAATATTTTGTATATATTCCAAAATAATTCTTCGTAAATTTTCAGGACTTTTGGATTTGTGCAAAATAGGTCTCTCCAATTTGCTCCTTTCTGGTCTAGAATTCCAAATACCGGCATTCTCTCTCTTCACGTAAATCTTGTAAAATAAGAGAGAAAAGGCATAAATATTGTACCATAATTTGTAACAACAACACATAATGCAATAAATATCAATATAAAAGCATGATGCAAAATGGACGTATCAACTCCCCCAAGCTTATACCTCGCTTGTCCTCAAGCGAAAAACCGAAATTGATAAAACATGTTTAGAGATAGAAGTGTCGATAAAATAAAATACGGACATGAGGGCATCATGATCATCTTTAGAACAACAACATATATTTTCATATAATTTCTTATGCTAAAGTGACAATTCATTCACAAGGTAAAGTATGAAACAAAAACTTCATTGAAAACTAACAAACTATGATCTCAATCACTGAAGCAATTGCAATTTATCATAATATTGGAAAGAGTCAATGTAAGAGCTTTTGTATAGCAAGTCCACATACTCAACCATCTTTTAGTCTTTCATAATTGCTAACACTCACGCGATACTTATGAGATCAAAGCCTCAATCAGACACAAAGAAAGATAGGGGCTTATAGTTTCGCCTCCTGACCTTTTACCTCGAGGGTAATGTCAACAATAATACTTTATGATAACCTACATCCGAGTGGGTATATACATCTGAATCTTTCCCTAACATATATTGCTTGCCAAAAAGAAAAAGTATAAAAAGGAAAGGTGAAGTTCACCATGACTCTTGTATAAGGGTAGAAGGTAAAAGTAAAAGATAAGCCGTTCGCAGAGGGAAGCAGAGGTTGTCATGCGCTTTTATGGTTGGATGCACAAAATCTTAATGCAAAAGAACGTCACTTTATATTGCCGCTTGTGATAAAGAACTTCATTATGCAGTCCATCGCCTTTATTTCTTCCATATCACAAGTTCGTATAAAGCTTATTTTCTTCACACTAAAAGATCATACATATTTAGAGAGCAATTTTTGCTTGCACCGATGACAACTTACTTGAAGGATCTTACTCAATCCATAGGTAAATATAGTGGACTCTCATGGCAAAACTGGTTTAAGGGATGTTTGGATGCACAAGTAGTATCTCTACTTGGAGCAAAAGATTTGGCTAACATAGGAGGGGAAGCAAGCTCAACATGTTGGAGGATCCATGAAAATAACTTCTATTCGGATATAACAAAACATAACCTATTATGTTGTCTTCCTTGTCCAACATCAACTTTTTAGCATGTAATATTTTAATGAGTGCTCACAATCACAAAAGATGTCCAAGATAATATATCTATATGTGAAACCCCTCTTTCTTTATTACTTCCTATTAATTGCAACAATGACCAAAACTATGTTTGTCAACTCCCAACAAATTTTATTCATCATACTTCTTATATGTGAAGTCATCACCCTCCATAAGATCATTATATAATATTTTTATTTCTTTTATTATTTTTCTTTTTCTCAAGGTCAAAGTAAGAAATCAATGCCCTCAATTCAAAACTACTCTTTATTATATAACTCATAGACTCGATTACATAGATGGAACACAAAGAAAAACTCAAAGACTAAATCATACTAAAACCATTTATTCTACTAGATCAATATGTAACCAAAAGGACCGAACTAAGAAAACGGCAAAGGTAAAGATGTGATGGTGATATGTTATCGGGACACCTCCCCCAGGCTTGGCACAAGCCAAGGGGAGTGCCCATACCCATGTACTCAATTTTCCTTCTTCGGAGGTGATGGTGGTGAAGTAGTTGATGATGATGTGGGCTTATCCTTCATCTTCCAGGGCATAGGCTCACCATCATAGAAAGATGAATGAGTCTCCGGAATCCTCAAATCTGCAGCCAAACTCATCCTCTTAAATCTATATTCATACTCACAGTTCTAGTTTTGTAGGTCATAGATCTGGGCTTGGAGATGCTCTATTTTCTCATGACGCTTGTAGATGGCCTTTCCAATATCGCTAGTGTCCAGCTTGTGGTCACGAGTGAATTCCGTGATCATGGAGTGATTGGCACCGAGTCTGCGTTCCACCATCCCTTGGCACTTGAAGACTTGTTGCTCCATTGCTTCGAGCCTTGTCTCCACGCTTCTGGTCCTCTTTGGCCCTTGAACATCGTGGATGTGCAACACCCCCTCACCCATCTCAATGGTTTGAGGATGTTGCAGCACCTCTGCAAGGTAGAGGTTGATGACTGAGGGAGTCCTGGACTAAGGGGTCCTTGGTTGTCTGGCCTGTTAGCCATGGGCCAGACTGATGGGCTGTGAAGATACGAAGACCAAAGACTGCACCCGTGTCCGGATGGGACTCTCCTTGGCGTGGAAGGCAAGCTTGACGACCGGATATGTAGATTCCCTTCTTTGTAACCGACCTTGTGTAACCCTAGATCCTCCCAGTGTCTATATAAACCGGAGGACTTAGTCCATATAGGAGACTCATTATCATAGCCATACAAGCTAGACCTCTAGGGTTTAGCCATTACGATCTCGAGGTAGATCAACTCTTGTAATACTCATATTCATCAATATCAATCAAGCAGGATGTAGGGTATTACCTCCATAGAGAGGGCCTGAACCTGGGTAAACATCGTGTCCCTTGTCTCCTGTTACCATCGACCTTAGACGCACAGTTCGGGACCCCCTACCCGAGATCCGCCGGTTTTGACACTGACATTGGTGCTTTCATTGAGAGTTCCACTGTGCTGTCGCCAAAAGGTTTGATGGTCCCTTCAATCGTCCATAATGATGCTGTTCAAGTAGAAACTTTCCTCCCCGGATAGATCTTCGTGTTCGGCGGCTTCGCACCAGGGCCAATTCGCTTGGCCATCTAGAGCAGATCGAAAGATACACCCCTGGCCATCAGGTCAGATTTGGGAGCTTGAACTACATTGCAAACAACCATGGAGACTTGATCTTTGCGGATTTGAGACCGCGGTAGCCGCTCTCAGTCGCCTCGATGATCATGACCTAAATCTGTCATTAGGACGCATCCAAGAGATTGCTCCTGTAACCGCTCTGGCCCTAGATCCGGAGCAAGCTGCGCCACCCAAGGACGGGAGGATCAACCCCACCACGGAGGCCACAGATTCCACGGTGTTGGAGCCGCATATAGACTTAACCTCTCACGACGTCTCTGTCAGCGGAACTCCGGACTCGTCCCCGGCCGTAAGTTTCGAACCACGTGAGGCCACGGACGCCGAGCTTGATCGTTCATCGATCTTCGAATTCAGCGCCGCAGACATCTTCTAGCGCTCGCCTTTGGGTGATGTGCTAAACTTGTTAAAAACATGTCCTTGACAGAGGACTCACAGCCGAACTATACCCGGCTCGAACTAGGGGCTGACGGTGGAGAATTTTGCTTCCCACCCGCCACCCACTTCATAGCCACGGTCGAGGATTTGACCGACGAACTTGACTCTGACTCCGAGGACATTGACGTTATGGACGACGATGCCAGAGAAGAAGAGGTCCAGAACCCGTCGTTCACCGGACGCTGGATGGCCACTTCCTCGTGTGATGTATACATGGTGGATGCACCAAAGGAGAACAACAGCGAGGACAAGGAAGATCCAGCTGAGGATAAACCTATTGAAATACAGGCCAAACGCCAGCGTCAGCGGTGCCACTCTAAGTCACGCCACAGCAAAGACAGTAGTACCAGCACAGGAGAAGACAACACTCCAGAAGGTGCCGAAGACAATGAAGACCCCGTCGATACAGCTAATGAACAAGATGAACGGGAAGGCGGGTAGGTTAGCCCTGGTAAACAGTCCACACACGAAGATTCGGAGGATGATAACTACCTTCCGCTCTCCGAGGACGAGGTGAGCCTCGACATCGAGGATTTCATCGTGCATGAGGAACCTCTTGAGCAGGAGCGCTTCAAGCGCCAGCTAATTGCCACTGCAAGGAGCTTGAAAAATAAGCAGCAGCAGCTTCAAGCTGACCAAGATCTGCTCAATTGTAAATGGACCGATGTCCGAGCAGCCACGGCCTCAAGCGCCCAACCAAAAGCTACCCAAAGCGCAAACTGCTACCTCAGTTTGATGAGGAGGTGCCGAACTACATACCTCCATCGCACAATGTGGCGGACCGACCACCACGTGGTCGAGACAAAATGACAACTCACGCCGAACACCAGCCAGCCACGCCTCAGCGCACAGGTAGAGGTAAATTAGCCCATGGGCATACATATGACCTCCGGCAAACCCTGAACAATAAACTAGGACACACTAGATCAATCTACAGATCACGAGGGCGTGCCTCGACACGCGACGACGGCCACCTATTCGGACGTGACAAACTTAGTCACGCGCGGGCCAAAAACCGCACACGGACTCCATCCGAGCTACGTCGCGATACAGCCCGATATAGAGGCACCGCAGACCCTCATTGCTTCACTGATGAGGTCTTGGATCATGAATTCCCGCACCATCAACTTCGAAGACATTGATCTCCAAGAAGACCTTTCTTATCGTGAGCACCCAATTGCTATTCTTGAAGTAACTGAGCGCAAGACTCGCAACAAATCAATCAAATTCCTCAAAGTCAAGTGGTCACATCATTCCAACCGTGAAGCCACCTGGGAACGCGAGGATCACCTCCGTTCTGAGTACCCGGCGTTTTTCCAGTCCTAGATCTCGGGACGAGATCCTTTCGTAGTGGTGGAGTGTTGTAACACCCCGGATGTAATTTACCTTATCTGTACTCCAACTCTTGCCGTTTCCGGCACTAAGTTATTTCATTTTGTCATTGTCGGGTTTTTGTCTCCGTGTGTTTTGCCTTTTTCATGCATCTCATATCATGTCATCATGTGCATTGCATTGCATACGTGTTCGTCTCATGCATCCGAGCATTTTCCCCGTTGTCCGTTTTGCATTCCAGCGCTCCTATGTCCTCCGGTGGTCCTTTCTACCTCTTTTCATGTGTGGGGGTTAAACATTTCCGGATTGGACCGAGACTTGCCATGCGGCCTTGGTTTACTACCGGTAGACTGCCTGTCAAGTTTCATACCATTTGGACTTCGTTTGATACTCCAACGGTTAACCGAGGGACCGAGAAGGCCTCATTTGTGTTGCAGCCCAACACCCTTCCAATTTGGCCCAAAACCCACCAAAAACCCTTCCATCATCTAGAGCGTTCGATCACGATCGCGTGGCCGAAAACCGTGCTCAATTTGGAGCCTCCTAGCTCCTCCTACCTATAAAACTAGGTCTCCCCCGAAATTTTCGGGTCTGCCCTACCCTAAACCTAGATCCTCCCCCTCTCGCCGCACCGGACACGTCCACTCCACCCCGCCGCCGCCACGTGGCACCACCTGGTTTGTCCCGCTCGGCGCCCACATCACCGAAGCCCGCCGCGGCCCGTGGCCAGCCTGCCCGCGCCCGCGCCGCCGTCGTCCCCTTCCTCGCGCTCCGGCGAGCCAACGCCCCGCGCCGCCCCGCTCTCCCCGCCGCCTCGCCGGTCGCCGGCCCCGCCGCCTTGTTGACCTCGCCTTTGCCTCCCCGCCGGACCGCGCCTCGTCTCCGGCCGCCGCCGCGCGCAACGCCCAACACTGGCGCCGCCCTACTCCGGCGGGCCTCTCCTTCCTCTTCCTCGAGTTCAGCTCCGGCCACCGCATGCACGACGAACTCCGGCGAACTCGAGCAACTCTGGTGGCTACAGTGCGTGAACAATACCCGGATCCAGATCTGGTCAAATCCCCTCGGTTGACTTCTTCCCCAAACCCTAATTTTTTTGCAAACTTTGGTATGCCGTAAATCTGCATCCGTAGTTCCGATTTGTGCATGTAGCATATAAAACTGTTTGTCTCGACGAGTACATCATTTCATCTCATTGCATCATTTTCATTTGAGCTCATCTTGATGAACGAAATGCTGTTGAAAGAGGGCTATGTGATGAATTATGCAGATCTGTTTCAGCAAAAAGCTATTTGTCATTTTTGCCATGTTTAATGTGTACATGCCATAATCCTGAGCTCTACATGTGTTTTTTATATGCCATGCCATCTTTACAGAGGTGCTTGCCATGTATTTTTGTGATATTTGTGGTGACTAGCACAAGCTTGCAAAGTAGCATAATCGGTAATGCTGATTTCGGGGACTTAGAATTTCTTTAAGTCCTTGTCCTGATTTTGTTGTTATGCCATATGTTCATGTTGTTTCCTAGTGATCCGTGCCTCTTTTGAGGATGATCAGTAAGGATGTTTTGTTAACATTGTGGCGCTCTATCCATCCATGTCTTTATTTGCAATTATGGAGCAGCCTAGCTTGAGTCAATTGAGCTCTACTTTTGCTATAAAATCATCCTGGCAGATTGTTGACATATTTAGCGATTTTGCCGAGGATGTTGCTATTGATCCGTGCATGCTATGTTATTGTTCTTGCCATGTCTAGCTTCTATGCCATGTATTCTTGATGGGTGTATGCTTAGTTTGTCATGCCATGCTCTGTAGTGAGTGCATCGAGCTCGTAAACATGCCTACTCGTTAACTGATTTGCATGCTCCAGTTTTTCACAAAGTCTGAGATCTATTTATGTTTTTGCCATGTTCACATGCTTGCAATTGTATTTTTTGATCCCTTTTGGCTCAAGGTTACTAAGGGACTTTTGTTAAGTGCTTTGAGTAGATTCATGCCATGCCTTGCTTTGCCATGTTAAGTTCCTTTAGCTTGTAGTTTTCATGCTCTAAAGTATGCTTCCTGATGATAAATTCCAGACTTGTGTTAATTTCACTTAGTCTGAAACCTGTTATCATTTGCACTTTTTCCATGCTTGTTTGAACCTGTTAATGGATGAATTAGCCGTAGCTCAGTGTTCATATTTTGTCAAGTATCATGTGTGGATCCCTGCCATGTATTTTGTTGTTATGTTTGGGTGCTGTAGCATATTTATCTTGATGCATTTAGTTGGTCACTTGCTGATTATCATAGACCGGTGTCATATTTGTTTTACTTGCCACTTCCAAACCGTGCATCCGATTCCGGTGATCTTTATATCGATTTCAACCGAAATCACCTCACCTTTCCAGTGGCACTCTTGGATTTCCAAGTTGAGGCCAGGTTCAATCATTCCTTGTCAAATCTTGCATATGCATCGCATACCGCATTCCGCATATCATACCATGTTTGCATCATGTTGTTTGAGCATTGTACGTGGTTGATTATGTTCCGTTTTCTTGTTGTTCTTGTTTGGGTAGAGCCGGGAGACGAGTTCGTGAACGAGGATCCTGTTGAGTTCGCTTACGAGGATCAAGTCAACTCTGACAACTTTGCAGGCAAGATGATCGTACCCTCGAAATCACTTCTATCTTTGCTTGCTAGATGCTCGCTCTTTTGCTATGCCTATGCTACGATGCCTACCACTTACTTATCATGCCTCCCTAATTGCCATGTCAAACCTCTAACCCACCATGTCCTAGCAAACCGTTGTTTGGCTATGTTACCTCTTTGCTCAGCCCCTCTTATAGCGTTGCTAGTTGCAGGTGAAGATTGGAGATCGTTCCTTGTTGGAACATTGTTTATTTTTGGGATATCACTATATTATCTTGTTATCTTAATGCACCTATATACTTGGTAAAGGGTGGAAGGATCAGCCTTTTGCCTAGTGTTTTGTTCCACTCTTGCCGCCCTAGTTTCTGTCATATCGGTGTTATGTTCCCGGATTTTGCGTTCCTTACGCGGTTGGGTTATAATGGGAACCCCTTGACAGTTCGCCTTGAATAAAACTCTTCCAGCAATGCCCAACTTTGGTTTTACCATTCGCCACCTAGCCTCTTTTTCCCTTGGGTTCCGTGGACTCAAGGGTCATCTTTATTTAAACCCCTGGGCCAGTGCTCCTCTGAGTGTTGGTCCAACCTGTCAGCTGCTGGTGGCCACCAGGGGCAACTCTGGGCTGGCCTACCGGAACCTTGGACAATCCGGTGTGCCCTGAGAACGAGATATGTGCAGCTCCTATCAGGATTTGTCGGCACATTCGAGCGGTGTTGCTGGTTTAGTTTTACCATTGTCGAGGATGTCTTGTAACCGGGATGCCGGGTCTGATCGGAATGTCTCGGGAGAAGGGATATCCTTCGTTGACCGTGAGAGCTTGTGATGGGCTAAGTTGGGACTCCCCTGCAGGGATTTGAACTTTTGAAAGCTGTGCCCGCGGTTATGGGCAGATGGGAATTTGTTAATGTCCGGTTGTAGATAACTTGAAACTTAACTTAATTAAAATGAATCAACCGCGTGTGTTACCGTGATGGTCTCTTCTCGGCGAGTCCGGGAAGTGAACACGGTGTTGGAGTAATGCTTGACGTAGGTTGTTCTAGGATCATTTCTTGATCATAGTTGTTCGACCGTGCTTTTGCCTTCTCTTCTCGCTCTCTTTTTCGAACAGGTTAGCCACCATATATGCTAGTCGCTTGCTGCAGCTCCACATCATACCTTGTCTTACCTATAAGCTTAAATAGTCTTGATCGCGAGGGTACGAGATTGCTGAGTCCCCGTGACTCACATATTACTTCCCAAACCAGATGCAGGGACCGATGATACCGTTCCAGACGATGTGCTTGAGCTCAAGTGGGAGTTCGATGAAGACTCTCGCCGTTACTACGTGTCTTTCCCAGATGATCAGTAGTGGTGCCCAGTTGGGGCGATCGGGGACTTTGTCGCATGTGGGGGTTGATCTTTATTTTGGTACCATAGTCGGACCATGAGTGCATTGGATGATTGTAATGTTATTCATGTATCTGTGTGACGTGGCGAGTGTAAGCCAACTATGTACCTTTTCCCCTTTTATCCATTTACATGGGTTGTTGTGAAGATTACCTTACTTGCGGCATTGCTTTCAATGCGGTTATGCCTCTAAGTCGTGCTTTGACACGTAGGAGATATAGCCGCATCGAGGGCGTTACAAGTTGGTAATCAGAGCCTTCCCCGACCTTAGGAGCCCCCTGCTTCATCGAATCGTTGGCGTTGTTGAGTCTAGAAAAATGTTTTGAGTCATTTAGGATTATATATACCGGAGAGTTTATAGGAATTCTTTTTACTCCCCAGTCCCTTCATCGCTCTAGTGAGGCATCCTTACGTAGAGTTTTGACTCTTCTCTTGTCAAATTTCACTAATTTTTTTTAGGATTACACGGGTATCTTGGAATCGTTCCGATCGATTTGCAACGAGAACATTGTTCTTGGTGCCTCCTGTCATTTAGGGGTTGTGACAGTGTCCCGGGGAGTTGAGCTCCGAGGTGTTGTCGTCACAATTTTAGCGTTGAGATTCTGGAATACCTGAGTTTCGCCGACATCGAAAATCTCTTTTATGCAGTTGTTGGTGAGATAACCTCGATGCCACCCAGTACTGGGGTGGGAGTTCGGGAGTATTGCCATAACTCGTATAACGAATGCTTTTCGAAGGTTGAGGTAAATGATTTCCGAAGTTTTTCTCGGTTATGTGTTGAAGGATGGATACAGCTGGATGTAGGATTTGCTAGATTTGGGTGAAATATTATGCTTCCCCTATATCCCCAACACCCGATTGCATAACCGGAAAGGTTCGGGAGTTTCATAGGTGGGAATTCTTGTAGCTCTAGTTCTTCTTCCGCGGATATTTGGTTTGGGATTGGGTAATCCTCACCAAGTATTCGTTCTTGTCCTTACCTTGTTGTTTTTATTCTTCTACCTCAATTCTAAGTGGCTTCTCAATTTATGGATATGTGACCATTTCGATTGGACTGCATTCGTTCATTTGGTTCGGATGTGAAGACTATATGTTGCAATTTCAACCCGTTTGATTCAGCTTCAATAATTGTCTGTCAATGTGCTAATGGATGTCAACCTCTTCAGGATGGCTCTTCCAACGCGCACGACTCCGAATCCTGATCCGCCACCACCACCTCCACCTCCAGAGGCATGGCAAGCTGTGATGGCCGCTACCAATGCAAACACGCAGCTGATCATGCAACTTCTTCAAGAGCGCAACCAAGGGAACCAGGGCCATGGCAACAATCAGAATCAGTTTGCTACACTCAACCAGTTCCTCGCTAATCAGCCAAAGACCTTCAACAATTGTGTTGAGGCAACAGACGCTGATGATTGTCTCGTGGACATATGCAAGCATTTCGAGTGCAGTAACGCCAGGCCTGAGGACTTTGTCAAGTTCGCCTCCTTCCAACTCAAAGACCAAGTTGCAGAATGGTTTCAGCAGTACAAAGATTTCAGAGGAGGCCGTGTGATTACCTGGGATGAATTCTGTCAAGACTTCAAAGCTCATCATATTCCTTAGAGTGTGGTTGAAAGCAAGCGTGAGGAATTCCGCAACCTGAAGCAAGGCACTATGTCTGTTTACGAGTACAACAAAATGTTTCAGAAGCTCGCCCGTTTTGCTAAGCAAGACGTCCCTGACGAGAAGAGCATGATTTACCAGTTCAGGGGTGGTCTCAGAGAAGAAATCCAGCTAGCTCTTGTCCTCTTTGAGCCCAAGAGGTATGATGAGTTTTACAACATGGCAATGAAGCAAGAGACTGCTCAACTAAAGTGCGATGCTTCCAAGAAGCGAGTCAGAGATGCAACTCCTTCTTCCTCAACTCAAGTGGCTAAGCAGCAGAAGTATTGGCTTCCTTCTCCTCCGTTCCATCAGCCTTATCAGCAGAAGAGCAAAGGTGGCAGTGGATCTTCCCACCCACCCAACCCTAGCTTTCAGAACAAGACTTCGTCTCAAGCTCCAAGATCAAGTGCTCCGTATCACCGTCCGCTCTCGGAGGTCACATGCAACAAGTGCCAACAGAAGGGTCACTATGCCAACAAATGCTTCAATCAGAGGCGTCTCGCTCCTCCTCCTCCTGTGAGATCGGCAAGTACAGCTGTGGTCAAGCATAACCCCAAGCACGCCAAGGTCAACTTGATGAATGCAACTTAGGCAGAGGACTCGTCAGATGTCATCATGGGAAACCTTCCTGTTAACGATATTCCTGCAAAAGTTCTTTTTGACACTGGTGCATCACATTGTTTCATCTCATGACCTTTTGCATCTAAGCATGAGTTGGCCTTGCAAGTTTTGCCTAGACCGATAGCAGTTGTCTCTCCCGGTAGGTGCATGAATGCTAACTCCATTGTTCCGGATGTTCTTATCACTTTGGGTGACTACAAGTTTCTGTCTTCTCCTACCATTCTTGGTGACTCGGATATTGATCTTATTCTTGGAATGGACTGGCTTTCTAAGCACACAGCTCATCTAGATTGTGCTGCCAGGCAGATTCAATTGACTCATTCGTCTGAGGATGTAATTGTCCTTGCCGCTCGTGAGGATACCATCCGTCAGTTTTCTCTCAATGAGAAGGATGAACTGGATGCCATATCTCAAATTCCAGTCGTTTGCGAATATCAAGACATCTTTCTAGAAGAGCTTTCAGGAATGCCTCCGCACCGGCCAGTTGAATTTGTCATCGATCTTGAGCCTGGCACGAAACCTGTTTGCAAACGTCCTTACAAGCTAGGACCTAAAGAGTTGAAGGAGTTGAAGAAGCAAATCGATGAACAAGAGTGAATGGGTCTCATCCGACCTAGTTCTTCTCCGTGGGGTTGTGGAGTTCTTTTTGTGAAGAAGGATGGAACGGACCAACTTTGTGTTGACTACCGTCCATTGAACAAGAAGACTATAAAGAACAAGTACCCACTTCCCAACATCAACGAGCTGTTTGAACAACTCAAAGGTGCTCAAGTATTCTCCAAGCTTGATCTCCGTATGGGCTATCACCAGATCCGAATTCGTGAGCAAGATATCCCCAAGAAGGCTTTCAGAACTAGCTATGGTTCATATGAATACACTGTCATGTCTTTTGGCCTCGTCAACGCTCCTCCGACTTTCTCTCGCATGATGAATTTCATCTTCAACGCCTACACAAATGACTTCGTCTTGGTCTACCTCAATGACATTTTGGTCTTTTCCAAGAACAAGGAAGATCATGCCAAGCACTTGCGTTTGGTGCTCGATAAGCTCAGAGAACATCAGTTCTACGCCAAGTTTTCAAAGTGCGAGTTTTGGCTCGATGAGGTTCTCTATCTTGGGCATATCATCTCTGCCAAGGGCATAGCGGTGAATCCTGAGAAGTTGTCTGCAATTGTGAATTGGGAACCACCTCAGAACGTGAAGCAACTCCACAGTTTCCTTGGTCTCGCAAGCTACTGTCAAAGGTTCGTTGAGAACTTCTCTAAGATCGTGAAGCCTCTTTCCAACCTTCTCCAGAAGCACGTCAAGTATGTTTGGTCTCCTGAATGTGACATCGCTTTCAACACCCTGAAAGAGAGTCACTGCTCCAGTTCTGACTCCTCCTGATGAATCCAAACCGTTCGAGGTCTTCTGTGATGCCTCTCTTCAAGGTCTTGGTGCAGTGTTGATGCAAGAGAAGAAAGTTGTGGCTTATACCTCTCGTCAGTTGAAGCCCAACGAGAAGAACTACCCCACTCATGAGCTCGAGTTGGTGGCAGTTGTGCATGCTCTTTTGACTTGGAGACATCTCTTATTGGGAAGAAAAGTGGACATCTTCACTAACCACAAGAGTCTCAAGTACATCTTCACTCAGCCTAATCTCAATCTCAGGCAGACTCGTTGGGTCGAAATGATTCAAGAGTATAATCCGAGTATCGAATATACTCCAGGAAAGGCTAATGTAATTGTTGACGCATTGAGCAGGAATGCTTACTGCAACAGTCTGATTCTCAAGCCTTACCAACCCGAGCTTTGTGAAGCTTTCCGCAAACTCAATCTGCAAGTTGTTCCTCAAGGTTTCCTCGCCAACCTTCAAGTCTCTCCTACTTTGGAAGATCATATTCGCGAGGCTCAACTTCTTGATGCTATGGTGAAGAAGGTGAAGCTTGGGATTGCCAAGAGTCAACCCAAGTACAAGTGGTTTCTCCTTGATGACAAGGATACTCTCTTCTTCGAGGATCGCATTGTTGTGCCTAAAGGTGACCTTCGTAAAGTCATTATGAACGAGGCTCACAATTCACTCATCTCTAGCCACCCTGGAAGTACAAAGATGTACCAGGACCTCAAGCAGGCGTATTGGTGGACTCGAATGAAGCATGAGATTGCTCAGTTCGTGAATGAATGTGATGTCTGCAGAAGAGTGAAGGCAGAACACCAACGACCAGCTGGTCTCCTCCAACCTCTTGCCATTCCAAAATGGAAGTTTGACCACATTGAGATGGACTTCGTGACGGGATTTCCAAAGTCCAAGCGTGGCAATGATGCTATATTCGTTGTCATCGACAAACTCACTAAAGTGGCTCACTTTCTGCCTATCAAAGAGTCTATCACTTCAGCTCAATTGGCGAAGCTTTATACCTCTTGGATTGTCTCTCTGCACGGCATTCCGCAGTTGATCTCTTCAGATCGTGGCAGCATCTTTACCTCCATGTTTTGGGATTCTTTTCAGAAGGCCATGTGTTGGGGATATTACTACTGGGCGTAAACCGGCCTATCTGGGCTGGGTTAACTTCGTCAGTAGTTAAGTATATTAAAGCCCAAGAAGACAGAGGAGGGCTCAAGGCCCATGGTCGATTCAAGGCCTGTAGCCGTAAACCGGCGTTAGTAGTTAACTTGTATTGTAAGTTAGGAATAAGTAGAGACCAAACCGGACACATCTATGAGCCGGTATTGGGACTCCGTAAGCCGACGGGAGTCACCCGTGTATATAAGGGGACGACCCGGCGGCGGTTCAAGGATAACAGACAACAACTCGAGACATAGGCGAAGCTTGTTTGCTCCCTAGTCATCGAAACCCCCATCAATTCCATCACAACTAGACGTAGGTTTTTACCTTCATCGAAGGGGCCGAACTAGTATAAACTCTCTTGCGTCCCTGTTTCCGCTTTAACCCCTTCAAGCTAACCCGTCGCGATGGCTGGACGACTAAGTCCTTTCTCTAGGACATCTGTCGTGACAAAACCACGACAGTTGGCGCCCATCGTGGGGCCATCGCACGATGGTTTCAAGTTCTTGGAGGGCCGCTTTGAAGGACTCGAGGGCTACGCCGTAGGCCGGATGACTAAGAGTCGTCGTGGCAAGCTCTACATCAACGACGCAGGCTGGGCCCCTGAGGCCGGATCAATTGAGTACGGGTACCGGGTCCCCTTTGGTGGCATTCACGTTTTCATTGGCAAGATCGGTGAACTGGGCCCCGAGCTGGACATCTGCAACGACTTCGTCGAGACGGCTCAGCGTGCGCAATCCGCCCGGGTTAAACCGGCCATGAAGCGTGCCTTCGTGGGAGTCATCATGGAGGAAGTTATGAGGATGGATCGGAATCTCGCGGCGATACCGTCGTTTGTTCCAATGACGAGTCATCGACCGGAGAAACCAAATCTCTTTATCAGCTACAAGACGGCCGGATTGGGGGCTGTTCTGATGGCGACAGTATTCCAGATCCCTCTGATCTGCCCAACCGGGTTGGAATATTCATGACTGGCACACAAGTAGCGCTTCATTCTTCGACCGCTGCGGCAACGACCTCCGGTTCAGCAGCGGCAACGGCTGCCGGGGCAGGAGGCCCTGTGCGCCTGCCGGCTCAAGTTCTATCAGAGCTATTTGATGCATTGGCTGTGCTTATGGCGGAGGCTAATCCGGCGGATCAGGGTGTTCACAACGCCGAGATTGCAAAAGTGAAGCAACAGATTACCCATGCCAAGGCAGATCTGGCAGCCGAGGACACCAGGATGGCCATGGAGCGGGCCGCTTTAGACGCACAAGCCTACATGCTCATGTTGGACCAGAGTGTGTCGCAGGAAGTCATGAGGAGGAAGTACCGATCCTGTTTGCCTCTGGTTTTTGAGGCCAGAGACCTTTTCAACACTCCAGGAGTATGAACCGGCAATCCAATGGAGGGAAACCGGGCTGAAGCTCCCGGGGCCGGCGCACCAGTTCAGCCTCGTCAGATGGACTCGCCTCGTCAAAACACCGTTATACCTCAAGCTATTTTAACACCTCCGGGTCACTACTCCAACCCGATGGACAATCTTGTTGCCGCTGCTGCACGGCTGGAGGCCATTCCAATTGAAGGTGATTCGCTGCAGGCAGTAGAGACGCGACGGGTCAAGGAGCTTCCGAGGACAGCCTTGGTCCAACAGGAAGCATACTCGTACAGCCGCGACCGGATCCACTCGACCCCCTGTCCAAGCCGGAGCTATAGCAGACATATGGATGAACCGGCAGTGTCGAGTAACGAACAACGTGGAGCACCCCGTGGCAACAACCCGACGGGTGGTGCTGATGACGCTCAGGAAGTGGTGAACCAGGCCCGAGCGCGCAGGGAGGCCGAGTTAGCCGCACAACATCAGGCTCGGCAGCTCACACCGGTTCGTCCAACTATCTCGATCGAACCTGGTGTTACTTCTAGTTCTTTGGGGGTGCCTTGCCTTATCCCCACTTTACGCAATGTGCGCCTGCCCAAGGATTTCAAGGGCCTGAGCAAGGTACCAAATTACATGGCGGATCAGCCTCCGGAGACATGGGTGGAGAGCTATGAGATGGCCATGGAGATGCTTGATGTGGATGACGCGGCGTGTGCGAAATACTTCACCATGATGCTTGAAGGAACGGCCCGTACTTGGTTAAAAAGCTTGCCGGCTAATTCTATCAGTTCATGGGCCCAATTACGAGCCTGGTTTATCAGCAATTTCAAGGATACATGTAAACAGCCTATGTCGATAGTGGACTTAGCTGCATGCGTCCAGGAGGAAGGAGAGTCAACAACTCATTGGGTGCGCCGGGTTTCACAAGTGTTGCACTCATCAGACCGCATCAACGCTGACACCGCAGTATTAACCCTAGAAGGCAACTGCCGGTTTGGGCCCCTGAAGCTGAAGTTGGGACGGATGAAGCGTCATTGCACTGACATGGGGACCCTCATGGCCGCTTTGGTGAAATATGCTGATTCTGATAGTACCAAGGATCCCGAATCTGATGATGACAAGGTAGGGAAGGGAAAGAGGAACAACAACTCCAAGGGTCAGCAGCATCACTGGGCAGGCAATGGTGGTGGAGGCAAGCATAAAGCGGATGGTAACATGGACTTTGTGGCTAATACTAACGCACAGGATAATGGCCAGCGATGCAGGGGTAAACCAAAAAATCGTAATGGGGCACCCAATCCTAACCCAGAACGCCTAAACTATCTGCTAAGCCAGCCCTGTCCAAGACATGGGATGAAGGAGTCGCCAGCAAACCACCTTTGGAAGGATTGCTTTATTATGCAGGAGTTCAAGAATTCTAATAATTTCCGGTATGATCACGAATCTGGCGGTGGCTCAGGATCCGGGCCAGGTTACGGTGGAGGAAGTTCCGGTTCAGGATTTAATGGTAATTCGGGCGGACGTAATGGTCAAAATAGTCAGAACAACCAGGGTGGTTACAACCAACAACAGCAACAGTCAGGTTACCAGAGCAACCCAAAGCAGTTGACTAGTGGGCAGTACCATGTTTTCACCACTAGCTTGGACAAGCGAGACCGGAAGGTTCAGAGGCGGGCGGTCAACTCTGTTGAACCGGCCATACCCCGTTATCTACGTTGGTCTGACAACCAATCATATGGAGCAGAGAGGATCACCCACCCCAGGTCGATAATCCGGGTCAGTTGGCTCTGATGGTGGCGCCTCAGGTGGGAGGTTATAAGTTCACCAAGGTGCTCATGGATGGAGGTAGCAGCATTAATATCTTGTACTATGAGACCTTCCGTCATATGGGACTGACAGATAAAAATCTTAAACCGTCTAATACGGTGTTCCACGGTGTAGTACCTGGCAGATCAGCATATCCTATTAGCAAGATAGCTCTGGAAGTGTCCTTTGGGGATGATCATGATTCCAGGTCGGAGACATTGATGTTTGAAGTGGTAAAAATCCAAAGTCCGTATCACGCCCTATTTGGGCGACCGGCCTACGCCAAGTTTATGGCAAGGCCCTGTTATGTGTATTTGCAGCTCAAGATGCCGGGTCACAAGGGGACAATAACGATTCACGGAAGTCGCAAAATTGCTTTGGAGTGCGAGGAAGGTGATGCGGCCTATGCAGAGTCGGTTTGTGCCATTGAGTAGCTGAACCATTATAAGGAC
The DNA here is from genome assembly GCF_002162155.2 of Triticum dicoccoides. Taxonomy (NCBI): domain Eukaryota; kingdom Viridiplantae; phylum Streptophyta; class Magnoliopsida; order Poales; family Poaceae; genus Triticum; species Triticum dicoccoides. Next base: position 234,305,003 of record NC_041386.1, on the reverse strand, counting down.
AATGTTGATCCGGCAGACATGACTCCATTAAAGAAGCCAACTACGGAGCATGGTTCGGCCCTGAAGTTCAAATCGGCAGCAGAAACTAAGCTTGTTGACTTTGTACCTGGTGATTCGTCCAAGCAGTTCAGCATCGGTGCTAATTTGGATCCGAAATAGGAAAGTGCGCTCATCGAGTTCATTCGTGAGAATCGGGACATTTTTGCATGGAAGCCCTCTGACATGCCAGGTGTACCGAGGCAACTCGCTGAGCACACCCTTAATGTGGATCCTAAATACAAACCGGTGAAACAGTTCCTCCGCCGGTTTAACGAAGAAAGACACAAGGCAATTAGAGAAGAGTTAGCCAGGCTCTTAGCAGCTGGTTTTATTGTTGAAGTTTTTCACCCTGAGTGGCTTGCCAATCCGGTGCTGGTCCTTAAGAAAAACGGTACCTGGCGCATGTGTGTGGATTACACAGATCTTAATAAAGCTTGTCCAGCAGATCCTTTTTCCCTCCCCCATATTGATCAAATTATTGATGCTAAGGCGGGTTGTGAGCGTTTAAGTTTTTTGGATGCATATTCTGGCTATCATCAGATCAAAATGGCAGTTAAGGACCAGGAGAAAACGGCATTCATAAATCCCTTTGGAGCCTTCTACTATGTTTCTATGCCCTTTGGGCTCAAGAGTGCCCAGGCAACTTATCAACGTTGTGTGCAAAATTGTCTACATAAACAGATTGGCCGTAATGTACACGCCTACGTGGATGATATCGTGGTTAAATCCAGGGAGAAGGAGACTCTGATTGGTGATTTAAAGGAAACTTTTGATAACCTGAGGACATACAAGATGATGCTTAATCTAGACAAATGCGTCTTTGGTGTACCGGCGGGCAAGTTATTAGGCTTCTTGCTGTCCAATAGGGGAACTGAGGCTAATCCGGAGAAGATCACAACCATCACCTCCCTTGCTAAACCGAAGTGTATCAATGATGTTCAGCGCCTAGCAGGCCGGATTGCCGCGCTAAGCCGGTTTATCAGTCGCCTTGGTGAGAAGGCAATCCCTTTGTATCAGATGTTGAAAAAGACGGATCAGTTTGTCTAGAGTTCTGCTGCTGATGAAGCATTTGAGGACTTAAAGCGGCAATTGGCCAATCCACCTGTGCTCGCCGCTCCCATTGACAAGGAGCCGTTACTGCTATATGTTGCTGCTAATGCTCGGGCGGTCAGCGTGGCTATTGTGGTGGAGCGAAAGGAGGCAGGTAAGGAGCATTCGGTTCAACGTCCGGTCTATTATATCAGCGAGGTGCTCATTGAGTCCAAGCAAAGGTATCCGCATTGGCAGAAGCTGGTGTATGGAGTCTTTATGGCAAGCTGGAAGCTTAAACAATACTTCCAAGGGCATCCAATTACGATGGTCAGTTCTGCTCCTTTGGGAGATATCATCCAGAACCGGGAAGCAACTGGATGGATTGCCAAGTGGGCGATAGAGCTTGGGCCGCACGATTTGAAGTATGTGCCTCGGACGGCGATTAAGTCTCAAGCACCTGAAGAAAAGCCGGATCACACATATTGGACCATCCATTTTGACGGATCCAGGTAATTGGAAGGTTCGGGGGCTGGAGTCGTATTAACTTCCCCACAAGGTGACAAGTTTTGTTATGTTCTCCGCTTAATGTTCCCTTCTACTAACAATGCAGCTGAGTATGAAGCCTTGCTCCATGGTCTCCGGATGGCTAAGGAGATGAATCTAGGTCGAGTTAAGTGCTTCGGTGACTCGGACCTCGTGGCTCAGCAAGTGTCTGGCACTTGGGACTCCAAGGATCCACTCATGGCAGCATATCACTGTGAGGTGGATATTGTTGCAGGTCATTTCAAAGGCTATCAGGTGGACCACGTGGACCGGCGGAAAAATGAAGCGGCAGACGCTTTAAGCCGGCTGGGCTCCTAGCGCAAACCGGTTCCGCCCAATGTTTTTCTGGATGTGCTGCACAACCCGTCGGTCAAGATCCCCGGTGAAGCGGATTTGGCTATTCCTGATCCGGAAGCTCAATTGGTGGCAGCTCTTCATGTTATTCTGGATTGGACGCTTCCCTACTTGGCGTACAAGAACCGGGGCGAGTTACCAGAGGATGAGACTCTGGCCAGACAGATAATCCGGCGATCCAAGTCCATGACTATTATCAATGTCGAGTTGCATCATTGCATTGTATCAGGGGCATTTCAATGTTGTGTGTCTCCTGAAGAAGGCCGTGAAATTTTGCATGAGATCCATGCAGGGGATTGTGGTCACCATGCCGGTTCAAAATCTCTGGTGGCTAAAGCGTTTCGCCATGGTTTCTATTGGTTAACTGCTCATGCTGATGCAGAGGATCTGGTCAGACAATGTGATGGTTGCCAAAAGTTCTCAAGACGTGCTCATGTACCAGCTCAAGAATTGAGAATGATTCCAATTACTTGGCCATTTGCAACTTGGGGGCTGGATATGGTTGGGCCTTTCAAAAGGTCCAAAGATAAGAAGACCCACCTCCTGGTGGCGGTTGACAAGTTTACAAAGTGGGTGGAGGCAGAACCTGTTAGCAAGTGTGATGCGGCCATGGCGGTTCAGTTCATTAAAAAAGTGATTTTCTGGTTTGGCTTTCCACACAGTATCATCACAGATACTGGTACCAATTTGTCCAAAGGTGCCATGAAGGAGTTCTGCGAACGAGAGCACATCCGTCTCGACGTTTCATCAGTGGCACACCCACAGTCCAATGGTCAAGCAGAAAGAGCTAATCAAGAGATCTTGAGAGGCATCAAGCCCCGGCTCATGGTTCCTTTGCAGAGAACGCCGGGTTGTTGGGTAGAAGAATTACCATCTGTGTTGTGGAGCATCAATACAACACCCAACAGGTCAACAGGATACACACCGTTCTTCATGGTTTATGGAGCGGAGGCGGTTCTCCCCTGTGATATCCGTCATGATTCACCTCGTGTGACGGCTTATATTAAAGCGGACAACAAAATGGCACGGCAAGATGCTTTGGACCGGTTGGATGAAGAGCGTGACATAGCAGCCGCTCGATCGGTGATTTACCAACAGGATCTTCGTTGTTATCACAGTCGCCGAGTCAGAACCAGAACCTTCCAGGAAGGAGATTTGGTGCTTCGGATCATTCAAGATCAGACTGATATGCATAAGTTATCCCCACCTTGGGAGGGGCCTTTCGTGGTCAGCAAGAATCTGCACAACGGGTCATACTATGTGATCGATATTCGAGAACATAAGGACCCACGTACATCAGAGGAGGAGACCAACAGGCCATGGAACATAGCTCATCTTCGGCCTTATTATACCTGAGCCATTGGTTCTACTTATGTACATATTACAATGATGTATATATTAACTATAATAAACCGGAACCTCAGGTAAAGCGGGGTATCTATTCTTTTACATCATGTGTGGTTACACGGACTTGTTCTAAAGCGGCTTCCAGTTTACCCCTTGAGTTCGCTTTTCTAAAAGCATCATGTTATATCACTTGGAGGATTGGTCATGTCCGAACGAATACCATACCTCTTGATAGGCGAGAGCCACCAGATCACTTGGGGACTTGGTCACGTCTGAACCACTTATGGCTCTTGATCGGCCGAAGGCCACAGAATCACTTGGGGGCTTGGTCGAACCCGAACCATCACCATGCCACTTGGTCAGCATAACTGCCAGGGTTTCATTTGGGGACCTGGCTGACTAGAACCATAGTTACACCTAACGGGAGCTTGGTCGTGTTCGGCCATGGTAACGCCATTTGATCAGCTCAAATAAATCTTTTTTGCAAACGGTTTTCTCATTGCTTTTTTGCTTCGCATTTTTCTTTGCCAGATTCTTTTTTCTTTTTTATTGCGTTCTTTTTAAAACCGACAAAGTTTTCAAGCAATCCATTGACGGAACACAGTTCACGTCAATCCGGAGACTATTTGCCCGGTTTGATCCTTGTTGTTAACATACTCTTATGGAGTAACACGATGTTTATTATAACCCAGCACGGTTTACATGGTAAACCAGAGTCATATATATACAGGAGCTGTTATCTCCTTAATAGTGTGGGTTTGCAAAACTCCGCTTCAAGATTGGCCAAGCCAACTTCACGCTCAACGATGGCAGGTATTATGTATCTCAAAATTTTGATCATATACTTAAAATTTTGTTTTGGATGTTTTGATTTCATATATGCAGACATCATATTCCGCCTGACGGTACAACCGTGGTGGCACTTGACGAATTTCTCATTTCAGAAAGTGCTTTGGAAAGTTCATCACCACAGGAAGAACAAATTATGCACGAAGGCGTATCAACATCAAAAGTATCAGCTAGCCTATTACAAGGCAACATGGTGCCCATAATAATATAATTGTTTTTCACAAAGGAGAGGCAGTTTTAAAACCGGCTTCCGGTTCAAGCTTGGTCACCAGCCTGGCCTGATGGTTGTGGGTCATCCTGCGCCGCTTCAGCCTCCGTTTCTCTACCCAGTGGCTGGAAATCCACAGTTGTCCAGTCGATTCCCATTAATGCTTGAAAAATAGCTTCATCATGGATCAGCAATGACGGGTCAATATCGGGAGCGTAAGTATGCTTACGAATTGGAGGGATCAGATTTTCCGATTCATGGATTGGTGCAGCTATTCGCTTGTTCTGACTGTCATATTGGGCTTGATAATGAGACAAGTCTGCTTCTTCAGCCAATTGACAAGCTAGCGGACGTACCTCCCGGTTTATTTCTCGCAGATCCGCTTCACGAAATTCTGACCCGTCTTCCTTCAAGCTGGGATAGCCCTGAGCCGCTTCAATAGGATCAAAATCCAGCACCTAGGCTTTTGCCCGGATTAAGGCATTGATTGCACCAGTTCGAGCAGCAGATTTCTTCAGCTCTTCAACCCGGGCAGGAAGCACCGACAGTTTCATTAGAGTATCTTGAATCAAAGTGGGCGCCGGTTTGTTATGAGATGCGGTACAGATGATCCGCTGGGCACCAGTATACAATTGTTCAACCAATGTATAGGTGGCTTTCAGTTTCTTCCGCACATCTGACCCCAAGTGACCAATGCGTGTCCCTGAAATACCATAAAGGGTTAATAAACCGGCGACTCTGTAAGAAGGCAGAGCCAATTCAGAAGGCAAACTGGCTTACCAAAGATAGCAGTAGTCATGGCATGCACGTGCCGCTTTATGCTGGTCAGTTCATCCGCCACTGGTTTTAGTGCAGCCTCGGCATCCTCTGCTCGTTTGATCAAAGCGGACTTTTCAGTGGCCCAATCTGCCCGCTTCTTCTTGAAGCTCTCCTTAAGCTATTCCATGGCGCTTAAAGCGCTGGCCAATTCCTCTTTTGCTTTGGAGGTTTCAGTCTGTTGGGTTTTCAGGTTTTCTTGGAGATCGGTGACTTGGTTTTCTTTCGTCTTCAGCTCCGCCTGCATGCATACAGATATATGCTTCAACAAATCGGTATAAGGATTCAAGTACCAACCACATAAGAAGTTATGCACTTAGCACTTGGGGGCTAATGCATATTCGATCTTCATCTTTCAATTTCTTGCAAAGTCCCAAGATCAATACAAGTATTCAACTTGGCACTTGGGGGCTAATGGCTATTTGCTCGTATATATATATTCTGATGCGGCAATCTCAATTACTTAAAGTACCGGTTTAACTATGCTAAGTTGAACCGGCCCTTGGGGGCTACATCGGCAAAAGTTCAAAGTATTAAGATTTATGTTAGTAAGTCCCGGTTTGAAAGAAGATTACAAACCGGCCCTTGGGGGCTAAGGAGAGTCAGTAAATATTGAAGCATACAAGCAAGAAAGAGCGTATGGAAGTTACCTCGTATTTATCCTTCATCATATTAATCAGACTGGCTTCATAGTCACGGCTGGCATACAGCCGGTTCAGGTAGCCGGAATGGATATCTTGGGCGTTCAGAGCAGCGTAAGTTGCCAGATCAGCATTCCACTTGCCTTTACCAAAGGCAGCAAATTCTTCCTTGGCAGAATGTTTGGACAAAGCAACAGGATTGCTTGGCTCGGTATGGCCAGTGCCAGTAATGACAACCTCATCCTCCTGAGTATCGCCGGTTTGCACTGGGGCTGTTGGCTTGTCAGTAGGTTTTGCTGGACCGGTGGATCTCTCAATCCGGATGGAGCCTGTGGGCTGTTTGACAGGACCTGAGGCATCAGTAGGTCTCTCTTCAGCAATAAGATCGTCGTCTTGCTGCGGTGGATCATTGGGTATATCCTCAGGAATAGCCGCTTCAAGATCGGGTGCCTTGCCTGGCTCAAGAACGACATCTTCTTCGGCCGCTTTGTCCAGGCGGGCCTTCTTGCTTGGCCTAGGTTTGGCCCTGGAAATAATAACAAAATCAAATACAACATATGTTCTAAGGCAATGTGCTGTAAGTATCATAATAAGTATAGCTTACCCAAGCACCATTTTGAACGGTGGTAGCTGAGTAGCGATGACTCGCCAGAGGATGAGTGGGAAGTAACCTGGTAATCGGAGTCAGATGGATTAAGAGGTTGGCGAAAGCAGCCCGCTTTAGGACAATCACTAACAAGCAAATTAGAGACCTCTGAACGGCGTTTCCGAACCGTACTGTTCGGTAAACCGGCGGAGGTAACTACCTGACCGCTGTGCCGGGTTGTGCGACGAGCTTCGTGCTGTTGGGTCTTCATAAGAAATTTGGGATCCAAATAAGCAAGAGGATGAGAAAATTTAACTTTTCGGTTTTCCTGACGGATTTTTAGCGAAGGCAAAGGTTCTGAATCGGAAGAGAGAATAATTACCTCTGCAGCATCAGCGTGGCTGGCTTCGGCATCATCCTGACAAATATCATCATCAATAAGACGCATGAAAAATAAGCCAAGTGAGTCAAGCTCTACCTCAAGGTCCGGATTATCCACATCGTCATCAGGGGCCGGATTAGAAGATGCAGTAGTTCTTTTCCTATGGGCAGTCTTCTTTACAGCTTTAGTCTTTTGCCGGGTTGCTCTTTCCGGTTTGTCCGACTTTTCCGGTTTCTCCTGCGACAATTTCTTGCTCCAAAACGGATCATTGCCCTGATTACACAGACACTGATATTAAACAATGACCAGATATATCAATAATAGATTCAGCAAAAGGAAAAATCAAGGTCTTACAGCTGGCGGTTTGTTAGTGGCACAGAAGGGAAGCAGGCCGTTTTTAGCATAGATATGTTCCAGTTCATTCAGCATCTTATTCACAGCTTCTATGATTTCTTCATTGGTGAGCTGGATTCTGGAATGTCGCAGTGGGTCATCAACACTGCCGGTATATTCACACATCAAACTGAAGCACTGACTAAGGGGCAGTATGCTCCATGATATCCAATAGCGAGCGAGATCAACCCCTGTTAAACCATTGGCCATAAAGGCTCTAAGCTTCGATAGTTGAGGAGCATATTTGCTTCTCTCCTGGGCAGTCAATCTTTGCGGAAAAGGGTGTGTATTGCTGAGCCGCTCTGGACAAAAGCCGGGCAAGGGATTCTCACCAGCAGGGGAGGTATCTTTGTAGTAGAACCATGTATGATTCCACTCTTTGGGGTGGCTGTGCAGTTTGGCATGAGGGTATGTGACCTCTTTCCTTTTCTGGATCGCCACGCCACCCAACTCCGTATTGGAGCCGTCAGTAAACTCAGTACGGCGGTTTAGATGGAAAAGGTCTCGAAACAATTCCACTGTGGGCTCCTCTTGAAAGAACGCTTCACAGAGCACTTGGAAGTGACACATATTTGTAACAGAATTGGGGCCAATATCTTGTGGATGGAGTTGGAAATCGGCCAAAACATCTCGGTAAAATTTAGAACCGGGTGGTTTAAAGCCCCGAGCTAAGTGATCTACAAAAACAACAACTTCTCCTTCTTGAGGAGTGGGAGGGCATTCTTTGCCAGGAGCCCTCCAATGAATGGTATCTTTGCTGCCTAAAGCGCCGATCAAGACTAGATCGTCCAGCTGAGCCTCTGTGACGCGAGAAGGAACCCAATTGCATTCATATACTTGCTTGGCCATGATGGAATCTACAAGGTAGAATATCTCGGTTCAAAAATACATTTGATCAAGGTATATTGGTATGTGCAATGTTAAACCAGAGACAGATCTATCTGAACCGGAGTTTTATGAAGCAACAACATCTGGCGGTTCAACAAGGGGACTAATGGTATAAACCGGCTTGGCAATTTTTTCCTACAAGGTTAAACCGCCGGGTTTGAACATTGAAGCAGAGGAGTAAGTTTACAGAAACAGATTTCGTAAGATTTCTCAACAGCGATGGATCTGAAGCAAGTTCAGAAAAAAGATAAATATTCAGAGGTCCAAAAGGAGCAGTACCGAATCAATGAACAAGACGTACATACAGATCTATGGTTTTGAGATGTGCAAGTGAAGGCGAAGGGTAAACAGCTACCATTGCACAGAATAAAGATTTGCGGTGCCATCTAAAGATCTATCGTATGAGCAAGAGGCAGACGATGAACACTGAAGAACTACGAAACCCTAGGTCAGATCTGCGGGGGAAAGGATGGAAGATTTACCGGAGCTGAGGAAGATGCGGAAGGTTGCCATGATGCTCTGGTGCGCTCAGGTTGATGCAGCGGCCAAGGTTGAGGCAGAGGTCGACGGCGGCGGCGGAGCTCCGAGGCTGGCGACGCGAGGAAGACGAAGAAGGCACGGAAGGAGAAAAGAAATGACTCTTCGGTCCTATTTATAAGGAGAAAGAACATGTGCCAGGCGCGACAATCAAGGGGCCACGAACGGAGCTGTCGCCTCGATTTCCGCCGATCTATTAAACAAAGAAGCGTAATGGATAGCTTCGTTGTGACAGGTGACGTCACTCCGGTTTACAGCAATCAGAGAAGATGACATCATGGCGGTTTACCAATTTATGAGAAGATGTTGAAGATGAAGCTTTTGTTAAAGGATTGACATGAACCCGTTCAAATCAATCTGGGGCCTAATGTTGGGGATATTACTACTGGGCATAAACCGGCCTATTTGGGCTGGGTTAATTTCATCAGTAGTTAAGTATGTTAAAGCCCAAGAAGATAGAGGAGGGCTCAAGGCCCATGGTCGGTTCAAGGCCTGTAGCCGTAAACCGGCGTTAGTAGTTAACTTGTATTGTAAGTTAGGAATAAGTAGAGACCAAACCGGACACATCTATGAGCCGGTATTGGGACTCCGTAAGCCGACGGGAGTCACCCGTGTATATAAGGGGACGACCCGACGGCGGTTCAAGGATAACAGACAACAACTCGAGACATAGGCGAAGCTTGTTTGCTCCCTAGTCATCGAAACCCCCATCAATTCCATCACAACTAGACGCAGGCTTTAACCTTCATCGAAGGGGCCGAACTAGTATAAACTCTCTTGCGTCCCTGTGTCCGCTTTAACCCCTTCAAGCTAACCCGTCGCGATGGCTCCACGACTAAGTCCTTTCTCTAGGACATCTGCCGTGACAAAACCACGACACCATGGGCACCAACATCCGTTTCAGCACAGCTTTTCATCCTCAAACTAGCGGCCAAGTCGAGAGTGTTAATCAGATTCTTGAAGATATGCTCAGGGCTTGCGTTATCTCCTTCGGTATGAAGTGGGAAGATTGTCTTCCATATGCCGAGTTCTCCTACAACAACAACTTCCAAGCGAGTTCGGGCAAGGCCCCATTTGAAATTCTCTATGGCAGGAAGTGCCATACTCCTCTTAACTGGTCAGAGACTGGTGAACGTCAACTTCTCGGAAATGACTTGATCACAGAGGCAGAAGAGATGTGCAAAGTCATTCGTGGTAACCTCAAAGCAGCGCAATCGCGCCAGAAGAGCTACTATGATAGTAAGCATCGTGATTTGGCTTTCGAGATCGGAGACCATGTTTACCTCCGCGTCTCTCCAATGAAAGGTACTCGTCGCTTCGGTATCAAAGGGAAGCTTGCCCCTAGATACGTGGGTCCTTTCAAGATCGTCAGCAAGAGAGGCGATCTCGCCTATCAACTCGAGCTTCCCTCCAACTTTGCAAACGTGCACGACGTGTTCCATGTCTCTCAGCTCCGCAAGTGCTTCAAGAACCCTGACCGCACCGTCAACTTCGAAGACATTGATCTCCAAGAAGACCTTTCTTATCATGAGCACCCAGTTGCTATTCTTGAAGTAACTGAGCGCAAGACTTGCAACAAATCAATCAAATTCTTCAAAGTCAAGTGGTCACATCATTCCGACCATGAAGCCACCTGGGAACGCGAGGATCACCTCCGTTCTGAGAACCCGGCGTTTTTCCAGTCCTAGATCTCGGGACGAGATCCTTTCGTAGTGGTGGAGTGTTGTAACACCCCGGATGTAATTTACCTTATCTGTACTCCAACTCTTGCCGTTTCCGGCAGTAAGTTATTTCATTTCGTCATTGTTGGGTTTTTGTCTCCGTGTGTTTTGCCTTTGTCATGCATCTCATATCATGTCATCATGTGCATTGCATTGCATACATGTTTGTCTCATGCATCCGAGCATTTTCCCCGTTGTCCGTTTTGCATTCCGGCGCTCCTATGTCCTCAGGTGGTCCTTTCTACCTCTTTTCGTGTGTAGGGGTTAAACATTTCCGGATAGGACCGAGACTTGCCATGCGGCCTTGGTTTACTACCGGTAGACTGCCTGTCAAGTTTCGTACCATTTGGACTTCGTTTGATACTCCAACGGTTAACCGAGGGACCGAGAAGGACTCGTTTGTGTTGCAGCCCAACACCCTTACAATTTGGCCCAAAACCCACCAAAAACCCTTCCATCATCTAGAGCGTTCGATCACAACCGCGTGGCCGAAAACCGTGCTCAATTTGGAGCCTCCTAGCTCCTCCTACCTATAAAACTAGGTCTGCCCCGAAATTTTCGGGTCTCCCCTACCCTAAACCTAGATCCTCTCCCTCTCGCCGTGCCGGACACGTTCGGTCCGGCCGGACACGTCCACTCCGCCCCGCCGCCGCCACGTGGCACCACCTGGTTCGTCCCGCCTGGCGCCCACATCGCCGAAGCCCGCAGCGGCCCGTGGCCGGCTCGCCCGCATCCGCGCATGGGCCAGAGGCGCCCGCCCGCACCGCCGCCGTCCACTTCCTTGCGCTCCGGTGAGCCAACGCCCCGCGCCGCCCCGCTCTCCCCGCTGCCTCACCGGTCGCCGGCCCCGCCGCCTCGTTGACCTCGCCTTTGCCGCCCCGCCGGACCGCGCCTTGACTCCGTCTGCCGCCGCGCGCAACGCCCAACGCCGGCGCCGCCCTACTCCGGCGGGCCTCTCCTTCCTCTTCCTCGAGTTCAGCTCCGGCCACCGCGTGCACGACGAACTCCGGCGAACTCGAGCAACTCCGGCGGCTACAGTGCGTGAACAGTACCCGGATCCAGATCTGGTCAAATCCCCTCGGTTGACTTCTTCCCGGAACCCTAATTTTTTGCAAACTTTGGCATGCCGTAAATCTGCATCCGTAGCTCCGATTTGTGCGTGTAGCATATCAAAATGTTCGCCTCAACGAGTACATAATTTCATCTCATTGTATCATTTTCATTTGAGCTCATCCTGATGCCCGAAATGCTATAGGAAGAGGGCTATGTGATGAATTTGGCAGATCTGTTTCAGCAAATAGCTATTTGTCATTTTTGCCATGTTTAATGTGTGCATGCCATGATCCTGAGCTCTACATGTGTTTGGTTATATGCCATGCCATCTTTACAGAGGTGTTTGCCATGTATTTTTGTGATATTTGTGGTGACTAGCACAAGCTTGCAAAGTAGCGTAATCGGTAATGCTAATTTCAGGGGTTTAGAATTTCTCGAAGTCCTTGTCCTGATTTTGTTGTTATGCCATATGTTCATGTTGTTTCCTAGTGATCCGTGCCTCTTTTGAGGATGATCAGTAAGAATGTTTTGTTAACATTGTGGTGCTCTATCCATCCATGTCTTTGTTTGCAATTATGGAGCACCCTAGCTTGAGTCAATCGAGCTCTACTTTTGCTATAAAATCATCATGGCATATTGTTGACATGTTTAGCGATTTTGCCGAGGATGTTGCTATTGATCCGTGAATGCTATGTTATTGTTCTTGCCATGTATAGCTTCTATGCCATGTATTATTGATGGGTGTATGCTTAGTTTGTCATGCCATGCTCTGTAGTGAGTGCATCGAGCTCGTAAACATGCCTACTCGTTAACTGATTTGCATGCTCCAGTTTTTCACTAAGTCCGAGATCTGTTTATGTTTTTGCCATGTTCACATGCTTGCAATTGTATTTTCTGATCCCTTTTGGCTCAAGGTCACTAAGGGACTTTTGTTAAGTGCTTTGAGTAGCTTCATGCCATGCCTTGATTTGCCATGTTAAGTTCCTGTAGCTTGTAGTTTTCATGCTCTAAAGTATGCTTCCTGATGATAAATTCCAGACTTGTGTTAATTTCACTAAGTCTGAAACCTGTTATCATTTGCACTTTTGCCATGCTTGGTCGAACCTGTTAGTGGATGAATTATCTGTAGCTCAGTGTTAATATTTTGTCAAGAATCATGAGTGGATCCCTGCCATGTATTTTGTTGTTATGTTTGGGGTGCTGTAGCATATTTATCTTGATGCATTTAGTTGGTCTCTTGCTGATTATCGTAGACCGGTGCCATATTTGTTTTGCTTGCCACTTCCAAACCGTGCATCCGATTCCGGTGATCTTTATATCAATTTCAATCGAATTCACCTCACCTTTCCAGTGGCACTCTTGGATTTCCACGTTGAGGCCAGGTTCAATCATTCCTTGTCAAATCTTGCATATGCATCGCATACCGCATTCCGCATATCATACCATGTTTGCATCATGTTGTTTGAGCATTGCACGTGGTTGATTGTGTTACATTTTCTTGTTGTTCTTGTTTGGGTAGAGCCGGGAGATGAGTTCGTGAATGAGGAGCCCGTTGAGTTTGCTTACGAGGATCAAGTCAACTCTGACAACTTTGCAGGCAAGATGATCATACCCTCGAAATCACTTCTATCTTTGCTTGCGAGATGCTTGCTCTTTTGCTATGCCTATGCTATGATGCCTACCACTTGCTTATCATGCCTCCCTAATTGCCATGTCAAGCCTCTAACCCACCATGTCCTAGCAAACCGTTGTTTGGCTATGTTACCGCTTTGCTCAGCCCCTCTTATAGCGTTGCTAGTTGCAGGTGAAGATTGGAGATCGTTCCTTGTTGGAACATTGGATATCACTATATTATCTTGTTATATTAATGCACCTATATACTTGGTAAAGGGTGGAAGGCTCAGACTTTTGCCTAGTGTTTTGTTCCACTCTTGACGCCCTAGTTTCCGTCATATCGGTGTTATGTTCCCGGATTTTGCGTTCCTTACGCGGTTGGGTTATAATGGGAACCCCTTGCTAGTTCGCCTTGAATAAAACTTTTCCAGCAATGCCCAACTTTGGTTTTACGATTCGCCACCTAGCCTCTTTTTCCCTTGGGTTCCGCAGAGTCAAGGGTCATCTTTATTTAAACCCCCGGGCCAGTGCTCCTTTGAGTGTTGGTCCAACCTGTCAGCTGCCGGTGGCCACCAGGGGCAAGTCTGGGCTGGCCTACCGGAACCTTGGACAATCCGGTGTGCCCTGAGAACGAGATATGTGCAGCTCCTATCGGGATTTGTCGGCACATTCGGGCGGTGTTGCTGGTTTAGTTTTACCATTGTCGAGGATGTCTTGTAACCGGGATGCCGAGTCTGATCAGAATGTCTCGGGATAAGGAATATCCTTCATTGACCGTGAGAGCTTGTGATGGTCTAAGTTGGGACTCCCCTGCAGGGATTTGAACTTTTGAAAGCCGTGCCCGCGGTTATGGGCAGATGGGAATTTGTTAATGTCTGGTTGTAGATAACTTGAAACTTAACTTAATTAAAATGAATCAACCGCGTGTGTTACCGTGATGGCCTCTTCTCGGCGGAGTCCGGGAAGTGAACACGGTGTTGGAGTAATGCTTGACGTAGGTTGTTCTAGGATCATTTCTTGATCATAGTTGTTCGACCGTGCTTTTGCCTTCTCTTCTCGCTCTCTTTTGCGAACAGGTTAGCCACCATATATGCTAGTCGCTTGCTGCAGCTCCACATCATACCTTGTCTTACCTATAAGCTTAAATAGTCTTGATCGCGAGGGTACGAGATTGCTGAGTCCCCGTGACTCACAAGTTACTTCCAAAACCAGATGCAGGAACCGATGATACCGTTCCAGACGATGCGCTTGAGCTCAAGTGGGAGTTCGATGAAGACTCTCGCCGTTACTACGTGTCTTTCCTAGATGATCAGTAGTGGTGCCCAGTTGGGGCGATCGGGGACTTTGTCGCATGTGGGGGTTGATCTTTATTTTGGTACTGTAGTCGGACCATGAGTGTATTGGATGATTGTATTGGATGATTGTAATGTTATTCATGTATCTGTGTGACGTGGCGAGTGTAAGCCAACTATGTACCTTTTCCCCTTTTATCTATTTACATGGGTTGTTGTGAAGATTACCTTACTTGCAACATTGCTTTCAATGCGGTTATGCCTCTAAGTCGTGCTTCGACATGTAGGAGATATAGCCGCATCGAGGGCGTTACAAGTTGGTAATCAGAGCCTTCCCCGACCTTAGGAGCCCCCTGCTTGATCGAATCGTTGGTGTTGTTGAGTCTAGAAAAATGTTTTGAGTCATTTAGGATTATATATATCGGAGAGTTTAGGAATTCTTTTTACTCCCCAGTCCCTTCATCGCTCTGGTGAGGCATCCTTACGTAGAGTTTTGACTCTTCTCTTCTCAAATTTCACTAAATTTTTTTTAGGATCATGCGGGTATCTTGGAATCGTTCCGATCGATTTGAGACGAGAACATTGTTCTTGGTGCCTCCTGTCATTTAGGGGTTGTGGCAGTGTCCCGGGGAGTTGAGCTCCGAGGTGTTGTCGTCACAATTTTATCATTGAGATTCTGGAATACCTGAGTTTCGCCGACATCGAAAATCTCTTTTATGCAGTTGTTGGTGAGATAACCTCGACGCCACCCAGTACTGGGGCGGGAGTTCGGGAGTATTGCCATAACTAGTATAACGGATGCTTTTCGAAGGTTGAGGTAAATGATTTCCGAAGTTTTTCTCGGTTATGTGTTGAAGGATGGATACAGCTGGATGTAGGATTTGCTAGATTTGGGTGAGATATTATGCTTCCCCTGTATCCCCAACACCTGATTGCATAACCGGAAAGGTTCAGGAGTTTCATAGGTGGGAATTCTTGTAGCTCTAGTTCTTCTTCCGTGGATATTTGGTTTGGGATTGGGTAATCCTCACCAAGTATTCGTTCTTGTCCGTACCTTATTGTTTTTATTCTTCTACCTCAATTCTAAGTGGCTTCTCAATTTATGGATATGTGACCATTTCGATTGGAATGCATTCGTTCATTTGGTTCGGATGTGAAGACTATATGTTGCAATTTCAACCCGTTTGATTCAGCTTCAATAATTGTCTGTGAATGTGCTAATGGATGTCAACCTCTTCAGGATGGCATTTGAAGATATTTTTTGCCCAACGATGTGTGTCTTCAAGCAGTCAAAGTAGCGGCTGCAACCTGCAAATATACATGAGTGCTTTGCACTAGTAATACCTCACGAGGAATTCTTACACGGTTTTTGAGGAACTACTAAATTGAGATCGAAAGCTGATCTGCTCTTACTGTATTTCGTTACGTGGAGTCAACGCTGCCTAGTAAATCAAACCGTCTCAGGCGCTGGAATGTGTTGCTAGTTACTGTTGATCGATCGATCTACTGAGGAAAAGATGAGGAGAAGCAGACAATGACCTGGAAGCGGACGTACTACGGCCGGCCGGAGCTGCCCGTCTTCAGCAATTTGAGCCGCCTGCACACCCGGACAACTAGCCGCTGCCGGCTGCATCCGTGCAACCCGGGCGTAGCTAGCGAGCCGCCACCACGGTCTTCGATGAGCCGCCGCTCTGCCACCGCGAGTCGCCATTGCCGTAATCTCCGCCGGCGTCTCTGCCTCACACGGTCTCGCCGAGCCGCCTTGTAGGCCGCGACCCTATCTCCTCCGGTCTCCGGTGAGCCGGCGCTCCGCCACCGCGAGTCGCCGCTACCGTGGTCTCCACCGGCCTCCGCCGAGATGCATCCGCCTCATCACTCTGCTTCCAAGCTGTGCTGGCTTCGTGCGCTGCTGTCCCAATTATTACCATCGGCCCTCCGCTGCCGGCCTACTGCTCCACTTTCTGCTACGAGCAGGCTGGCTTGCCTGAGTCGTGCTGCCGCGCGATGAGCCGTCGGGGGCGTGTTGAACCGCCCCTCCCTCTGCGCACATTTATGCGGTAAAGACTGCAACTGCGGTGGTGAGGGATAGTGGTAAACTGCAGATGCTACTATTGCTCGTGCAGTATGGAGCATGCTAAAAAATATATCCATATGATGATAAAAGGGATTGTGAGGAAAAGTTATCTACGGATGCCCTTTATGGATCATTGGTCATCCGAACAAATCAGGTGATATCCATCTAAATTTATTTTATTAACCCATATTATTTTCATGAAAGAACAATTAATTGGTTCATTATATTGTTTCGCAGGACCATTATCCCTTACAAAGAGGTGTCGCAAAAGGGGCATGAGAAAATATTATTTTTGCACTAGCGCTCGTCCTGTGCAAGTTGCCACCCCCGCTACATCAACACACGCGACTGACTCATTGTTCGTGCCCATGGCCAACTCGCCCGTCCGCTCTCGTGGCCGGTTCATGCGTCCATGTGGGCTTACAACGAGGATGACAACTTGCTCACCCGCACCAGTTTACAACACCGTGGCCGTCTCTCGCGACCGCACCAGCTTACAACACCGTGGCCGACTCTCGTGACTACACCGGCTTACAACGCCGTGGCCGTCTCTCGCAACCACATCGGCTTACAACGTCGTGACCGTCTCTCGCGACCACACCGGTTTACAACACCATGACCGACTCTCCCGTCCACACCGGTTTAAAACGCCACGGCCGAAAAATCTATCAGCACCCGCAGCCGACTCGACCGTAATTGATTTCTGTTTCACCATGGTGATCATCAACTCCGCGGTGATAATTGCTGACCTGACGCATCAGGTGAAATCCATCCAGCATATTTTTATATATATTATATATTGCTTTCTTTAAAAAAGTAATTACTCCTGTTAGCAAGTTGTCCCATGCAGGATTCAAACCGGTCTATATCATGGTTAATTATGAAGAATCTCAAGCCAACTCCTCAAGTCGCCTTGAGACTCGAGGGCTATGATGACATGACTTAGCAAATATCGTGAGATTTAAGACCCCGGGTCATTGGAGGGAAGATAACCCGGTGCCGGAGGCTACCGCAATATTGGTGAAAATTTAAAGGCCGTCAGAAAATTTCCGACTCACAATGATGCTTCGATTTACAATCCGGCTCAAGGTAACCTGTCTCCCACAAAGCTTTCAAGCTCTCAAATCCGGTTTGAAATTCCGGTTTAAAAAGAATTCATCTCTCACAAGGTCGAGTTTTCAGAAAAAATTACAGGGACCAAAGAGAGTTTGTTGCACAGCACAACTCAAACATAGGCACCCGACGAGCACAGCTCAGAAATATATCATTTGAGGGCTTCCGGCTTATTGAGCTAAGCTATGATTACCCTTTGATCCATCTCATAGCCACGTTTACAGGTCATTTGGGGGCTTCCTGTTCAAACATAGGACGTATTCGAACCAAAGAGAACATAGCTGTCGTAACCCTTTTGATCGGCGCAAAGCCAAACTCAGTAGGGGGCTTCTTGATTGTATCCGAATCATAGCTTAACCCCTTTTGGGTCCAACTTGGATCGTATTCGAATCAGGGTCATTAAAAACCTCTCAAGGTCATTTGGGGGCTTCCTATTCAAACATAGGTCGTATTCGAACCAAAGAGAACATAGCTGTTGGTACCCTCTTGATTGGCAACGCCAAAGCCACTGGTGGCTACATGATCGTATTCGAATCCTAGCTTAACCCCTTTGGAACGGTTTACTGATCGTATTTGAATCAGAAACCTCGGTTTTTATTTTGTTTAAGTTTTTGCAAACAATCTTATGGGTTTTGAGACTTTTTGCTCATATCTGAAGCATAAGTGTGGTTTCGTGTAAACCCGGCTTAGCTTTGGATGATAAGTCGCCAGCATGTGACAATCATCATATATTTGGAAGTATTGGCTTCTAAGGATTGGGTTATCACCCTTACTGCACAGGTCATGTAAACCGGCAGTACAAATTAAATATCACAATGGTTATATGTGGGATATTATGATCCGCCCTGCGGTAAACTAACAAGGGATCTTGTGATTTACTTATGTGCAGGATAAGACTACATTTGAGTGGTTACCCGCCCTGGCTTTTGACGTTAAGTCGCCAAGGCATATGTTGTTTAAACTCTATGCAGGATTTACAGAGCTATGACTTACATAAATGATTAAGTTCCAGCCCATCATCAAAGATTGAAATTGGTGTCTCAAAAGGGTTATCAATTCTTGATTTTCCCAAAGGCTATAAGCCGCTAGGTTATAAAAATTCTGGCTTGCAATGAATGCGCATTAAGTCGCCATCAGCCAAGAGCTGCCGAGTATTTAAAACTCCGGATTTACTTATCAACCGGCAAGGTATTCATATCTTTCATAGCCAAAATTGGCTGGATTTTCATAATCATATTGAATGATTGAGGTTTTTAAACCGGATTCTATTATTCAAATTTTTAAATAGCCAACATGGCTGGATTTTTATTATGGTTATCAATAACCAATATTATGATTGAGGTTTTCAAAGTCGCTTTAGCGCAATGGCTATCATATTATCAATGGATATGTTTTATTCTACAATGAAAGGAATAGTCCAGAGTAGCTGCAGGCTTGCAACCCGACACTTGGGGGCTACATTATTCAAAGTTGAGATTATATCATGTATGCAAGTCTCATGTCACTGCAAGCATGCACCATGACACTTGGGGGCTAATGCATAGTCATTTTTTGCTCACCTTATTGAAGACCCGACTCATCACATCATAATGAGCCAGCCCTTGGGGGCTACCAATTGCTCTTGTCAACAGTTCAAGGTACACAAGTTTTATTCCATTATATTGAAGGGTCCACTGCTCAGTTGGTAAAGCACAAAGCTCTTAACCTTGTGGACGTGGGTTCAAGCCCCATGATGGGGGTTACATTATATGATGTTCTTTTCAAAAGAAGTATATATAAAGTCCCAGCTCAATATTATCTTACTGAGCCGGCCCTTGGGGGCTACACATTGTTATTCAAGTCTATATGATCATATTTATAAAGTCCCTGCTCATTATTGCATAATGAACCGGCCCTTGGGGGCTACACTGGTTGAAGTTTCTTATGAGTATAAGGCAATTACAAGTCCCAGGTTGCCGCAAGCATGACAGCCCGGCACTTGGGGGCTACATATATGGAGTATTCAGTCTTTACTAGTGACTAAGATGAACAACATGGATTTCTTCAAAGTGGCGGTATTTATATTGAAGCAAGTCTTAAGTCATCACTTTGTTTCTGATCAAGACTTAGGGGCTACAGGTACTATGGATATAAGGGAGAAAAATCTTCAAATTCTCAGTTTTGAGTAAACCAGATTGACCGGCGTCACCAATAACTATGACCCGGTGTCGGCAACAATTATGACCCGGTGCTATCAATATTTACAAACTGGATACTTTGGCAATGATAAACCGGCAAGTTCTACAAGCCAGCTGAAAGTCAGATGAGTTTTTCAAGACCAATATATTTTAAGCCGGCGCTTTGGAAGCCGATTCAAGTGGATTATTTCTTACAATATTTCTCTATAAAGATACCAATGTCTGCAAATTGACTCCGAAGCTGGTCTATTGACCCGGATTTTTTAGAAGAAGTGCCTGGATTTTTGCATTGGCAAGGTTTGGATATATCTGTTAAAGGAGATTTGCTATAAGATCTTGAATATGCATCCAGGAGCAAATGACAAGGACTTAAAGATGATCAGGTGCCGGTTCAGGAAAATATTTAACCCGGAGCACAACCTATCAAGTTTGTTCTTGTGTTTATTTTATAGGACCAGTTTAACATGGATAAATCCAAATTAAACTAGGGGATAATGTCAGGGATATACCCCGCGGTATGACCCGGCCGGGCTTGGCGACTCACCAGAGACCCGGCTGGAGCTTGGCGACTCACTAGCGATCCGCTCTCGTACATGGCGGTTTACATGTAACCCGCCGGGACATTGTGACTCACTGGAGACCCGGCGGGCGAATCAGACGGATGACAAGGCCCAAGGCCCAGCGGGCCGGCTTATACTCTGGTGGGCCTGCTTAAGAGGAAAGGGATGATGAATATTTCCTTTACAAGGAGTCAAGACCCGGACTTGTATCCGATTTGTATTAAAAGATAGACTAGTCCTAATCCTAATAGGACTCCACATGTAACCCGCCCCTTTCAACATATATAAGGAGGGGCAGGGCTCCCCAAAGAGGGACAGAAAAATAATCTCTAGGGTTAGACACAAAGAGCCAGCTTACCGGCGACTCTCTCATGAGCATAATGAGATCTAGCCACAAACAACATGTAGGGTTATTACCGGATGATGTTTCCCGGGGCCCGAAGCTGTCTAAATCCTTGTCTTATGTTGCGTCTCTCGACTCCGCTTAACCCCTCTAAAGATACCACATAGATGTGTTGGCCTCGCGACTAAGTCCTGACTCTAGGACATCTGCCGTGACAATTCCACGTCAAGTTCAGTTAGAGTGCAATGCCTCGCACACACGCGCGTACGTGTACGAGAGAAACGCGCAAACCTCCATGCATCACTCGGCCCGACCACCCACCGTAACTCGAAACTCCCCGGTATTTTCCTCGCCCTCGCTTCTCCCACGGTTTTTTCCGTCATGGAAGGCCCAAAGAATGTCATGAAGCTGCGTCTCTGGACCGCCCAGGATGAAAAGCCCATTTTCTGTCATGATTTTTTGTCATAGAAGTAGGAGCCCACCACATCTATGATGATACTAGGTTTTTTCACAATTATCATCATAGAAGTGTTATAAGCATGACAGAAAAAAATTCATTCGGCCCAAAATGTCACGGATGTGTCTTTTTTTGTAGTGTTGGATAGTGCCGAAGTCGCTTAGCCATTGGACCTTGTAGGGATGCGGGTGTTTCATCTTGACTATTGGAGCTTGGAGCATAGTTCTTGACTCGCCAAGTTATGGAAACTTCCTCCATGGATGATGACCTTCACGGACCTTCCATTGATGCCGGCCTTAGTGTGGAATATATGGTATCTTTGGTCTTCATCTTCTTGATGTTGAAGTGTCAAGACCTTGGAGACAACGAGAGCGGGGCTCGAATCTTCGTCACAAAAGACTTGATCATCTTCATCTTTGTTCACGCGCTGGTGCATGGCCACTTGCTCTAGGGCCTCCATCTCCTCTTCACTCATGGAGTCATATGTTCCATCGTCGTTGAGGATCATGGTGCGCTTGTTGTTACACTCAAAGGACTTGTGGCCTTGACCTCCGCATGTGAAGAACTTGCTTGAACTTGTCTTGGTGGTCTCATTAGTTGGTGTTGTAGATGATGAAGCTCTCGGCTTGAAGTTGCTTGTAGTAGGATGATGACTCGAGGTGGTCGAAGTTTTCTTGTAACTTGACTTATCGCCGTTTCTTGTAGGAAGTTTGGTCAAGGTAGAAGGCATAGGAGTTGTTGAAGCTTGGTTGTTGGAGAAGTCGTAGGACATGGAAAAGAACTTCGCATACTTGAAGTCATCTTGCACTTGTCACTCCGCCTTGGTGGCTTGGTGCACTAGCTTGATGAGGTTGGAGTAAGCTTGGAAATCAGCGATCTTCTTGACAGGATGATTGAGTCCATTCAAGAAGCGTGCCATATTTTGCTCATCATCTTCTGTGACATTTGCTTGAATCATGACAATCTCCATTTCCTTGTAGTACTCTTCAAAGCGCTTTGTTCCTTGCTTGATTAGTTGAAGTTTCTTGAAGAGGTCGTGGTTGTAGTAGGTTGGCACGAAAAGTGCTCTCATGAGATCCTTGATTTGATCCCAAGTAGTGATGGGTAGTTCACCTCTTGCCTCACGGTGCTCAATGACTTGTTCCCACCAAATGAGAATGTAGTCCTGGAACTCAAGGGTTGCCATGGCGATCTTCTTCTCTTCCTCATAGTTGTGCAAACAGAAGATTTTGTCAACCTTCAATGCCCATGAAAGGTACTCTTCGGGATCATTGCTTCTGGTGAACTTGGGCATGATGAATTTGAGCTTGCCATAGCGTCTCTCTTCGTTGTGTTGGGGTCGAGGATGATGACTCCCTTGACGTGGAGGGTTGTCAACCTCATGTTGCTCTTGGCGTGGAGGATTGTCATTGTCAAGTTGCACTTGGCAAATTTGTGGTTCTTGTTGATCTTGTGGAGGATCTTGTCGATGCAATCGTGCTTGATAGTTTCTCTCTTGGACTTCTTCGCAAAGTGCCTCTTCTTGCTCGCGCCTATGCCGGTTGTGTGTGGCAATGGCGCGACTTGTGTCGTGGAGGGCACGTTGTGCCTCAAGTGCTTGAGCTTCTCTACGTAGTTGTTCTTGATGTTGTTCCTCGGCATCTTGTTCGTCTTGGTGTTGGTGCGCTTGCTCTTCCTCTTGTTGGCGTAGACGTTGCCGTTCTTGTGCTTGCGCCAAGGTAGCTTGATTTTGGCGATGTCGATGTTCTTGCGTTTGAAGTTGCTCTTGATGATCAGTGTCATGTAGAGGATTGCGATTTGCTTGAAGATCTTGACGCGTGTCTCATCGAAGAGTGTTCAATGTCGGTGTACTTGAGCCGGAGATGGTGTCGTCGGAGTGTCAACTCGAGTGGCTCCATCTTGAGTAGGACGAAGTGGTCGAAGAGCGGTTGACCAACAAGGTATGAATCTTGTCCATTCTTGTATTGTTCTCTTGTTTTTGTTTGTCAAGCTTGTTATCTAAGTAGTCTCTTGTACGTTGCTCGGAGATACGCAAGTCAGTGGCGAGGTTGTCGATGCGGTCGCTCAATGCTTGTTGTTCTTGATGCAAACCTCGTTGTGCACCAAAGAGGTGTCTCGTGGTGACGTAGTTGTCCGGGTCGTCATCTTGGTCGATGAAGAGTGGGTTGGTATAAGAACTTGGCCTATCCATCATCCCAAGCAAATATGTGAGTGGGAGAAAGGGAAGAACCTATACCAAATGTACCTTGACCGATGTTGAAGATGGATTGATGATCACTCAAATGTGTAACAAGGAAATAACACAATTGGTACCAATTCTTATCGGTTCTCACACCTACATAAGTAGAAGCTTATACTGGAGCTCGGTTAGGATGGTGGCACAAAATTTGATGCAATTGTTTGTGAGACTCAATAATGTTGGAAAAGATTCCCAAATTTGCAAATGCAACAAGTAGACCAATAGCAAGATATGGGACATGGAAACACACATAGAGATAGATAAGTGGGTTCATGCAACCAAGGAATGAGCCAAAATGTGGAATCCACGAAAATGCTCTTGTTGCACAACTATAGAGAGATGCTAGCACGATTGCACAATAGGCAGATACAAAACTTGTGCACAACCTACTAAGAAAAAATGCAATGACTTCTATACCAAGTATGTTATATGTATGGTGGTACAGTGATATGATCGAAGATGATCGAGTATCACATTCTTAATGTAGTATGATGCTATGGTTCTTGCTTAAAAGCTCTTTGCTTATATTTCCTCTTTTGCTTAAAAGCTTGTTTGACTCTTTCTCTATTGAGCTCTTTCTCATGCAAAACATCACAAACCAAGATAACTTGTGTATATGCGATGACAACCTTATGACACAAAAGATGATACCAAGATATGTACCAAGATGATATGGTATGTATGCTATGGTAAGTATGATAACTAATGTGCATAAGTTACATTGACGGCAGCACTAAAAGCCTAGTCTCGTTAGGAAGGTAACACAAAATGGGCTATGGTGTTTATCAATGCAATGGCAAGAATGATGATATACCTGAATACCAAGATGATGTGGAAGTTACCATTAATGGTTTGTGGAGTGTAAGCAAGAACGGTTGTTGTCAATGTCGAGTCTAGGGCAAAGATGAGTGATGATGATGTCGAAGTCAAACTGTACCTATATAGCCGAAACACAATAGGACACGGGAATCACAACTCAAATTCTCAAGGAACAAAACGTGTCAAAATTTGTCAGAGTGCGTAATGGGTAAGCAATGGTGGTTGCGGAAAGTGGAAGGGCTATCTGAGTGCGTATGCGGAAGTATAAGTGGTATTGGAGTGCATACGCGGAAGCGGAAGTGGGAAGGTGGTGGTGGCCGTACTGATTCAGGGATGGCACAAATACACAGAGGCATGATGGTTTGAGGCCGGGTCGCTACATCCATGGGGATGACCGTGGGATGCTCCGCATCAACATGGGTGTGCGTCCTGAAGGAAATATGCCCTAGAGGCAATAATAAAGTTCTTATTTATATTTAGTTATATCATGATAAATGTTTATTATTCATGCCAGAATTGTCTTAACCGGAAACTTTGTACATGTGCGAATACATAGACAAAACAAAGTGTCCCTAGTATGCCTCTACTTGACTAGCTCATTGGTACTGATTCAGCATATTGACTAGCTCTCGTAAACGCTGTTCCAGCATACTGATTCAGGGATGGCACAAATACACAGAGGCATGATGGTTTGAGGTCAGGTCGCTACATCCATAGGGATGACCGTGGATGCTCCGCATCAACATGGGTGTGCGTTCTGAAGGAAATATGCCCTAGAGGCAATAATAAAGTTGTTATTTATATTTACTTATATCATGATAAATGTTTATTATTCATGCTAGAATTGTCTTAACCGGAAACTTTGTACATGTGCGAATACATAGACAAAACAAAGTGTCCCTAGTATGCCTCTACTTGACTAGCTCGTTAATCAAAGATGGTTATAGTTTCCTGACCATAGACATGTGTTGTCATTTGATGAATGGGATCACATCATTAGAGAATGATGTGATGGACAAGACCCATCCGTTAGCTTAGCATAATGACCGTTAAGTTTTTAGTGCTATTGCTTTCTTCATGACTTATACATATTCCTCTAACTATGAGATTATGCTACTCCCGAATACCGGAGGAACACCTTGTGTGCTATCAAACGTCATAACGTAACTCGGTGATTATAAAGATGCTCTACAGGTGTCTCCAAAGGTGTTTGTTGGGTTGGCATAGATCAAGATTAGGATTTGTCACTCCGAGTATCAGAGAGGTATCTCTGAGCCCTCTCGGTAATGCACATCACTATAAGCCTTGCAAGCAATGTTACTACTAAGTTAGTTACATGATGATCCACTACGGAATGAGTAAAGAGACTTGTGAGTAATGAGATTGAACTAGGTATGATCATACCGACAATCGAATCTCTGGAAAGTAACATACCGATGACAAAGGGAATAACGTATGTTGTTATTGCGATTTGACCGATAAAGATCTTCAAAGAATATGTAGGAACCAATATGAGCATCTAGGTTCTGCTGTTGGTTATTGATAGGAGATATGTCGGTCATGTCTACATAGTTCTCGAATTCGTAAGGTCCGCACTCTTAACATTCGATGACGATTTGTATTCTGAGTTGTGTGTTTTGGTGACTGTCATGGAATTGTCACGGCAGATGTCCTAGTGTGAGGACTTAGTCGTGGAGCCATCGCGTTGAGGTTAGCTTAAAGGGGTTAATCAGGACAAAGGACATGAGGAGTTTATATTGGTTCGGCCCCTTACGATGAAGGTAAAAGCCTAGTCCATTTTGTGGTTGGTATTGCTAGGGTTTCGATCAGCAGGGAGCGAATATGCTTGACCCGATTCTCGACCTGTTGTCCCTTGTTCTCAGCCGCCGCTAGGTCTTCCCCTTATATACACAGGTTAACGCCCTAAGGCCCTTAGAGTCCCGGCCGGCTTATAAAACGTATCCGGTTCGGTGACCGTTCTTACATACCTTACAATACAGGCTTTACATACATGGTAGTTTATATATATAGGCCTTAAGCCGCCTTCGGTTCTGGGCCCTCTACTAAGCCTACCTGTGAACCTCCATATGATCTTGGGATTCATTATGATGAATCGTCATAGGGATGGCCCGGGCCCTCCTTGGCTGGTCATGCCTAATAGTTATATCCCCAACATTAGGCCCTAGAATGATTTGAACTTGTTCATGTGAATCTCCAACACTAAGAAAAATCCTTCCATATCCGTTGCAAAAACTTTGTAACCTGCCGTGATATCATCTACAAGAATTTCGGAAGCCTGGTATGATGTCATCTTCAACAGATCTTTATCTTAATGTCTTCCCGAAAATCGAGGTGTTCAATTATCTGGATAACTATCATTCGGCCTCCTCGTCTTTCGCACCTGCCTGTTTTCCTACCTCCTTATAAATAGGACCATAAGGTCATCTCGCATTCTTCTACTTCTCCTTTCTTCCTCCTCACAATGCATCATCCGGCACGAACCTTGCTGCCATCGACCTCCGTACTCGTCCTCGACTTGGCCGTTGCATCGCCCTGAGTAGACCAGAGAACTGCGGCGCCATTCCACTATTCTAACAGTACCAATAAGCCTTCCTTTCTTTGACACCAATATGCCATTAGGGTTTGTCACTGTTCATCGGTGTTCATCCACGTTCTTCACCGTCTTTCTTTTGCTTTGTTTAGATCCATGTATCAGATCCAAAAAACCATAGGAATTTTGCGCGGTAGTAGTTTTAGCACTTGCTTTAGTACTAGATTAAGTCCCCACCACGACAGATCTCCTCTAGGGCTCCTCTGTTTTTCCACTGTCACCTTTTGTAGATGAATTTATTTCCTTTTTCTGAACAGCGGTACATCCAAATTTGTATCCTCCTATCTCCGGAACTGGTTTGTCCCAGTACCTTGCCAATTTTGCTTTCAACAACTCTTGAATATCTTAGTCATGGCGGCTTACCCTGTCAGCTTATCTTTTCTTCATATATCATTAGCCCTTGCTTAAGCCGCCATTATAAACATGCACTGTAATTGTTAACTTGCAATACCATCAACTGATTTGAGCCGGCCAATTATCTCCTTTTAGATTGTCCTTTCACCATGCCGCTGAAGACGATGACAAGTTGCAACTGGGTTCCTTCCACAGTCACCGAGAGTACTTTGAAGTATTTTGTCACTATGGGATTCTTACCAGAGAAGAGTGTCATGCATTATCGTGCACCTTACCCAACTGAAGAGAGACGTCAGCCAAAAGATGGTGAAATCATTGTCTTTACTGACCATATGACCCGGGGCTTCTCACCGCCCAGCTCAAAATTCTTCAGGGGTGTTCTACACTTTTTCAAACTTCATCTACAAGATATTGGACCCAATTCTGTATCTAATATCTGTAAATTCCATGTTTTTTGGGAAGTTTACCTTCAAGAAGAACCTACTATTGAACTCTTCAAGGAATACTTCTACCTGAACCGCCAGAACGAGTACACCAATGGTCCCAGCTTGGAACTTGGCGGGATTTCAATTCAACGCAGACGAGATGCCGTCTTCCCTCTAGTAGTCCTGCCCAGCCATCCCAAGGACTGGAATCAAACATGGTTCTATTGCAAAGATACCTCGCTGTCTGATGAAAAACCAATGCCGGGTTATCGCGTTGATCGCCTTGACGCCAAATACCAACTCCCTGATAAGCTTACCCCTGCCGAACGCATGAAACTTGTCCCTACAATCTGAAGAGTTGAAGCCTTGCTAGGAAATGGTTTGACCGGAGTTGACTTGATCCGTTGCTAGGGCGCATGGAGGATTATACCTTTAAGCCGCCGACCTGGCTTAATGTATTCATACAACGGAGGAACTGATGATCCCCTACGTCATAGCTCCCTGCCTCTGATCAAAGAGGCCATCGTTGAGATGGCAACCACACTTGCCAATAGCAAATATGAAGACTGCAGCCTAGTGGGTTTGAACCCTTTCTGCAAGCTTAACCCGGCGCGAGAGGTAAATCTTTTGACTTCTTTCTTTTCTTCAGCAGTTTAAACATCGCATGAACTTCAATATATTATCCCCTTCCACAGGCCAAATCTGACTTCTGGAAAGCCAAATATGACCATGAGGCGGCTAAAAAGCTAGAGCTGCTACGAGAGTCGCCAAGAAAACCGTCAGAAAATCTAAGAAGAAGCCAACTGCTTCTGATTTACTCAAGCTGGATGGCACCTTTGAGTCGGAGGTAGCCCTTGACTCTCTTGGCCTGTTTTTTGACAACCTTATTGACACTGACTATTGCCAGGATGACACGGGGGCCAGCCGGGCAGTTGAAGAAGAGGTAATATTATTTCCTCCGACTCAGAACCTTTACCAAGGCAGAAACCTCGGCGGGTGACCCGGAAGGTAAGGTTTTCGCACCCCTTGGCTTATTTAGATCCTCATTTTCTTTTGAAACAACACCAACATGAGAGCCTCCGCCAGATCCGAACTGGTGGAGATGATGACTTACCCTCTGGCTTACCAAACACTCCTCGGAAACGCCAGAATGATGTTGTTTTTAACCTTTAACCCCTGTATTTGTTCAGTGAATTATCTTCATCACTCAATTTTTATTCCATCTTTGCAGGAGATTTCCCGTTCCTCCTCTGGTGATTCGTCACAAACTCAATTGCCGGCCTTCAAGACCGCCCCCGGGTAAAGATAACTACCCTACTTATGTACCTTTATATACACATCATTATACTGACTGTACCAAATTACTTTTAGCGGTCAAGCAAAGCCCAAAAAAGCAAAGGTGAAAAAGCCGGGCGAGGATCCGATGACTGCTGAACCAGAGCAGCCACCCCTTGTACCGGAACACTCTGAAGCACCGGAAGATCCTGCTGTCAACGCTCGACCGGATTTGCCCAAGCCGTCTGTTGACGAAACCATTCTTTATCCATCAACTGTTGAACCGTCAAGCTCAGCTAACCCGCCAGAGACTCACGACGATGATGTTTTAATCATTGGCACCAGATTCATTGAACTAGGGAATCCAACTGTTTTGGCGAGACACTCTGCCAATCGGGAAGTTATGGAAAGGCAGAAAGTAAGATTAGACTTCTCTCACTATGCTCATTTGAGTATTAGTGAAGTGCTATCTGCTTATCTCAGTCAAGTGCATTCTAGCCGTGATTCAAAAATTGAGACAGTCAAACAGATGCACCAAAAATATGAGGTACGTTCCCCGGCTTATATAAGTAATATACTCTTCCAGCCTCCAAGTCTTCTGATTATGATAAGGTTGACTGATCTGTAGACTTAAAAGACTTATAAGCTTCTGTCTCAGATTCCCTCCAAGTCCGATTAACAACTAAACCGGATGCTGATAGTATTTCAATTTGCATGTGTAGTCCCCAAGGGCTGGTTTAATCAGTATGACTAAGCCGGTCCTACTAGTCCTTATGTAAAAGACCAAAATTTAACTGCATATCTCTCATGAGTCAGCTAGAACTGTCACACCCAGCTAATCTTTAACAAGCAATATGCATTAGCCCCCAAGTGCCAAGTGTTATTGCTTGCGAATCAATTGGGACTTGTTAGAAAGAGACATTTCTTTGAATTTTTTTGATAGACATTAGCCCCCAAGTGCCAAGTGTTATTTTCTTGCAGAATAATTGGGACTTGTATTTTGTAATCCGTCATGAAACTGAACGAACTTATGTTGTATGCAGGCTGCGACCACAGATCTGGAAAGTCAATTGTGTGAGGCCAAAACCCGGCTGGCGGCTCAAGAGACTGAGACAAAGAAAGCAGAATCCAAATTCCAGTTGAGTGTGTCTGAGGCAGAAAAACTGAAGACCAACTTCACTGCGGAAAAAGAGGCTTGGGCCAATGAAAATACCCCCTTGATGCAGCGTGCTGAGAAGGCCGAGGCGGCTCTAGATGAGTTTACCACTAAACTCACCGGTTTAAAAAGCTATGTGTCTCAGATGGTTTCTGCAATCTTCCGTAAGTCGCCTTGTTGTTTACTCAAAGTAAATATTTGTCATCATAATATGAGCCACCACTTACACAATTGTCTAAACTTTGCAGGTCCCAGGAGTAGCAATCTGAGCCGAGACACGATGGTCAAGCTCAAGGCGGTTTACACGCTTGTTGAGCAATTATACACTGGGGCTCAACGGACTCTTGCCACTATCTCTCTCGGAAATCAAGAACCAAACTTATTTAGTGATGTCTTGAAGAAGCTGTCTATCTTGCCCGCTAGGTTCTAAGAAATCAAGCGATCATGTGCTAGAGCCGGAGCTGTGACAGCTTTGAGCTGTGCCAAAGCCGGGGTACCCGAGTTAGACCCGACAGATGTAGCTAGCCTTCGCCCCTGACATCAATCCGTTTGGTCTGATTGATAACGAGGCTGAATTTGTCACCCTTCGTGGCTTTGACTGGTCCAAACCCAACTTCCAGATGGTGGAGGAGGAGGACGAACCGGCAAGAGATGAGCTGCAATCTTTAGGTCAGCCGGGTCAATATTCATGATCCGGGACCGGTTTATCAAATGATGTATGTGAGACTAGAAAACAATTATTCTTTTGTGCTCCAAATGCCTTGTAATAGGCTAGCTTCAAAAACTTCTTGTTCTGCTATGCCATCGTGCATATTGCGCTGTTCATGATACTTTTTTATCTGTCATGCGAGGATATGCTATATGCCTGATGATTTTTATCAATCTTGAATCTGTTCCTTCATACAACAGATAAAAAGTGTCCTGGCGGTTTACCGCTGGACGGGTTATACCGCCCCAACATGAATTTATCATGATTTATCATGTAACACCCCGGATGTAATTTACCTTATATGTATCCCAACTCTTGCCGTTTCCGGCCTAAGTTATTTTATTTTCCTCGGGTTCAGGTTTCTGTCTCTGTGTGTTGTTGCCTTGCCATGCATCTCATATCATGTCATCATGTGCATTGCATTTGCATACGTGTTCGTCTCTTGCACCCGAGCATTTTCCCCGTTGTCTATTTTGCATTCCGGCGCTCCTATCTCATCCGGTGGTCCTTTCTACCTTTTTTCATGTGTGGGGGTTAAACATTTCCGGATTGGACCGAGACTTTCCAATCGGCCTTGGTTTACTACCGGTAGACCGCCTTCCAAGTTTCGTGCCATTTGGACTTCGTTTGATACTCCAACGGTTAACCGAGGGACCGAGAAGGCCTCGTTTGTGTTGCAGCCCAACACCCTTCCAATTTGGCCCAAAACCCACCTAAACCCCTTCTATCTTCTAGAGCGTTCGATCACGATCGCGTGGCCGAAAACCGCACTCAATTTGGAGACTCCTAGCTCCTCCTACCTATAAAATAGCATCTCCCCCGAAATTTTCGGGTCATTCCACCCCCAACCCTAAAAATCCGTCCTCCGCGCCGCCGGACACGCCCGCGCCGGCGACCGCAGCCAATCTCCGAGCACCACGTGGCGTCGCTGGCCGCCTCCCACGGGAGGCCCGCTCGGCCCGTACCGGGCCCTCTCCACCGCGTGCCCGGGCCGCCGCCTCCGCACGCCCACGCCCGCTTCTTCTTCGTCGAGCGCCGCCCGCCTCCCTGCTCAAGCCGCGGCGTGCCATCGCCGACTCGTCGCCGGTCACCTCGCCAAGCGCGCCCGCGCCGCCCCGAGGCTTCGTTTGCTGCCCCACCTCGCCGTCCCGCGTCCCCGTGGCCGGATCCGGTCCCCGGAGAGCTCCACCGCCTCTCCTTCCTACTCCGACCGAACCCCGGTGAACCCCGACACTCCGGCAGCTACAGTTTTTCCGGCGAGGTCTCGATTGGATCTGGATCCGCGCGGCTACAGTAAACCCTAGCGAGGGTTGACTTTCTCTCCACTCCCCTTAATTTTTGGCATTTTTTATCGTGCTATAACTCCGCATCCGTAGCTCCGATTTGTGCGTGTAGCATATCAAAATGTTCGTCTCAACGAGTACATCATTTCATCTCAGTGCATCATTTCCATTTGAGCTCATCCTGATGCCCGAAATGCTGTTGGAAGAGGGCTATGTGGTAGATTTGTCAGATCTGTTTCATCAAATAGCTATTTGTCATTTTTGCCATGATTTATGTGTGCATGCTATGATCCCGAGCTCTACATGTGTTTTGTTATGTGCCATGCCATCTTTACAGAGGTGCTTACCATGTATTTTTGTGATATTTGTGGTGACTAGCACAAGCTTGCAAAGTAGCGTAACCGGTAATGCTGATTTCAAGGACTTAAAATTTCACTAAGTCCTTGTCCTGATTTTGTCGGTATGCCATATGTTCATGTTGTTTCCTAGTGATCCGTGCCTCTTTTGAGGATGATCAGTAAGGATGATTTGTTAACATTGTGGTGCTCTATCCATCCGTGTCTTTGTTTGCATTTATGGAGCAACCTAGCTTGAGTCAATTGAGCTCTACTTTTGCTATATCGTGAATCCTGGCAGATTGTTGACTTGTTAGTGATTTTGCCGAGGATGTTGCTATTGATCCGTGCATGCTATGTTGTTGTTCTTGCCATGTCTGGCTTTTATGATATGTATTCTTGATGGGTGTATGCTTAGTTTGTCATTCCATGCTCTTTAGTGAGTGAATCGAGCTCGTAAACATGCCTACTCGTTAACTGATTTGCATGCTCCAGTTTTTTTCACTAAGTCTGAAATCTGTTTATATTTTTGCCATGTTCACATGCTTGCAATTGTATTTTTTGATCCCTTTTGGCTCAAGGTCACTAAGGGACTTTTGTTAAGTGCTTTGAGTAGCTTCATGCCATGGCTTGATTTTCCATGTTAAGATCCTTTAGCATAGAGTTTTCATGCTCTAAAGTGTGCTTCCTGATGTTAAATTCCAGACTTGTGTTAATTTTACCAAGTCTGAAACCTGTTATCATTTGCATTTTTGCCATGCTTGTTTGAACCTGTTAATGGAGGAATTAGCCATAGCTCAGTGTTCATCTTTTGTCAAGCATCATGAGTGGATCCCTGCCATGTATTTTGTTGTTGTGTTTGAGTGCTGTAGCATATTTATCTTGATGCATTTAGTTGGTCACTTGCTGATTATCGCAGACCGGTGCCATATTTGTTTTGCTTGCCATTTCCAAACCGTGCATCCGATTCCGGTGATCTTTATATTGATTTCAACCGAAATCACATCACCTTTCTAGTGGCACTCTTGTATTTCCATGTTTAGGCCAGGTTCAATCATTCCTTGTCAAATCTTGCATATGCATCACATACCGCATCCCGCATAGCATACCATGTTTGCATCATGTTGTTTGAGCATTGCATGTGGTTGATTGTTTTCCTTGTTGCTTGTTTGTCTTGTTTGGGTATAGCCGGGAGACGAGTTCACGAACGAGGAGTCCGTTGAGTTCGCTTACGAGGATCCAGTCAACTCTGACAACTTTGCAGGCAAGATGATCATACCCTTGAAATCACTTCTATCTTTGCTTGCTAGATGCTCGCTCTTTTGCTATGCCTATGCTACGATACCTACCACTTGCTTATCATGCCTCCCAAATTGCCATGTCAAACCTCTAACCCACCATGTCCTAGCAAACCATTGATTGGCTATGTTACCATTTTGCTCAGCCCCTCTTATAGCGTTGCTAGTTGCAGGTAAAGATTGGAGATCGTTCCTTGTTGGAACATTGTTTATTGTTGGGATATCAGCATATTATCTTGTTATCTTTATGCACCTATATACTTGGTAAAGGGTGGAAGGCTCGGCCTTTTTCCTAGTGTTTTGTTCCACTCTTGCCGCCCTAGTTTCCGTCATATCGGCGTTACGTTCCCGGATTTTGCGTTCCTTACGCGGTTGGGTTATAATGGGAACCCCTTGACAGTTCGCCTTGAATAAAACTCCTCCAGCAATGCCCAACCTTGGTTTTACCATTTTCCACCTAGCCTCTTTTTCCCTTGGGTTTCCGGAGCCCGAGGGTCATCTTTATTTAAGCCCCCCGGGCCAGTGCTCCTCTGAGTGTTGGTCCACCTCGTCAGCCGCCAGTGGCCACCAGGGGCAACTCTGGGCTGGCCTACCGGAAGTTTGGACAATCTGAGTGTGCCCTGAGAACGAGATATGTGCAGCTCCTATCGGGATTTGTCGGCACATTCAGGCGGTGTTGCTGGACTTGTTTTACCATTGTTGAGCATGTCTTGTAACCGGGATTCTGAGCCTGATTGGGTCTTCCCGCTAGAAGGAATATCCTTCATTGACCGTGAGAGCTTGTGATGGGCTAAGTTGGGACTCCCCTACAGGGATTTGAACTTTCGAAAGCCGTGCCCGCGGTTATGGGTAGATGGGAATTTGTTAATGTCCGGTTGTAGATAACTTGAAACTTAACTTAATTAAAATGAATCAACTGCGTGTGTAACCGTGATGGTCTCTTCTCGATGGAGTCCGGGAAGTGAACACGGTGTTGGAGTAATGCTTGACATAGGTTGTTATAGGATCACTTCTTGATCATAGTTCTTCGTTCGTGCTTTGCCTTCTCTTCTCGCTCTCTTTTGCGAACAAGTTAGCCACCATATATGCTAGTCGCTTGCTGCAGCTCCACATACTACCTTGCCTTACCTATAAGCTTAAATAGTCTTGATCACGAGGGTGCGAGATTGCTGAGTCCCTATGACTCACAGATTACTTCCAAACCAGATGCAGGGATCGATGATACCATTCTAGATGATGCGCTGGAGCTCAAGTGGGAGTTCGATGAAGACTCTCGCCGTTACTATGTGTCTTTCCCAAATGATCAGTAGTGGTGCCCAGTTGGGGCGATCGGGGACCATGTCGCATGTTGCGGTTGATCTTTTATTTTGGTACCGTAGTCGGACCATGAGTGTATTGGATGATTGTAATGTTATTCATGTATTTGTGTGACGTGGCGAGTGTAAGCCAACTATGTATCTTTTCCCCTTTTATATATTTACATGGGTTGTTGTGAAGATTACCTTACTTGCGACATTTCTTTCAATGCGGTTATGCCTCTAAGTCGTGCTTCGACACGTAGGAGATATAGTCGCATCGAGGGCGTTACATGTAACCAAAGCCGGTCGAAATAATAATCATATATGATTAAAAACATATCATACCTGTGATGTTTGATCACACTTGTTGGTTCATCAAGCCAGTGCGGTAAGGGTGATAGCCCAAAGCTCCAAGCACTTGTAATTTTAGCGATTGCCGACTTATGAACAAAGCCGGACCGGGTCAATAAACACCGGATATGATTTTTATTTCATACTGGCGACTTATAGTCAAAACCAGACCGGGTCAATAAACACCGGTTCGATGTCATATATGACTTAGAAGGCATTATAAGCCTTATTGATTAACCTTATATTACTATGAGACAAAAGAAAAAATCTCAAAAAAGATACTCAAATCATCAAACAACAGAAAATCCAAGGCTTTCATAGGCAGCCAAGCCAAAATATCTTCTTCAATGAAACTAGCATTAGCCACTGGAAGGTGTGCGCTTTCCGTGAGCCGGCACTCACATTACCCAATCGAAATTTTAACCGAGATAAGTTCAGTTCTTATTTAAGTATAGACTTATCAGGAGTACGCGGGGTCAGAGTAGCATCGTGCATCAGAGGCCGATTTATCCAAGTTTCAAGGAAGGCGGCTTTATCAGCCTGAGTTTCTCCTTGCTTTCCATAAATCGTGCCCTCACATGACAAACCGGCGTTTTAACCTTAACGAGTTCAGGTTCTTGTTTAAAAGATTGACTGTTAAGAGTTCGGCGGGTCAATCAGGATTACCTGATGGAGAAGCAGCTAGCATACATGCAGGATAACCCGAAAGCGTTATGTCCTCTTTGTTGAATACACCTATGTTTGAACAAAATAACCCCGTCAAGAGGGTAGTAACGCTATGTTCTCTTTGGTGAATACACCTATGTTTGAACAGGAAGGCCCTAAGGGACTTATTTGTGAGCTGTGCTCATTGGGTACCTATGTTTGAGTTGTGCTATGCAGCAGACTCTCTTTGGTCCCTTTAACCTAGGTATTAAGCCCTCAAGATTTTTATGTGGCCTATAAGCCGGATCAAAGGGTAATCATAACTTTGCTGTATAAAGTAGAAGCCACATGTGACCCAAAACTCATTATTTAGAGAGGAGAAAAAATGAAAGAGTCCCTGCTTTAGCAGGGATGCCGGCTTTATTATATCTATCATAATATATACATTGTCAAAATATGTACATTGGGAGAGCTGGTGGCTCAGGTGTAGTACGGCCTAAGTTGAGAAATATTCCAGGGCCGGCGGGTCTCCTCCTCCGACATGCGTGAGTCCTTGTGGTCTTGAATATTGATAAGGTAATACGACCTGTTGTTTAGATTCTTG
The DNA here is from genome assembly GCF_002162155.2 of Triticum dicoccoides. Lineage (NCBI taxonomy): Eukaryota > Viridiplantae > Streptophyta > Magnoliopsida > Poales > Poaceae > Triticum > Triticum dicoccoides. The sequence continues at coordinate 234,268,582 of NC_041386.1, read as the reverse complement.
ATGACCACAAAGGGTCCTTCCCAAGGTGAAGATAACTTGTGCATATCAGTCTGATCCTGGATAAGCCGGAGCACGAGATCACCTTCTTGAAAAGTTCTGGTTTTAACCCAGTGACTATGATAATGGCGCAGATCTTGCTGGTAAATCGCCGAACGAGTTGCTGCGATGTCACGCTCCTCATCCAATTGGTCAAGTGCTTCTTGACATGCTCTTTCATTGCCAGCTTCAACATAAGCCGCCACACGAGGTGAGTCATGACATATGTCACTAGGGAGAACTGCCTCTGTTCCGTAAACCATGAAGAAAGGTATATATCCCATGGATCTGTTTGGGGTGGTATTGGTGCTCGACAACATGGGAGGTAACTCCTCCACCCAGCAACCCAGCATCCTCTGCAAGCGAACCATAAGCCGGGGTTTGATGCCCTTCAAGATCTCTTGGTTTTCTCTCTCAGCTTGACCATTCGACTAAGGGTGAGCCACTGACAATACATCGAGCCGGATATGCTCACATTGACAAAATTCTTCCATAGCACCCTTAGAGAGATTAGTGCCATTGTGTGTTATAATGCTGTGTGGAAAGCCAAAACGGAAGATCACCTTTTTCATGAATTGAACCGCCGTTGCTGCATCACACTTACTAACTGGCTCTGCCTCTACCCACTTAGTGAACTTATCAACCGCCACCAAAAGGTGGGTCTTCTTGTCCTTGGATCTTTTGAAAGGTCCAACCTTATCAAGCTCCCAAACTGCAAATGGCCAAGTAATTGGAATCATCCTCAATTCTTGAGCCGGCACATGGGCTCATCGTGCAAATTTTTGACATCCATCACACCTGCTGCCGAGATCCTTTGCAGCAGCATGAGCTGTTAACCAATAAAACCCATGACGGAAAGCTTTGGCCATGAGGGATTTTGAACCGGCATGATGACCACAATCCCCTTCATGAATCTCTCGTAAGATCTCACAACCCTCTTCTGGAGAAACACAATGTTGAAACGCCCTTGTGACACTGCAATGATGTAGCTCTCCATTAACAATTGTCATTGACTTGGATTGGCGGGTTATCTGCCTAGCTAAGGTTTCATCCTGAGGTAACTCGCCCTGGGTCATATAAGTTAAGTAAGGTACTGTCCAATCCAGGATCACGTGAAGAGCCACCACCAACTGAGCCTCCGGGTCAGGAATAGCCAAATCCTCCTCTGTAGGCAACTTAAGGATGGGTTATGCAAAACATCAAGAAAACCATTAGGCGACACCGGTTTATGTTGAGAACCCAACCGGCTTAAAGCGTTCGCCGCTTCATTTTTCCTCCGATCCACGCGCTCAACTTGATAACCTTTGAAGTGACCAGCAATAACATCCACCTCTCGTAGATAAGCCATCATGCGTGGATCCTTTGAATCCCAAGTACCAGAGACCTGCTGAGCCACCAAGTCTGAGTCACCGAAGCACCTCACCCGACTTAAGTTCATTTCCTTAGCCATCCGAAGACCGTGGAGGAAGGCCTCATACTCAACTACATTGTTAGTACAAGGAAACATCAAGCGGAGAACATAACAAAATTTATCACCTCAAGGGGAGGCAAGAATAACTACAGCCCCCGAGCCCTCCAATTGCCTAGACCCATCAAAGTGAATAGTCCAATACATGTAATCTGGCTTTTCCTTAGGCATCTGCAGCTCTATCCAATCATTGATGAAATCCACCAGTGCCTGAGACTTAATAGTCGTGCGAGGCACATACTTTAACACGTGAGGTCCAAGTTCAATAGCCCACTTAGCAACCCGGCCAGTCGCTTCCCTGTTTTGGATGATATCTCCCAAAGGAGAAGAGCTAACCACAGTGATGGGATGACCCAGAAAATAATGTTTAAGCTTCCGGCTGGCCAAGAACACTCCATATACAAGTTTCTTCTAGTGTGGAAATCTCTGCTTAGACTCAATAAGCACCTCCCTGATATAATAAACCGGCCTTTGAATCGGATACTCCTTGCCTACTTCCTTTCTTTTCACCACAATAGCTACACTAACTGCCCAACTATTAGCAGCCACATATAACAACAGAGGCTCTTTATCAATAGGGGCGGCAAGCACAGGCGGCTCAGCCAACTGCTTCTTCAAATCCTCAAACGCTGTATTAGCAGCATCACTCCAGACAAAGTTTTCTGTCTTCTTCATCATCTGATCCAGAGGGAAAGCCTTTTCTCCCAACCGGCTTATGAACCGGCTCAATGCCGCAATACGACCCGCCAGGCGTTGCACATCATTGATACAAGCCGGCTTAGCTAATGAAGTGATGGCTTTGATCTTCTTCGGGTTAGCTTCTATACCTCTGTTAGACACCAAAAACCCAATAGTTTGCCTGCTGGCACACCAAAAACACATTTGCCCGGGTTAAGCATCATCTTATAAACCCGGAGATTATCAAAGGTTTCCTTGAAATCATCTATCAATGTCTATTTATCTCTAGATTTCACCACAATATCATCCACATAAGCATGAACATTACACCCAATTTGGTTATGAAGGCAATTTAGCACACATCTCTGATAAGTCGCCTGGGCACTCTTGAGACCAAAAGGCATAGACACATAGCAGAAGGCTCCAAAAGGAGTTATGAAAGCTGTCTTCTCCTGGTCCTTAACAGCCATCTTGATCTGATGATAACCAGAATAGGCATCCAGAAAAATCAAACGCTCACAACCCGCCGTAGCATCAATAATTTGATCAATACGAGGGAGAGAAAAAGGATTAGCCAGGCAGGCTTTGTTTAAATCCGTGTAATCCACACACATGCGCCATGTGCCATTCTTCTTAAGCACTAGCACTGGGTTAGCCAACCACTCAGGATGAAAAACCTCAATGATAAACCCTGCCGCCAATAGCCTGGCTACTTCCTCTCTGATGGCCTTCCGCCTCTCCTCGTTAAAGCGGCGAAGAAACTGTTTTACCGGCTTAAACTTTGGATCAGTATTGAGAGTGTGCTCAGCGAGTTCTCTTGGTACACCCGGCATGTCTGAAGGCTTCCATGCAAAGATGTCCCGGTTCTCACGAATGAACTCGATGAGCGCGCTTTCCTATTTCCGATCCAGATTAGCGCTGATGCTGAACTGCTTGGATGAGTTGCCAGGAACAAAATAAACCATCTTGGTATCATCTGCCGACTTAAACTTTAAAATCGGATCATGCTCTGTGGTTGGATTTTTCAGAGATGTCATATCTGTCGGGTAAACATTGTCCTTGTAAAACTTTAACTCCTCCGTTGTACAAACCGACTCAGCGTAAGCCGCATCCCCTTCTTCACATTCCAAAGCTATCTTACGGCTCCCATGTACTGTAATGGTTCCTTTGTGACCCGGCATGTTGAGCTGCAGATACACGTAACACGTCCGAGCAATGAATTTGGCATAAGATGGCCGCCCAAATAGAGTGTAATACGGGCTGTGGATCTTGACCACTTCAAAGGTCAACGTCTCTGACCTAGAGTCATGATCATCTCCAAAAACAACTTCCAGAGCTATCTTACCAACTGGATATGCTGACTTACTAGGCACCACACCATGGAAAACAATGTTTAACGGCTTAAGATTTTTATCAGTCAATCCCATGTGACGGAAAGTTTCAAAATAAAGGATATTGATACTGCTTCCCCTGTCCATGAGTACCTTGGTAAACTTATACCCTCCGACCTAAGACGCGACCACCAGAGCCAAATGACCTGGATTATCAACCCGGGGCAGGTGATCTTACCTACTCCACACGATGGGCTGCTCCGACCAACGCAGGTAACGAGGAACTGCCGGCTCAACAGCATTGACTGACATCCTATGGAGCTTCAGGTCTCGTTTACACAAGCTAGTGGTAAAAACATGATACTGCCCACTGTTCAACTGCTTCAGGTTGCTCTAATAACCAGACTGTTGATGTTGTTGGCCCCCCTGATTACTCTGCTGGTTGTAACCACCCTGGTTGTTTTGATTACCTTGATTTCCTTGGAACCCAGAATTAGAGCCGCCACCACCATAACTCGGACCGTGAGAGCCGGGCCCAGAGCCGCCACCTGGCCCATGGCTGTCATGAAAAAGTTTTGAATTCTTGTACTCCTTCATAATGTAACAATCCCTCCATAGGTTCCTGAATGGTCTTTCTTTCATACCATGCTTGGGGCAAGGCTGACTTAGCATATGTTCAAGATTGATACCAGATCCTCCGGCCCGTGGGGGCGGCTTACCATTACGACGCTGACCGTTATTCTGCGCATTGGTGTTAGCCACAAAGTCAAAACTATTATCAGCCTTGTGCTTACCGTTGCCTCCCTGGTTATACTGCTGCCCCTTAGCATTGTTGTTCTTTCTTCCCTTCCCCGGCTTTTCATCATCAGACTCGGGGTCCTTGGTACTATCAGAATCAACATACTTAACGAGAGCCGCCATGAGCGTGCCCATGTTATTGCAATGACGTTTGACTCGCCCTAGCTTCTGCTTTAAGGGCATGAAACGACAATTGTTCTCCAACGTCAATACTGTTGAGTCGGCATTGATGCGATCCGATGAGTGCAAGATTGTTGACACCCGGCGCACCCAATGGGTCGTGGACTCACCTTCTTCTTGAACACAGGAGGCCAGATCCACAATTGACTCGGCCCATGACCCGATGGAGTTGGCAGGGAGCCCCTTCAACCAAGTGCGGGCCGTCCCTTCTAACTTCAGGGGGAAATATTTAGCACATGCGACCTCGCAGACATCTAATAATTCCATGGCCATCTCTTAACTCTCAACCCATGCATTTGAACTTAAATCGGCTGTATAGTCAGGCATCTTGCGTGGACCTTTAAAATCCTTGGGCCGGCGCTCATTACGCAGATCCGGCCCTAAACATGGTACACCCAAATTTCTAAAGGTCATAGCTGGCTCCACAGAGGTGGTTGGACGAACCGGAGTTGGTTGACGAGTCGCATACTGTGCCGCTAACTCGGCCTCTCGACGAACTCTCCCTTGATCCACCACATTCTGAGCATCAACATCACCACCCACCGGGTTATGCCCATGCGGCGGGTTATGGTTACGTCCACTGCTTGACACCGCCAGCTCATCCAGATGTCTGTTGTAAGTCCGGCTTGGGCGAGGGGTGGAATGAACCCTATCACGACTGTAAGAATAAGCCTGCTGCTGAAATAGTCCTGTCTGAAGGAGATCTCTAGCACTCCGTGTCTCAACCGCCGCTGGTGACTCGCCTTCAACCGGGATAGCCGCCAATTGTGATGCCGCAACAATCATGTTATCCAAAGGGTTAGAGTAATGACTCGGTGGCGTCGGCACGTGCTGTGGTGGGTTATTGTTCTGACGAGGTGGGTCCATCGTACGCGGCTGAACCGGCGTTGCTGTCCCTGGCGCTTCGACCCGGTTTGCTACTGCTGGTTACTGGTTCCTGCTCCTGGCATGTTAAAGATTTCCTTGCATCATAAACTGAAGGCAGACGAGTCTGATGCCACCTCGTCATGACTTCATTGGAAGCGTTCTGATCTAGCATGAGCCGGTAAGATTGTGACTGAATCCGTTGAGCCTGAGCATCCAAAGCGGTCTGCTCCTCGGTCATCCTAGCATTTTCTGCGTTTAGCTCCTCCTTGGCCTACTATATCTCATCGCGCAGTTTTGTGATTGCCGCATTATGCTAATCTTGATCTGTCGTGTTAACCACCGCTATTAAGAGCGTTGTCACCTTATCCATCAAGTCAGTTAAAGCTTGAGCCAGCGGGCACTCAGGGCCTCCTGCCCAGGCAGCCGCTGCTGACCCGAAAACCAACTCCGCTGTCGTAGATGAATGCTGCACGGGCTGTGTACCGGCCATGAAGATTGCAACCTGATTCAGCGGCTCACAATGGTCCGGAATACTATCGCCATCAGAACAGCCCCCAAGCCGGTCGTCCGACAGTTGATACAATGAGTCTGTCTCACCGGTGGATGACTCGCCATCAGAGAAAATGACGCTATCATTACCAGATGCTGGCCTGTCCTCAGATTCCACTCCATGGATAAATCCCACGAAGGCACGATTCATGGCAGGTCGAACCCGGGCGGGTCTCGCACGCTGAGCCGTCTCGACGATGTCGGTGCAGATGTCCGGCTCAGGGCCCGGTTCGCCGATCTTGCCGATGAAGATGTGGATTCCACCGAAGGGGACCCGGTACCCATACTCAATTGAGCCGGCCTCGGGGCCCTAGCCTGCATCGTCGATGTAGAGCTTGCCGCGGCAACTCTTGGTCATCCGGCCCATGATGTATCCCTTGATCCCTTCGAACTTGCCCTTTAAGAACTCGAAACCATCGTGCGATAGCCCCATGGTGGGTGTCAACTGTCGTGGAATTGTTAGGGCAGATGTCCTAGTGTGGGGACTTAGTCGTGGAGCCATCGCGTTGAGGTTAGCTTAAAGGGGTTAATCAGGACAAATGACACGAGGAGTTTATACTGGTTCGGCCCCTTACGATGAAGGTAAAAGCCTAGTCTAGTTTGTGGTTGGTATTGCTAGGGTTTCGATGAGCAGGGAGCGAATATGCTCGACCCGGCTCTCGATCTGTTGTCCCTTGTTCTCAGCCGCCGCTAGGTCGTCCCCTTATATACACGGGTTGACGCCCTACGGCCCTTAGAGTCCTAGTCGGCTTATACAATGTATCCAGTTTGGCGACCGTTCTTACATACCTTACAATACAAGCTTTACATACATGGCGGTTTATATATAGGGGCCTTAAGCCGCCTTCGGGTCTGGGCCCTCTACTAAGCCTACCTATGAACCGCCATATGATCTTGGGCTGCATTGTGATGAATCGTCATAGGGATTACCCGGCCCCTCCTGGGCGAGTCATGCCTAATAGTTATATCCCCAATAGTGACCAAGGATTGTTCGAAGTCCCGGATGAGATCACGGACATGACGAGGAGTCTTGAAATGGTCGAGGGGTAAAGATTGATGTATTGGACGATAGTATTCGGACATCGGACTGGTTTCGAGACGTTTCAGATATTTATCGGAGTACCGAGGGGTTACCGGAACCCCCCAGGGAAGTAATGGGCCTTCATGGGCCATAGGGGAGAAAGAGAGGGGAGCCTGCAGAGTAGCTCCCCCCAAGGGAGTCCGAATTGGATACGGGGGAGGGGGGCGCGGCCCCCTTTCCTCTTTCCCTCTTCCTCTCCCTCTCCTTCCCTTTTCCCCTCCGATGAGAAAGGAAAGAAGGGGGCGAATCCTACTAGGAGTGGAGTCCTAGTAGGACACCCCCCTTGGTGCGCCCCCTTGGTGGCTGGCCTCCTCCTCTCCTCCTTTATATACGGGGGCAGGGGCACCCTAGAGCACAATATTTATTCTCTTAGCCGTATGCGGTGCCCCCCTCCACAGTTTACTCCTCCAGTCATAGTGTCGTAGTTCTTAGGCGAAGCCGTGCGTCGATCACATCACCATCACCGTGACCACGCCGTCGTGCTGACGAAACTCTCCCTCGACCTTCTGCTAGATCAAGAGTTCGAGGGACGTCATCGAGCTGAACGTGTGCTGAAGTCGGAGGTGCCGTACACTCGGTACTAGATCGATTGGTTCATGAAGACGTTCGACTACATCAACTGCGTTAACCTAATGCTTCCTCTTTCGGTCTACGAGGGTACATGGACACACTCTCCCCCTCTCGTTGCTATGCATGTCCTAGATAGATCTTGCGTGGTCGTAGGAAAATTTTGAAATTACATGCTACTTTCCCCAACAGTGGCATCAGAGCCAGGTCTATGCGTAGATGATATGCGCGAGTATAACACAAAGAGTTGTGGGCGATGATAGTCATACTGTTTACCACCAACATCTTATTTTGATTCGGCGGTATTGTTGGATGAAGCGGCCCGGACCAACCTTACATGACCATGTTCATGAGACCGATTCCACCTACAGACTTGCAACTTGTTTTGCATAAAGGTGGTGGGTGGGTGTCTGTTTCTCCAACTTTAGTTGAATCGCATTTGACTACGACAGATTCTTGTTGAAGGTTAAGACCACACACTCGACGAAAAATCGTTGTGGTTTTGATGCGTAGGTAAGAACAGTTCTTGCTAGAAGCTCGTAGCAGCCACGTAAAACTTGTAACAACAAAGTAGATGATGTCTAACTTGTTTTGCAGGCCTTGTTGTGATATGATATGGTCAAGACATGATGTGATATAAGTTATTGTATGAGATGATCATGTTTTGTAGAAGTTTTCAGCAACTGACAGGAGCCTTATGGTTGTCGCTTTATTGTATGAAATGCAATCGCCATGTAATTGCTTTACTTTATCAGTATATGGGAGCGATAGTTATAGAAGCAATAGTTGGCGAGATGACAACGACGCTACAATGGAGATCAAGGTGTCAAGCCGTTGACGATGGAGATCACGATGGTGCTTTGGAGATGGAGATCAAAGGCACAAGATGATGATGGCCATATCATGTCACATATTTTGATTGCACGTGATGTTTATCTTTTCTGCATCTTATTTTTCTTAGTACGTGTAGCGACCCAGCCTTAGACGGTCAAATCTCTGTGTTCAGTGTCATCCCTGGATCGGTAATGCTGACACACACAGTACTCAAAGGATTTATAATAGAGTAGCAATCACACACTTATTACATCGAATGTCTCAAGAGAGAACTTATTACAATAAATATGGCTTAAGGCCATCTAAATAAGATAACAGCAGAAGACTTGGATGATAAGTGAGTCCATCAACTCCAACAGCATAGCTGAGTGCACGACAAACGACCTATCGCATCTTACTCCTCGTCTGAAAAGTTTGCAACATGATATGTTGTAGCCCGAAAATGGGTCTGCACATGGAATATGCTGGCAATATAACACAGTAGAGCAATGAACAGGTAAATGCTATCACTACATGCATATTTGGCTGGTGGAGGCTCTATGGTTATAATGTTTTTACGAAAAGCCAAATTTTTCCAACAACAAAGGAATATACTTTATTTATCTATCATGATGGTTGAAACATTGAGAATGGTACCCCCATCTCAATTCCAATTAAAAGTGATTATCAACCCAACAAATTAATTTAGAGTGATGAGATCCATATGATAATCCAAGAACCAGATACTCAAGTTGTCCATAACCGAGGACACGGCTAACCATGATTAGTTTGTACACTCTGCAAAGGTTTGCAGACTTTTCCCCACAAGACTCTATCTACGCCATTAGATTTCTCGCACTTCATGATGTTTGAGAAACGGATGACTGAGACACAGTCTTTCAGAAGCATTAACTCTAACCCCGGGTGGACCGTACCAAGCTACATACCATACATCTGCTAGCCTACCACTGGAAGAGGTCATGCAACCTACTCAACTATGCTAGAGCCCATAATAGCTTGTGGCTGCACACGGAAGTTTCTAGCATGAATAATCTTATGATCCCTTTGAGCCTGGGTGGCAGACCATAGGAGGATCACATGGTATAACCCCGAGATCTCCTAGGACAACACTGGTATAACCCAGGCGCCCAAAACCAACAATCCACCCAGATGTGTATTAAAGTTGCCACCTTAGAATTGAACCATCAATTAACAAACTCTCATCTGTCATGGATACACTCAAATCCAATCCACGTCTACTAGCATAGCATAACAATATAAGCATAACGTAGAAGTAACTCCCACGGGTTCGATAATGAAACAGGTAATAGGTTCTACCTCATCAACTACTTCCCAATACCCACATGTTAATCACATCCTGTAAAACCTAAAGACTCGTAGTAGCACGCTTCGCACTCCGGGTGTTCTATCACAAACAAACAATAGCATACATAAGCAATGAAGCAAAGATGCACGGGGGAAAACCCAAATATGAAGATCTAACCAGAAAGTTCAACTGAAGAACTCCTGTTTGCGAAAAGAGTCAAATCAAATGGAGCAACAAAACACAAACTACAAAGGAAACAATATCCGATTACTAATCTGGACTAAAGACAATTTTTACAATACCATAATCTTGTTCAAGTTGGTTAAACAGAAAGAGGACTTTGAGACGAAGATCTAGGCGCTTGTTTCACCTAATTTGGATAAACGAGCGAAGAGATATACTAGATCGAAAATTAGGGCAGAAATCGCGATCGGAAATAATCACGGAAAAACCCTGGAAAAAGAAAAACTAATGAACAGGCTAACGAATGAACGTTCACTGTCCGCGACTAACCGACGAACAACGTTCGTTAAAACGAACATACGGACGAACTTTCGCTAAATAAATAAACCGACGGAAAACTGAACGAGCCGATCTATTTAGAAAAACTAGATCTAGGGTTTTCTAAAAAAACAACGGTTTTCCCGAGAAAACCGGACGACGGCGGCGGCTACCTCGGCGTCGGCGGGATCGGCGGCTGCGGGCAGCGGCTCCGGCGGCGGAGTCTCTGGCGGTGGTGGGCGGGGTCGGCGGTGGCGGGATGCGGCACGGCGATCGGCGGCTACCTCGGCGCAGCAGCGTCGCGGTGGGAGGCGGTGCGCGGGCGGCGGCGCTGTAACGGGAGCCGCCAGGGTTCGGGCGATGTTGGCCGCGTCGCGGGCCTCGGGCCTTGCCTTTAAAAGCCGACCGGGTGGTGTCCTAGTCGGGCACGGCCCGTTAGGTCGATGCTCTCTTTTTTTAACCTGACGCGGAAAAACAAATAAAAGAAATACTAAACGGACTCCAAATATCTTGAAATAAATTTTCACGGCCCCCTAATAATATTCTGATCAAATTGAACATTTATTGGGCCTCTAATGCAATTTTGAAAAACACATTCTTTTTTCCTAATTCAAATAAAATTGCAATAAAATCCAAATAAATTTTATCATTTGATTTTAATATTCTTCCTCCAATATTTCACTTATTTTTTTTGGAGAAGTCATATTATCTCCTCTCATATATTTTAATATGAAATATTTTCGGAGAGAAAAATTATTAAAACCAAAATTATCCTTGCCTCAATATTTGATAAAATTCAAATAGGAAGAACGTGAAATCCCCAACTCTCTCCGTCGGTCCTTGAGTTGCTTAGGATTTTCGAGGATCACAAAACGAAATGCAATAAAATATGTTATGCATGAATGACCTATGTATAACATTCCAAATTGAAAATTTGGGATGTTACCAACCTACCCCCCTTAAGATGAATCTCGTCCTTGAGATTCGGGTTGGCTAGAAAATAGGTGTGAGTGGTCCTTGCGTAGATCATCCTCTCTTTCCCAGGTGGCTTCCTCCTCGGTATGGTGGCTCCACTGAACTTTGCAAAACTTGATAACCTTGCTGCGAGTAACTCGGCTAGCAAACTCGAGAATTTTGACATGTTTCTCCTGATATGTCAAATCACTATCCAACTGAATGGCTGACAGGGGCACTGTATCTCTCAGAGGAATATCGGCCACTCTGCATGGCACTTCTTCAACTGTGAAACATGAAACATATCATGAACTCCTGACAGTCCTTCGGGTAACTCCAACTTGTAAGCAACCTCTCCCATGTGTTCCAAAACACGGTACAGTTCTACAAATCTCGGGGCTAACTTTCCCTTGACTCCAAAACGTTTAACTCCTAGCAGGGGTGACACTCACAGATATGCTATGTCTCCGGTTTGATAGGCTACCTCCTTGCGTTTCGAGTCTGCGTAACTCTTCTATCGGGAATCAGCTTAACCTACTCTTCAGACTCCTTAATCAAATCCAATCCAAACAACTGCTGGTCCCCAACTTCATCGCACATTAACGGTGTTCGACATCTTCTTCCATATAGGGCCTTGAACGGTGCCATCTTCAAACTGGCCCGGTAGCTATTGTTGTATGGGAACTTCGCGTAGGGCAGGTTGTCATCCCAACTAGATCCATAATCTAGCGCACAAGCTCTCAACATGTCCTCCACAATCTGATTGACTCCCTCACTCTGTCTATCTGTCTACGGATGAAAAGGTGTACTGAACTCTAGCCTGGTACCCAAAGTCTGGTGCAGCTGGTGCCAAAACTTTGAAGTAAACTGTGTTCCTCTATCTGATACGATGGTCCTCGGAACTCCATGCAGACATACTATCCTGGTCATATATATCTTGGCCAACTTCGCACTTGTATAGGTGGTCTTCACTGGGATAAAGTGAGCGACTTTGGTCAAACCATCCACTACTACCCAGATAGAATCATATCCATATCGGGTCCTGGGTAATCCGGTGATAAAATCCATGCCAAGTTTGTGCCACTTCTATTCGGGTATCGACATAGGCTGCAGTAGTCCTGCTGGTTTCTGATGCTCTGCCTTCACTCTCTGACATACATCGCATACAACTACATACTCAGCACTATCCTTCTTCATTCCTGTCCACCAGAAACGCTCCTTCAAATCCAAATACATCTTGGTGTTTCTAGGGTGTATCGTGTATGGCGAGTCATCTGATTCCTGAAGTATCAACCTCCTGATCTCTTCATTATTGGGCACATAAACACGGTCCTCGAACCACAAGGTACCGTGCTCGTCCTCACGAAAACCTTTGGCTTTTCCTTCACTCATCTTCTCCTTTATTTCACCAATCTCTTTGTCATCCTTCTGAGCTTCTCTAATATTTTCCAAAAATGTGGACTGAACCTCCAATGCTGCAACGAAACCTCTAGGAACTATCTCCAAACATAGCTACCTGAGATCTTCTGCTAACTCCCTTGGCAGTCCTCCTATTACTACAGTATTGGCATAACCCTTCCGACTCAAGGCATCTGCTATGACATTGGCCTTTCCTGGATGATAGTGCAACTTCATATCATAATCCTTTACGAGCTCCAACCATCGCCTTTGCCTGAGGTTCAGCTCCTTCTGGGTAAAAATGTACTTCAAACTCTTGTGATCCGTGTACACATGACAATGGTTTCCAATAAGAAAATGTCTCCAGGTCTTGAGCGCATGCACTACGGCTGCTAACTCCAAATCATGGGAAGCATAATTTAACTCATGTGGCTTAAGTTGTCTTGAAGCATATGAAACAACTCTTCTGTCTTATTCAAGTCCTAAGCGTGAGGTGTCTCAATACACATGGAAATCTTTGTGTATATCCGGCAGGATTAGCACTGGGGCTGTAGTCAAACGTTTCTTCAACTCCTGGAAACTTGCCTCACATTCCTCTGACAATGGAACTAGGTATCTTTCTTCAACACTACCGTCATAGGCTTCGCAATCTTGGAGAAATTCTCAATAAATCTCTGGTAGTATCCCGTGAGTCCAAGAAAACTGCGGATCTCTCCAACTGAGGTGGGTGCGAACCACTCGGTGACTGACTGAACCTTGGTAGGATCCACTTCTATACCTTCTCCTAATATAACATGTCCAAGAAATCAAACTTCCTTCAACTTGAACTCACATTTGCTGAACTTGGCATATAACTGATGTTCCCTGAGCTTCTCGAGAACCAAACGCAAATGCTCCTTGTGTTCCTCTTCATTCTTCGAGTATACTAAAATATCATCAATAAACACCACGACAAACTTGTCCAAGAACTCCATGAACACCTTGTTCATCATACTCATGAAATAGGCAGGGGCGTTAATCAGTCCAAACGACATAACTGTATACTCATATAACACGTACCTTGTGGTGAATACTATTTTTGGTATATCCTTTTCTCGAATCTCTAGTTGGTGATATCCGGATTGCAAATCGATCTTCGAAAACACTTTAGCTCCGTGCAGCTAGTCAAACAAATCATTGATCATCGACAGTGGGTACTTGTTCTTGATCGTCACTTCATTCAACACACGATAATCAACAACCTTTCTCGATGATCCATCCTTCTTCTCAACCAAGAGCACTGGTGCTCCCCATGGTGATGAACTTCGTCGGATGTAACCTTTCTCCAATAACTTCTTAATCTGTTTCTTGATCTCTTCCAGCCGGTATGGTCTCTTCGATATTGGTCCGGTGCCTGGCATTAGCTCTATCAAAAACTCAATATCTCAATCTGGTGGCATGCCTGGTAACTCCTCTGGAAATACATCAGGGTAATCCTTCAGTACAGGCACTTCCTCCTGAACAACTCCCGAGAGAGAATTTACTTGAGTCCTCCTAGGCGCATGCCTAGTTACATACTTGATCCTTTATCTCTCCGGGGTGGTGAGTAGAATTGATCTGCTAGCACAGTCAATGTTCCCTCCATACTTCGATAACCAATCCATTCCTAGTATCACATCGATGCTTGTGACTCAAAAATTACTAGGTCTGAGGGGAAAACATGGCGACCAATGGTTATGGGTCAATCCTCCCGAGTTCGGGGTGAAACGAGGCTTCTGTTGAGCTCCAGAATTGTACTTTCCTTGTCCATACTTCCTCTTGCGGCTCTCAATCTGCTGATGCTTCCCTTCAATCATAAGAGCCTTGTCTACCAGCTCCTAGTATTTGTTAAATGTTGCCACCATCAACTGCATGCTCATCTCATCATTAAGCCCTTCCATAAACTTCTCTTGCTTCACGACATCTATGGCCACATCATCAAGGGCATAATGAGATACCTTACTAAACTCATCTACGTACTGGGCCACAGTACAATTTTCCTGGTGCAAGTTGCGAAACTCACGCTTCTCCATGCTGATAGCACCAGTTGAGACAAGGGTTCTGTGGAAAGCTTGCTGAAACTGCTCCCAAGTAACATTGGCTATGGGAAAAGTGGTTGTGTAATTCTCCCACCATGCGGCTGCGGGTCCGTCCGATTGGTGTGCGGCAAAACGCACCTTCTCAGCATCTGTGCAACTGGCAGTGGTTAACTCCCTTCCAATCCTACGAAGCCAATAATCCGCAACTATGGGCTCGGTGCTACTGGAAAACACTGGTGGTTGTAACCTCAAAAAGCGGGCTAAGTTGTCAACTGGAGGTGGTGGCGGTGGGTTGTTGTTATTTTTGTTGTTGTTGCCCTGATTCTGAAGTAGCAACTGCATCAGTGTATTATACTGCTGGATCAACTAAGTAAGCTCCGGTGGAAAAGGAAAACAGGGGTCACGTCTCCGAGGCATCTGATGGGTTTTAGAGGGGAGAGATTATAATAGAAATGAGGTCTAAGGAGAAAGCACTACCCATATGCACATGAGATAAACACAATCATATCATATCACAATCGATGATGATAAACACAATCATATGCACATGAGATAAACACAATCATATCATATCACTCAATCAATCAAGCAAGGGCATACAATCAATCTAACTATCGTTACAGTGCTCGGAATATTCTATATACATGGGGAAACACTACTGATCATCTGGTGGTATACTAGAAATTTTGATCGATGGAAGACTCCATGATAAATGCTCCAGCTTCGTCTTCATAATCACCATCACTATCATCGGGGTCGGAGTCGGTGTCGTCGATGATGATGTAGTCTTCAGAATGAATTTCCTTGGGTTCGTCGTCTTCTCCTCTTGGCATGGGGTCTCCCATGAAAAGTCCTAGCTTCCTTGTCATGTCGTCATTCGTCTCCACAAGTATCATCATTTCCTCCTCATATCCATCATGTGTAGACTTAAGCTCCTCTTCAAGTTCTGTGATCCTGGTCATCGCTTTCTTCAAATCTATCATTACACATCTGATTCTCCTGGCGTCGAATGTGTTGGTTTAACTCCTAGATGAAAGCTGCTATGGACCTATCCTTCCCGGTGCTGATCACATCCCATTGATCATCTTGGCGCCCACATATTTGGTAGATAGTGTCCTTAAGCTCCTTGTGGTAAACTTCGTCGATGCGTCCTATGGCGATGTGGGCAGACATGCTCTTACATAGATTCCAGGTTGGTGCGTGAAAGGAAAACACTATGGGTTTAGTGACCAGCGTGAACGTCCTTCCTAGAACTTGAACTCGAATCAACCAACGCTCCTCTTCTGGTAAAGTGGCGGTGTAGGTCCCTGTGAAGCTTGGTATTCCCATTTTCATGTACCTAGTGACTTCAAATGTCGTCCAAACGGGATGTCTTCATCCGGCTGTGTAAACTTGTTCCTCGAGTCTGCCATCCTACAGAGTAGAATATGGATAGAGTCAGAAATAAGTAGAGAAGAGTGTCCTATGGCTCATCTTAGTGGTCGTGTCCTACATTCAACCTGGCTTTGATACCATCTTGTAGCGACCCAACCTCAGACGGTCATGTCTCTGTGTTCAGTGTCATCCCTGGATCGGTAATGCTGACACACACAATACTCGAAGGATTTATAGCAGAGTAGCAATCACACACTTATTACATCGAATGTCTCAAGAGATAACTTATTACAATAAATATGGCTTAACACCATCTAAATATGATAACAATAGAAGACATGGAAGATAAGTGAGTCCATCAACTCCAACGGCATAGCTGAGTGCATGACAAATGACCTATCGCATCTTACTCCTCGTCTGAAAAGTCTGCAACATGATATATTGCAGCCCGAAAATGGGTCAGCACATGGAATATGCTGGCAATATAACACAATAGAGCATTGAACTGGTAAATGTTATCACTACATGCATATTTCACTGGTGGAGGCTCTATGGTTACAATGTTTTTGCGAAAACCCATTTTTTCCCTACAACAAAGGAATATACTTTATTTATCTATCATGATGGTTGAAACATTGAGAATGATACCCACATCTCAATCCGAATTAAAAGTAATTATCAACCCAACAAATTAATTTAGAGTGATGAGATCCATATGATTATCCAAGAACCAGATACTCAAGTTGTCCATAACCGAGAAAACGGCTAACCATGATTAGTTTGTACACTCTGCAGAAGTTGCGCACTTTTCCCCACAAGACTTGATCTCCTCCGTTATATTTCTCGCACTTCATGATGTTTGAGAAATAGATGACCGAGACACAGTCTTTCAGAAGCATTAACTCTAACCCCGGGTAGACCGTACCAACCTACATCCCCTATATCTGCTAGCCTACCACTGGAAGAGGTCATGCATCCTACTCAACTATGCTAGAGCCCATAATAGCTTGTGGCTGCACACGGAAGTTTCTAGCATGAATAATCTTATGATCCCTTTAAGCCTGGGTGGCGGACCATAGGAGGATCACATGGTATAACCCCGGGATCTCCTAGGACAACACTGGAATAACCCAGGCGCCCAAAACCAACAATCCACCCAGATGTGTATTAAAATTGCCACCTTAGGATTGAACCATCAATTAACAAACTCTCATCTGTCATGGATACACTCAAAACCAATCCACGTCTACTAGCATAGCATAACAATATAAGCATAACATGGAAGTAACTCCCAAGGGTTCGATAATGAAACAGGTAATAGGTTCTACATCATCAACTACTTCCCAATACCCACATGTTATTCACATCCTAATCATGCAGTGTTTGAGGATTGTAACTAATGCATAAAAACTAGGTATGAAAGAGTATGATCAATGTGTTACTTGCCTTGCTGACGATCTGTAAAACCTAGTGACTCGTAGTAGCACGCTTCGCACTCCGGGTGTTCTATCGGAAACAAACAATAGCATACATAATAAATGAAGCAAAGATGCATAGGATAAAAGTCAAATAAGAAGATCTAACCAGAAAGTTCAACTGAAGAACTCCGGTTTGCGAAAAGAATCAAATCAAATGGAGCAACGAAACACAAACTACGAAGGAAACAATATACGATTACTAATCTGGACTAAAGCCAATCTTTACAGTACCAAAATCTTGTTCAAGTTGGTTAAACAGAAAGAGGACTCCGAGACGAAGTTCTAGGCACTTGTTTCACCTAATTTGGATAAACGAGCGAAAAGATATACTAGATCAAAAATTAGGGCAGAAATCGCGATCGGAAATAATCGCGGAAAAACCCTGGAAAAAGAAAAACTAATGAACAGGCTAACGAACGGACGTTCGCTGTCTGTGACTATCCGGCGAACAATGTTCCTTAAAGCGAACATACGGCCGAACGTCCGCTAAATAAATGAACCGACAGAAAACCGAACGAACCGATCTATTTAAAAAAACTAGATCTAGGGTTTTCTAAAAAAACAACGGTATTCCCGAGAAAACCGGATGGTGGCGGCGGCTACCTCGGCGTCGGCGGGATCGGCGGCGACGGGCGGCGGCTCCGGTGGCGGAGTCTCTGGCGGTGGCGGGCGGGGTCGGCAGTGGCGGGAAGC